>NC_081861.1:132202495-132519995 GCF_963259705.1 Myotis daubentonii | reverse complement strand
AGACAGTACCTAAACTGTATATCTCTGGGGTTTAGTACCAAGTCAGCCCCACACTTGATGCTCACTAAATATGAAATTGAATTGTAAGGTGACAATAGAGAGAAAGGGTCAATTGACTACCCTTCCTTATGTGCTGCCTTATACTTCCTCCCCATCATGCTATTCACTGTCTGACATCTTTTCACCCAGTTATTAGCATCCCTCCAGGGCACTGGTGTTTGTATTTCTTTACAAAGCATGCAGAGAATCTCTCTGACTCACCATGTATCTCTTTTGTTTTCTCCCTTGTCCTTTTATTGTTTTATTCTTTCCATCTTCATCATTTTTACCTAAAGCAAATGCCTCACTGTACCAATGATACAGCCATAGGGGCTATATGGAACTTGAAATGATATAAATGTATTCTTGCTATTGTCTTCAGTATAACAAGTCATGGTAGCTTTCATTTCAAAGTGGAGATAGAATCCAAATGCATTAATCTATGGCTGGTGTCTGAGGACAGGAGTTACATTTATTTGCCTGAAGCCTAGTGTTCTTGGAAGGAGACAATAAGGAGACAATAAGCCCAGATTCAAGGAGGGTGAATGTCATGTCAACTTTGTGCCAGCTCCCCTTCCTGCCAGAGGCCCAAGTGATTCATCGAGGGAGGTGTGCAGTGAAACTGACTGACCAGTATTCAAATAAGTAGTCAGCACTATTGATTCATACGGGGTTGCTGCAGAGCTACCAACTACATTGCCAAATCCTAGCTTTCTTTAAAATGTTGATATTTTGTTCATCATGGATTTTTTGCATTAATTTTTATTTTAAAAATATTTTATTAAAACACTTTTTATCTTGGATACTGAGGGTTTTTTTACACCACCCTCAGCTTTTGCACCCAAGATATAGTCCCAACCCTAGGTTTTTCCCTAGAACTTCAGGAAACTAGCTGTCTGAACAAAGGATTGATTAATCACTTCTTAACACGAGCAGCATTACATCACCTATAAATGAATTATAATAATTGCTAAAAGGTCTTCATGGAGCTTGAATGGTAAAAATACAGTCACGATTCTCAACTCATATAAGTACGTCTTTCTGTCATTCATACTATCTTAGCCTGAGCTGCTTTTTACTCTATTTTTCTGAGCAGTAAAATAAACCATGTTCTAATTAAAGCATTCAAACATTGTAGACTCTTCTATGTATTTTCCTTAAAATGTTTTCTATGCACGTTGCCATATATATAGAATTAAAAAACCAGGTTCTTACCATATAGTCTTTGCCACTTGCTCTATTTACCTAACCTCTTAGATATTTTCCCCATTTGCATACATGAAGATATACTTATTTTTTAACTTAAAAAATTTAATTGTGGTACAACATAACAAAATTTACTATTTTAGTCATTTTTAAGTGTACAGTTCAGTAGTGTTAAGTACATTCACATTGCTGTGCAACCTACCTCACTATTTTGAATGTCTATATAGCAATTCAGTTATGGACAAAGTTTTTAATTAAAAAATTTTAGTTGAAAAATTTTAACTATATTTTTAGCATTTTTAAATATGAATTTTCTTCTGAAGAGATGAAGTGGAGAGGGAGGCACTCCTGGAAATGGAACCAGAGGAGCATTTCCTTGTTAAGAAAACTTGTCAGGTCTGAAGTGTGATTTTTGAATAAGAGCCTGGGATACGAAGGCAAACAGGAAATAGGTATTACATTCCAAGTAAAACAGACTTTGAACTTGGATAAGTCCTCATGCTCTGCTCAACACCCAAAATCAAAGAGAAAAGGATGGATGACAGAGGATGATAAAAATTTTGCTCATCCATCTGTGTCTACATGGAGTTAAAAGTTCAGTATTTTCAAGAATTTTAATTCTAATCACAACAGCAAAGACAAAAATAACCTATTTTAAACATGGATGCAATAGAATGCTTGCATATATCTATAAGAAAAGCAGGGCAAAACCAGTAAAGATGTTTTATTAATCCAAATTTTCTATTGTTTGGAACTATTATGAGCCATTTTTAACAATTTGCTTTTGTCTATGAATACTGTCAAACCACTGCTTTTTATTGGAGACCCTGCGAGGACAGAAATGTGACAATGACTCATTAGCTTAAATTTCCAAAGCAAGTGAAACACATGGGTTGCAATGTTTAATAAAGCTAAAACATATCTAACAAAATTACTTTTGTCATTTAACATTTAGAAATAAATATAAATTTATGAAATGTATCTCTTTTTTTTATAGCAGTGAGGATTTTGCATGCAGCAACCAAAGAGAAAAAAATGTGAATCACAGCACCTCAAAGATGTCATGGTATATCAAATTCAGATAGTCCTTTACTCTGGGGATTTGCTTTCATTTGCAGGAAAACTAACCAAATTTGCAGCAATTTTGCAACTAGACTTTACATTTAAAGTAAACCCCCCAGATCTATGTAGTTTGCTTCTCTGAAACCTTAACTTGGTCTGAATTGATAACTTGTGGGTTACCATTACCCTCACTCTGATTTGTCACTTCCATCATTGGTGACGCACACTGATGTTAACATGAACACTAATATACCTGGCTCAGGCATCTCTAGCAGGAGGAAAAAGAAATAACCTAGAGTTAAATAACTCTTCTCTAAGAATAGTTCTATACACAACCTGCGATTTTTTTTAACTTTATACTACAGCTGCCCCTGAAGGCATCTTCATCTATTTCATGAGCCCACTTTTCTGAAAGACTCAATGAAATCCACATTCCTGAGGGCCTCCTGGGGACTTCTTGTATCAAACAGCCATTTTCTCATTAAACTGAGCATGAACTCAGTTTTTGAGTCACTCTCTCTTCACTTTGCTGATACCTTCCCAAGTGCAAAAAGGGAAACCTAATAGTCTACATTTCATTTACGTGGATGAAAGCAGGGTGGGATTCGATATTGTACTGCTAGATACTTGGATTATTTCTTGGTGTTTTTTTTATTCATTCGATTCCTCTCTTCTTAAGGGGATTCCCTGAGTCAAGTTCATCTGAAGAAGAGGAAAACCTGGATGACCAAGAGTGAGTTTTGAAATTTCTCTGTCTCTCTAGATCACCTAGAACAGCGGTTCTCAACCTGTGGGTCGCGACCCCTTTGGCGGTCGAACGACCCTTTCACAGGGGTCGCCTAAGACCATCCTGCATATCAGATATTTACATGACGATTCATAACAGTAGCAACATGACAGTTAGGAAGTAGCAACGAAAATAATTTTATGGTTGGGTCACAACATGCGGAACGGTATTTAAAGGGCCAGAAGGTTGAGAACCACTGACCTAGGAGGAGGCCAAAGGTTCTTAAATGCCAAACCACTTAAAATTAAAGATATACAGGCCCTACCCAGAATCATAATTGGGGGGTGGAGATTCAGGAATCTGTATTTCTGAAAAGTTCCTCAGGTGATTCTCTGGAGCAGCCAGGTTTGGAAATCCCTGATCTAGGCCAATGTCTCAATTTATAGGTTAGAAAGCTGAATGACAAATTATGCAATTAAACATTACTAACTGTCAAATATTGAATTCTTTCCTATTGCAGCTGGTTTGCAGGTAACATCTCCAGGTCACAAGCTGAACAGTTACTGAGACAAAAGGTAAATAATCTGATCTTTAACATAGCACCTAAGAATCTCTTTCTATTGTTGGGTCTAGACCAGTGATGGCGAACCCTTTGAGCTCGGCGTGTCAGCATTTTGAAAAACCCTAATTTAACTCTGGTGCTGTGTCACATATAGAAATTTTTTGATCTTTGCAACCATAGTAAAACAAAGACTTATATTTTTGATATTTATTTTATATATTTAAATGCCATTTAACAAAGAAAAATCAACCAAAAAAATGAGTTCGCGTGTCACCTCTGACATGCGTGTCATAGGTTCGCCATCACTGGTCTAGAGGATAATGCACTTTTTATAGAAACCTTAGTGCTAATTAAGCAGTCACATCATCATAGTGTTGGTTGTCCAGCCTATAGGTTACCATGCCCTTCACATATAGCTACTTCCCCTGTTCCCATTATATATTTCTGTATAATAAACCACTTCAAAATTTAATGGCTTGAAACAAAAACATTTATGATTTCTCACAATTCTGTAAGTGATTCAGCTGGGTTAGCAGTTTTTATGCAGGTTTGGTATAGGGTCACTCATGTGGATGCAGTCACTGGGGGGTTGGGGTTAGCTGAATCAATCAACCTGGATGCCGTAGTTCTTCTCCATGTGGCTGATTTGAGCTTCCTAACAGCATGGTAATCTCAAGGCAGTGGTTGAAGAGGATGAGCCCTACAGTTCAGAGCAAGCACTATCAAGTCTCTGTTTTTTTCATGTTTGCTAATGTCTCATTGGCCAAAACAAGTCACATGGTCCAGCCAAGAGTCAAAGTGAGAGGGGACTTCACTAACTTGGTATTTTGACACATTCTTAGTTTTTTATCTACTCTTTCTGAATGTGGATTTGTTTAGAATTAACACAAGTCCTTAAGAAAGACAAGTTAGAGCATAGAACTAAAAGATTTGTTCTACACCTTTGTTTTTCTAAAACTTTCAAGAGTATTATATGATGATATGTGCTTTTAAATTTTATTTCTGAAAGATTAAAACATTAGGCTTACATAAATACAAAACAGAGGAAATTATCAGGGAGGATTCAAAGTTAACTGGTAAGAAAAAGTTGCAGCACACAGGGTAGATCTGTAAAGAAACTGAATGAGAAAAGGAAGAAAGCTACACTGTGGATCCCCTTCTGCACCAACTGTTGAATAATCTGTGCCATCAATGAGATTTAAAGTGAATCTATGAGAAGGATCTCTTACATTTGCAACAGCATGGATGGACCTGGAGAGTATTATGTTAAGCGAAATAAGCCAGTCAGAGAAAGATAAATATCACATGATCTCACTCATTTATGGACTCTCATGAACAAAATAAACTGATGGACAAAATAAAGTGATGAACAAAATAGATCCAGAGACATAGAACCATGGAACAGACTGGTGAATTTCAGATGGAGGTGGGGGTGGGGAAGTGGGGGTGGGAAGAGATTAACCGGGGAATATATATGTATATGTGCATAGCCCATGGACCCTGACAATAGGGTGGTGAAGGTTTGGGAGGGGTGAGTATGGGAAAGAGGGAGTCAATGGGGGAAAAACAAACAAAGGGGACATCTGCAATACTTTCAACAATAAAGATAATTTTTTTAAAAAGTACAAAAAAATAAAGCGAATCTAAAAGATCTAGTTTCCTACTGCCTACCAGAAAAAAAAATCATTTTCAAGGACAACAATAATGTTTTCTGTTTCTTTTCATTTTCCTTCCTTTTCAGGGAAAAGAAGGAGCATTTATGGTTAGAAATTCCAGTCAAGTGGGAATGTACACAGTGTCTTTATTTAGTAAGGCTGTGAAGTAAGTATGACATGGATTTGTTTTGTTTTTTGTGTGTATGTGTGTATTCTTTGAATATGCTAGTCATTTAGTCATCATATTTAAACTCTGAAATTTTAGATCAAAGTATTTATGTTGAATGAGACTATCTGTAGTGGCCTTTCTCCCTGCTACTTCCAAGAGGCTGTTCTCAGGGATCCTCTCCTGCCTATCCCAGGTTGCAGCAAAGTGCCCAGTGCACAGCATGTGTCAGTAAATAATTGTTAAAGAAACCCTGGGTTACTCCTCTCAATTCAGTTCCAAGTCTAGAAAGAGAAAAATAGCATTGGAGCCTCTACATTGTTGGTCCTGGACACAAGCTGGGCTGAGAAACCTACTCCAACATCTGAAGTTAGTTTTTACAGTGGGCGCAGAGTTAGCAAAAGGTTGAATCAATGTAGCTGTGTTCCCCAAATAGCTTCTTTCTAGGATGCTGGCCTCTCCATGTGGTTAAGAGTTCTGATATGAAGCTACTCCTCAAGTTCCAAATCCTGACTCTACCATTTATAAAGCTTTCTGGCATTGAGCAAGTTTCTTAAACTCTGTGCCTCAACTTCCTTATCTGAAAATGGAACATGATAATGTTTATTATGTTCCATTAATAAAGTAATTTTGTGTATCAGATCAGAACAGTGCCTGGCATATAGTAAACACTCAATAAACTAATACCAATTACTATTATTGCTGTTAGGAAAGAGTAATAATTCTACCTGCTCCGCCGCCTCCATCCCAACACCTAGGCATAAAAGACCTCCCCAGTCATCTTATGCAAGTCACCCTTACCGACATCAGGATCCCACTTCAGTTTCACAAGCCACTTTCCCATTAGTTGTTAGCTCTTTTTTCCTTCTAATCATCTTGTGAAGCAAATAGGAAAGCTGTTTTTATTTACACCTTTTTACAGATGAGAGGACTGAGGTTCAAAAAAGCTTATAAAGACCCACCCACAAGATTAATAAATGTCAACTTGAAGCTGGGCCTTTAAAAGCCCAAAGTTCATGTTCCTTCAACCACACTTGTTCCTACACTGAAACTCCCAATGTTCTGAAATAATAACATGAACAAAACTTGATTAGAAGCATTTGAGCAAAATTTTTTTCTGTGTGTGCAATCCTCTTTTAATGATTGGGTTGATGACCCTCTGCCTTGGTGCCTTCTCCATATGTCCTGCCCTGTGGTGTATACATGTATTTTTGCAATAATTAAGTGATTTAAAAGTTATTTTATTTTGAGAGACTTTTTACACAATTTCTATCCCCAATTTGAAAGAATAGGATGTATTCTATGCAGTCATCTGGAATTTTCCAATGCCAGAATTCCCCGATGCATCTCATGTACTAGGTTGCACATCTGGATGCTGGCTGAAGCCAACTCAGGAAGAACTGGTAAAAGACTTGGTTCACTGAATATCAAAAGCTCTGTGGCCCTCTGGTCCTGCAGTTTTAGCCAAACCTCATATCAGAAGTCTTTCTAGTCAAGTTTCTTGACACCAGATTTATTTTTGAGGTGACCAGGTAGAAAAATCAGCAAATGGATAAGGAATCAAATTAAAATAATCCAAATCAATGAATACAGAAGCCTTCTTTTACTAAACACAATCAATGGGCTTGAATGAGTTTCATACTGACACTAAGAGCTGGTTAGCCATTTGCAACAAGAAAGTACCCTTTCTCCCTTTTACAATTGCAGTTTTAACTAGGCTGGCACTGCAACAACAACGATTTATTAGCAGTTTCTTATGTGCCAAGCATAATGCAGATTTGTATGTATATAATCTCTCCAATCTTTATAACAAACAGATAAGGTAGCCAGCAAGCAGTAGAACTGGACTCAAAGTCCAGTTCTTAACCACTCTGCAATCCTCTCAAATCGAAGACAGACATATTATTTCCAGTTAGCCTACATCAGTTAGCCTAATTCACCACTGTCTTCTAAAAGTAGAGCAAAAGAAAAATGTTTTATGTAAAAAAGGTACAAGTTTACATGAGGAATTAAAGGACATCCCCACCCACTCCATCCTGCCTGTTTCACTGCCCCAGAGAGCCTCCTACCCATACACCAGGGAAGAATACCCACGGCCTAATCACCATTGCTTCCCACATTTTAATTTTCATTATTACCATTAAAAATAATTACTCTTTAGAATAATGATCCTGAAGAATTGCAGGGCTTTCAATCATCAAAAGAAGATTCCAGCTTTATACTTACTAAGGGAGGAACAGTTGGAAAGTTGTAATTTTTTTTAAATATATTTTATTGATTTTTTACAGAGAGGAAGGGAGAGAGATAGAGAGTTAGAAACATCGATTAGAGAGAAACATCGATCAGCTGCCTCCTGCACATCTCCTCCTGGGGATGTGCCCGCAACCCAGGTACATGCCCTTGACCGGAATCGAACCTGGGACCCTTCAGTCCGCAGGCTGACGCTCTATCCACTGAGCCAAACCGGTTTCGGCAAGTTGGAATTTTATTGTACATGAATTCTGTATGTGCACAAAGGATATGTTGAGTTCAGAGAAGAGCCCTCTTTCATAATTGGTAATTGTCATGGATACCCCCAGAAAAATGCCAGATATCAAGACTGGGAGACCCTCTCTGACTTCCCTCTCCAAAATTTTCAAATACACCTAAGATGATTAACCATGATGCAATGAAGCTTCAATTGTTTATTAAAAATGTTTTAACAGTCTTTCTTTCTTACTAGTGATAAGAAAGGAACCGTCAAACATTACCATGTGCATACAAATGCTGAGAACAAATTGTACCTGGCAGAAAACTACTGTTTTGATTCCATTCCAAAGCTTATTCACTATCATCAACACAATTCAGCAGGTAAGTTATTTCAGTTTTTCTTTTAGGGGTCCTTGTTGATAAATATCAGTTTTCTTGGATGCTACTGATCCTCCGAATATTCTCAATTATTATAGGGAACCATAAAAGTAAGAAAAAAATGTTCTCAAGCTCTATGCCTGCTGTGATTTTTAACCCATATTTCCTGGAATATAACATTATAAACTCTATAATGCCAGAAAATTTAAGTTGAGTGAGCTGAATGACTTAGATGTAGAGATTGTCTTTATAAGAATATCTGTGGGGTTTTTCTCTACCTATAGAAGTTGATTGCAAAATTTAAACATTATAGATACGTCCATGGAGGTTATCTCTCCAATGATATACAAGGTGGTATCTGTTCTGGAAGAATTTTTTCTATGCTGGTACTAACACTTATTATTCATTAATTGTATATATGTATATGTATAAATAGATACATTATATTTTTACGGAGATGAGATCATTCTACACATGCCACTTTCCAGCTGCTTTCTTTACTCAACATGTCTTGGAGGTCTTTGCATGCAGATACGTATAGCTTACTTTGGTCTATTTAACAGCTATAGAGAAATCTATTATAGAATTACTTCATAAGATATTCACCTAACCCTATATTGATTAACAGTTGGATCATATGCACTATTTTCCCATTACAATTAATATTTCAGTGCAGTCCTGCCAACATAGCTCGGTGCAACTATATGAGTTTCTGTAGCCAAATTCCCTAGAAAGGTAATTTCTGAGATAACGGTTAAGAAAGTTTAAAATTTAAAGATTGTCAAATGCTTTTCAGAAATGTACACTCCCACCAACAGCAACAGCCTTCATCTTCACCAACACATCTTCACCAAATTTTGCCTGATTGACTGGCAAAACTGTATATAGAAATGCCTCCTAATGGTAGTGTTAACTAACCTAATTGTGGAAAACATTTCACAATACATACATGTACCAAATCATCACATTATACACCTTACAGTTATATATGTTATATGTAAGTAACATCTCAATAAATGTAGAAAAAAGTTAAAAAAAATAAATTCCCTCTAAATGTCTTTTCAAGACTAGTGCCACTTAGAGGCAGTGCTTGGATGAATTTCCAACAGTGAGTAATAAGCTGTGGGCTCAGAGTCGAATCGTGCAACTCTACCTAACCAGATTACATGCACATTAAGTGACTTGGACTCACTCCTCGCTTTAATTTTGGTTCCTGCTTGAGTTTTTCTTTTGTCCCAGTTTCATCAATTGTTTGTTTTAACCTGTAGTGCTTTCAAAGGATCCTTGGCAAGGGATTATATAGACATCTCCAAGTGCGATGATTCCTCTCCAGAGCATGCACAAGCAACCCCACAGGGTATAAGAAAAAACAAAACAGTAAAATGTTTATTTAGATTGGTTTTTAAAATCTCATTCTCTTAACTTTTCTATTTGTGAGGACACTTTATGATTCACATAATGTATCAATACAGCAGCAATTGTGTATATACATATTTTGGAGGAGTGCACTAATATTTTTTTACAATTGAAGATGTAAGATTTAAAACATTTGAGGACCACTCATATAAAAAGTAAATAAATATAGAAAAAGGAAGGAGAGAAAAAGAACACCTGTGACAGTTTCTAGGACTTGAAAGCCTCACACAACTAAAGCAACAAGCATATATTTTTTAATGTGTTCTCTCAAGCCACTATAAATACTATGATTATTTTAACCCAGCTTTATCATAACTTGATGTAAACAACTAAAATGACTTGACAGTTTAATTTTTTTAAAGTCAGGTGGTTTACTTTTTATTTTGTACCCCTCTGCACTGTTTGATTTTTTTTTTTTTTTACCAAATGTGTGTACTGTGTTTATACATATTTAAATATATGACTATAAAAAGATAGCGACATATAAATGGGAATTTTTTTAATGAAAAACTCTATCAAGTCACTCACTTTGATGGGATTTTCAAGATGACATAAAGTGGTTTTATTCTTTTAATTTTTGCTGTACATTGAGCTAATTGGTCAAGTCAAGCAAACTGATACAACTACAGGATGACTATGAACAGAAGAGATTCATTCTCTGCATATCACCATCCTGAACTCTGCTTTTCCAGCTGCTCTGGAGGGAGTATAAGCAGATGTGTGAAGTGATGTGATGTGATGTGATGTGATGTGATGTGATGTGATGTGATGTGATGTGATGTGATGTGATAACATGGTGCTGATTCTGTTGCAGGCATGATCACACGACTCCGCCACCCTGTGTCGACCAAGGCCAACAAGGTCCCCACCTCCGTGTCTTTGGGAAGTGGTATGCATATATCTTTGGGCTCTTAAACTCCATTTCCTACCATTTTTTAATTAAAATATACATCTATCCCTAGCCAGTTTTTCTCAGTGGATAGAGCATCAGCCTGCGGACTGAAGGGTCCTAGGTTTGATTCTGGTCAAGGGCACATACCTGGGTTGTGGGCTAGGTCCAATGTGCAGAAGGCAGCCAATCAATAATTCCCTCTCATTGATGTTTCTATCTCTCTCTTCCTCTCTCTTCCTCTCTAAAATCAATAAAGATATATTATATATCTTATATAATAAAAGTGTAATATGCAAATCGACTGAACAGCAGAAAGACCGGTCGCTATGACATGCACTGACTACCAGGGGGCAGACACTCAACACAGGAGCTGCCCCCTGATGGTCAGTGCACTCCCACAGGGGGAGCACGGCTCAGCCAGAAGCCAGGCTCATGGCTGGAGAGCCTAGCTGTAGTGGTAAGGATGTCTGACTGATGGCTTAAGCAGGGAGCAGGCCTAAGCCAGCACTTGGACATCCCCCAAGGGCTCCCAGACTGTGAGAGGGCACAGGCCGGGCTGAGAGACCTCCCACCCCCCAAGTGCATGAGTTTCATGCACTGGGCTATATATATATATATATATATATATATATATATATATATATATATATATATGCATGCTAGAGGCCCAGCACGCACGAAATCATGTGTGGTTAGGGTTTGTAGGCCTAGCCTGGCCTCTGTCGCATGGCCTCTGGTGCCCTGTGATGCTACATGAAGCTCCCCGCCCCAGGATGTTCCACGAACCCCACGACTGCTCCAAGAGACTCCCCCCTGCCCCTTGACTGCTCTGCAAAGCTTGCTGCCGCCCCGTGAAGCTTGCCACTGGACACTCCACAAAATTCTCCCCTCCCCCTACCCCGCCCCGCAACTGCTTTGCAAAACTCGCTGCCACCTGGGTGACTGTTCTGCTAAGCTTATGGCCACCCTGCAAAGCAGCCCAACACCACTGCTCAACAGTCCTACCCAGCCACCAGTCCCCCCTCATGGTGAGCAGCTCAGGGGCCCGGGGGCGGGGGGGGGGGACCAAGAGGTGCTCCATGCACTTCATGGTGACTGGTCGCCCATTCGGTCGTGATGGCATCTAGCTCTTTATATATATTAGGGTACTAATAAGACCAGACGTCTTCCAGACAAAGCTGCAGCAACTGCCTAAGCCTTGCCCCTCACAGCCGAGGCTCAGGCAGCCGCAGATGGCAGCTGCTGCTGCGAGGGCCAGGCCAAGTCTCAGGCAGCTGAGGCTCCTAGCAGTGGCAGCAGCAGCAGCGTGATGGGGGTTTTGCCTTCCCCTGATCAGCCCGGTTGCCTCACACAGAGGGAGGTCAGACTGCAGAGTAGGACCACTCCCCGTGGGAAGCGAGCCTAAGCTATCAGTAGGACATCCCCTGAGGGCTCCCGGACTATGAGAGGGGGCAGGCCAGGCTGAGGGAACCCCCAGGGCGCGAATTTTTGTACACCGGGCCTCTAGTATGTATGTATGTGTATATATATATATATATATATATATATATATATATATATATATATATATATATATTTAGTTAGTTAACTGAAAAAAAAATAGGGAAGACAGGAAGGCCATCCTTGTAAGATTGTGTCAGGGAGGATTTCAGCTCTAATATATTTGTTCATTTTCTAAAAACAAACAAATAACTTTTCTGTCCTCCCAACCTAACTCTGTAATCTCTCTAGCATTTGACAAAAAGACTGTCAAAATTTTTTCTCTTATTAGACCCAATCCTCAGCTTCTAGAACCCCATTGCCTGTCAGTTCTTCTTCTAGAATTCTGCGCCTGGAAGAAAGAGAGCCATTTTTCACCCTTGTGTATTTAGGATAATAACATCCACCCAGGTCACATATTTAAGAAAATGTGATATTTTACCAAGCTAAGAACATCAGCACATTTTGACACTGAGTCTTTCCATGATGCCTCTGGTGGGCAAAGTGGTTTTACTGTAAGCTTTCTTGTCAATGACTATAGCTGCTTTAAGAAACATATTGTCCTATTGGTATTATCATGTGGCCTAGTAGTTCATAAGACCACATTACTAAGGGTTTTTTTAAGTGGTCAACTAAAAAATCTTGCTGTTCTTCATACTGCCAATATGAAATTGCTACTGGGGAAGAAATTGCTTGGGAAGTTGTTATCCCCAAAGCCTTATATTCTCATCCTAAAGAGTGTCTGTCTTGCCTTACTAGGAATCTGGGAACTGAAAAGAGAAGAGATTACCCTGTTGAAAGAGCTGGGAAGTGGACAGTTTGGAGTAGTCCATTTGGGCAAGTGGAAAGGGCAGTATGATGTTGCCATTAAGATGATCAAGGAGGGCTCCATGTCAGAAGATGAATTCTTCCAGGAGGCTCAGACCATGATGTAAGTTTCTTCTGAAGAAAGGCACTTTAGCCCTCACCATGGGCACGCTAACAGGTCTGAATAATATTTGCAAGGCCTGGAGCAAGTGTCCACATATCATAGATATAAATGCTTAGAAGTTATAAATCAAGCTAACACACTTAAATAAAATCAGCTGTGCTCCTCTTTTGACAAGCATACCTTCATGACAACCTCTTTAGAGGAACCAACCTCTGGCCCATGACCCCCAAAAACTCCCCCCTCCCCTTTCTCCTCCCAACCCCGGCTCTGTCCTGCAATATATCCAATACTTGTGTTCAAACATAGCATTTGTATATCCAAGATCCCTCTGTGTATACCACAAACAACTATTGGTTAAGTGGCTCACTCCTGGGGGGCAGACCCTAAAAGAATCTACACAGGTCCTGGAAGAGGCCTCAGGACTATGTGGACAGGGATTATAGTCCTGGTACCCCAATTGTGATGGAGAAAGGGATGTATGGGTTCTGAGTGAGCATTTCTCCTTGGCCTTCAGGCCTCCTTGCCCTGTGGAGAGGTACATGGTGGAATGTGGAACACAGTAGGTCCCTGTAAAGCACATGCCTGAGGGCAGGAGCCTCTAGTGGCCAGGACTAAGACAATACTGAAAACAAATGCCCTATAGGCGATATCCTTTTGCTTCCTGGTACCTTCAATACAATCTGATAAATCCCTTTCTTACCCTATTCTTTCCTCACTGATAATGAACAAACCCTTCCCAATGGGCTTCAGATCCAAGCACTACGTATCTACGTATGTGTATGTGTTCTCTTTCTCTCTCTGTTCTAATTCAGAGTCTCTCTCTCTCTCTCTCTCTCTCTCTCTCTCTCTCTCTCTCTCTCTCTCTCTCTCTCTCCTATGCAAGTACAAAGAATTAATTTAATGATTCTACCTCTTGTCAATATGATGAATCAGACTTTGAAGGGTATCCAACCATACACCTTTGTCTGAGACTTTCCTGGATATAAACCTTTGCTAAGGCTGGCTGCATGAGCATGTAACCCATCCTTAGAAGGGCTCCGCACTTGGTTTAAGGCTGTTCTGTCACCGTCTGAAATTCTTTTTTATATATATATATATTTTTATTGATGTCAGAGAGGAAGGGAGAGGGAAAGAGAGATAGAAACATCAATGATGAGAGAGAATCATTGATTGGCTGCCTCCTGCATGCCCCACACTGGGGATCAAGCCCGCAACCTGGGCATATGCCCTGGCCAGGAATCAAACGGCGACCTCTTGGTTCCTGGGTCGATGCTCAACTGCTGAGCTACACCTGGCTGGGCATGAAATTCTTAATAATCTATATATATAAAAGCCCAGCCACCATTACGGCAGAACAATCAGAACGACCAGAGTGACTGGTTGCTATGATGTGCACTGACCGCCAGGGGGCAGACGATCAATGCAGGAGCTTCCCCCTAGTGGTCAGTGCACTCCCACAAAAGCCAGGCTCATGGCTGGCGAGCACAGCGGCAGTGGCGGGAGCCTCTCCCACCTCCACGGCAGCGCTAAGGAGCGGTGAGCCAAGTGGTAAAGAGCAAGTAGGCAAGTGGTTAGGAGCCAGCAGGCAGGCAGGCGGTAAGGAGCGAGGGGTCCCAGATTATTGGAGGGATGTCCGACTGCCGGTTTTAGCAAGGGGTTCTGGATTGTGAGAGGGCGCAGGCCGGGCTGAGGGACATCCCCCTCGTGCATGAATTTTGTGCATCAGCCTCTAGTTCTTAAATAAGCACCCCTGCATTTTCATTTTGCTCCAGTTCCTGCAAATTATGTAGCTCATTCTGCTTTTGGCAATTGGACTGTCATAAAACTGGAGAGGGACCCCTGATGTCTTCCTTCTGTAGGATAGAAAATCTCACAGAAACTCCCTTAGGCTCATGGTGTAACAGCCCCACCCTCCCATGTCCTGGTATAACTTTAAAACATATTTTTTGCTATTAGAAGGCTATCAGAATCATAAAATCATTAACAAATCCCCTAGTTATAAAAAAAAAGAGGTCAAACTGTACCATAAGAGGAAATGTTAAATCCCACATGTAATGGATCAACTGAGGCTTATCAGGTGGGGGATACCAGTTGACGTGGTGTTCCCACCATGTGCCCTCTGGTTAGTGACAGAATTTGCTCAAGTAAGAGCTTTCATTGGGTGACAGACCTTTGTCCTGCCACAAGCCTTTCCTCTGAAGAGAGAACTGATGAGTACCAGGTCTCTACAGTTGCTGAAAGATGCATAACTGGGCTCATCACCCTGAGTAATATTGATAAGGCATGTCCCTATAGTTAAGTCAAGAAGAAAGAAAATAAATAAATGTTTAATAATTCCTCAATTATTAAAACATTTAAAAGTTGACATATTAAGTTTAGGTTTACTTTACACATCTTAACATTAAAGAATCATCCTGTTAATTGATAAGAATAAATTACATAAGGACAAGTTGATGAACATCATAACAGATGAGTGTCTATCCATCATAACCTACTAGAAGTGCTATGTCACATGGTTACTATTTTCTAAATTTATTATTTAAAAAATAATGTAACAATGTAATGAGTTTTTTAAAAAAGAAAATTATGTCGTCTTATTTCCCTAACATAGTGACTATTTTCATTTTATTTATGCCATTCATATTTGGATACAATTTTTTTAGAACAAAATATTTAGACATGAAAGTTAGATGCTTTAAAATGGAAGTGTGTGAGTTTAGGGTGTAGGTTCATCCAAATCAGTCATGGAAGTCCTTGAGATACCACTAGACCAGTGGTCGGCAAACTCATCAACAGAGCCAAATATCAACAGTACTTCTTCAAAATAGACTCACCCAGGCCAAAAACCGACTTCTGCGCATGGGCCACGAAGTTTCAATCGCACTGTACGCGCGCCCGCATGTGGTATTTTGTGGAAGAGCCACACTCAAGGGACCAAAGAGCCGCATGTGGCTCGCGAGCCACAGTTTGCCGACCACGGCACTAGACTAAACAGGATTTCCAAAGCACCAGATCATTGCTTCCCTGCTTCTCTCTATGAAAGTTGAGCACAGTATCCATAACCACTAAATTGCTGCTGGAGTTGTCAATGTCCAATATGAGACAGTCTTTTTCTCTTTCAAAGACTTAATAAGATTCAGAATAAGATTCGAAACTTTTTCTTCTTTCCCTGTTCAAGAAGAAGGGGGGAATTCAAACAAACAAATATCTGAGAGTGATTCTTTTTCAGGACATCCGGAAAGTGGAGTGTGGAAATTCAATACTTAACTTTGAAAATCTGTTGTTTCCAGGAAACTCAACCATCCCAAGCTGGTGAAATTCTATGGAGTGTGCTCAAAGATATACCCTATATACATAGTGACTGAATATATAACCAATGGCTGCTTGCTTAATTATCTGAAGAGTCATGGAAAAGGACTTGAAACCTACCAGCTCTTAGAAATGTGCTATGATGTTTGTGAAGGCATGGCCTTCTTGGAGAGCCACCAGTTCATACATCGGGACTTGGTAAGCAAAACCATTGGAAACTCAAAGAAAGGAAAGAAAGCAATCCACAGTTCCTGCTTCCAGCAGTAGGGCCATTGGGAGGAACGGCAAGGAGGCCACCTTAGCTTTTACTTTGCTCACCTGTGACTTGCTTAAACACATGACACTTTCATAATTTAAAAAAAAAATCACAATTTCGAAATAAAATATTTGAAGTTCAGAAAGAACAGAGAGAGTAAAAGAAGCCATCAAGATCTTTGTAGTTGTTTGTGGTTTGAAGGAAAAGGGATGGAAAGGAGAGGCTTTGGTCAATATATTGCTTCTAGGCGCCATTAAACCCAAATTGACCCTTGCTCTAGGAAGGACTTAGTGCTAAAGCAGCCATTCAATACAATAACTGAAAATATAAAAACAAAAACAAAAAAAAACAGAAAGAAATGAAACTTGTGTATGTGTTTGAGTCAGAAGGAGAGGGAAAAGCGTTCTGCTTGGTATGCACGGGTATTTATCTTTAGAGATTTTCTTGTGTTGAACAGAAAACAAGCCATGCACACTAGGCAAGTGCATTTTGAGTCTCTGGTACAGCATTTATACCTTGAGAGTGCATGTTGCTGCATAGTATCTTTGAAGAAGCCCCTCGAACTGATTTTCACTTCTCACTGAGGAGCTCAGGTTCTGTATTTAATTTGTAAAAACCTTTTGTGTTTGACAAGGATGGATGCCTGGGTGAAAATACTTATGAGAGCACATTTTTATTTTGTAAAATCAAAAATTGCAAAGGGAAAAAAAGACAACGCCCCAACATTTGGGGTTTTGATAGGAAATCTTAGATTTTGCTAGGAATTTTGCCAAAGAGAAGAAAGATGTCAGAAGATTTGTGGTTACCTTTACTACTTGGTAATTTTGTGTTGTTGTGTGTTTTTTTTTCTCCAAAGGCTGCTCGGAACTGCTTGGTGGACGGTGATCTCTCTGTGAAAGTATCTGACTTTGGAATGACAAGGTAAGCCAGTTCCAAAGGGACAACCAATGAAAGGGTGATTTCCATTCTCAACTAAATGCCATTATAATTGAAGGCTCTGTGGGGATACAGAAGGTGCACTGAATTGGGGGCTTAGAAACCTGGATTCCCTTCCCCATACTACCTTGGACTACCTATGAAACACATTTCCTCACCTGTAAGGTGAAATTGCACTTTAGAAATTATACAAAACCCCTTTTAGTTCTTTCAAGACCCTGATAAATATTTTCTAAACTTACAAATAAGTTCCAGCCCTAGCCGACTTGGCTCAGTGGATAGAGCGTCAGCCTGCAGACTGAGGAGTCCCGAGTTCGATTCTGGCCAAGGGCACATGCCTGGGTTTCGAACTTGATCCCCAGTAGGGGGCGTGCAGGAGGCAGCTGATCAATGATTCTCTCTCATCAATGATGTTTCCATTTCTCTCTCCTTCTCCCTTCCTCTCTGAAATCAATAAAGAAACATATTTTTTTTAAAAAATGTTCCATGAAAGATCCTAAATATTTAAATATAACATGTTACAGTCAGATGATTTGGATAAATAATATGTGTATGGATGGATAGATGATAGATAGATAGATAGATAGATAGATAGATAGATAGATAGATAGATAGAGTCCATCAAAGCTCTTTTAGCCCTGTCTGGGGTTTTTCTTAATATATATCCAAATGGGTAGAGCATTAGCACCAGGAAAATTTTGTTGTCATGTCATTAAATTTTCTTTATCACATAGTAAGGCATGAAAGTAGACTCTGAGATTCTCTTGATGGGTGTTCTATCACCACTTCATCATTTGGAGAATCATTTTGATTCTGATAGCACTTTATTTTTAAAAATATATTTTATTGATTTTTTACAGAGAGGAAGGGAGAGGGATAGAAAGTTAGAAACATCGATGAAAGAGAAACATCGATCAGCTGCCTCCTGCACACCCCCTACTGGGGATGTGCCCACAATCAAGGTATATGCTCTTGACCGGAATCGAACCTGGGACCTTTCAGTCCGCAGGCTGACGCTCTCTGATAGCACTTTAAAAGTCTTCCATTTCCTAATTCTGAACTCTCATACTACTTAAGCATTAAAGGCAATTTTCATGATTTTACATAGGAAATGAAAACATACATGCTAGCCTATCCATTGAACAAACATTTATCAAGTTCCTCCTAGACTCCTTGGACTTGTGAGGCATACTGATATGAATGGGATAGTCCCTGTCCTCAAAATGCCCACAGTTGGTCTAAAGGGCAAGTAGATGTTACTGACATTGAGACAAAATACAGCTGTAAAATTGTGCTGACTCAACATAAACTTACATAATGCTGAGGAGGAATAATGCAGTTTCAAAGAGATCTGATGAGTTTACCAAGGCCAGCTCTGTATTTAGCAAACATAGCCCTAAAACACCATAGGAAGATCTGTCTCTTTAAGTCTTCTCCAAAATTCTGTATTAGGAAGTGCTCCTCTTCTGGGACCCCTCAGTTTTGCAAGGTACCTTTTAGCTGTGCTACCTGCCATCACTCCAAGCACGATACACTGGGTCTCCTTCATTGACATTCCATCTTTGTGGCTCTCTCAAATACAAAAGAAAAGGCTGCTCTTTGCTCCTGAGGGCAGAGAGAAGCTCCCAGAACAGGGCTGATTCCCACCTTGTTCTTAAAGTAGGAATATTGGCTGTTGTGCCAATATACAGGGGATATACCTCAAGTTCTTTGTTGCTTAGAAAAAGGGGAACACAAGGTCTTCCTTTGAATAAGGGATACTGGAGGCCATGCACCAGGCCCTTTCTGTCACGAAGCTGTGGTATCACCTCATTCAGATGCCTGTGACTTAACTTGGTCCAATCATTGAAGAAAGGGTTAAATAACACAAAATTACCAGTTGGGAGGAGGGGTGTCAGTGTAATTTCTTGGTGTCTTGTGGTATCTGTGGAGCTGGAGAGGCCCAGGGAGGAAAGTATGGAAGGTGCTATATATAATCCTATGAAGTTGTTATTCGTTATTACTATTATTTGCATAGAATGACTTGCCAAACCAGCTATTTCTGATGTTTCAAATTATGGCAAATATCTCTAACACATTTTGTTGTATATAGTTTTCCTATAAATTGTATCTAAAATTTTAGTTTCCATAATTTTTATTTTCTTATTGTCCTATTTATGAGTCATTATTTATTTGTTTTTTTGTGGGCAAATGTATTGGGTTCCCCTATATTAATTATAGAAATATTAAGTGCTTATTGTGAGAAATATGGAAATGGTGTATAAAGTCAAAAGTATAATTTGACCCTTTACCCCTTTCTCAGCACTAGTAGTAACTATTGCTAACACATTTGGTGGCTGTCCTTCCATACCTGATTCCTAGGTATACCCAATCATGTACACAAGTAAGTACATTTACTGTTTGTTTCCATAAAGGTGGAATCACATCATATGTACTTGCTTTTACATATAACCATATTCACACGGTCTCTTTTTCTTATGGTAAATATAGTTATCTTATTTTTTAATAGCTGCATATTATTCTATTATATTAATATACCATATTATATTTAATTGCTCCTCAACATGTGGACATTAAGATTGCTTCCATTTCTATCATTATTATAAGCCACAGTGTAATGAATATCCTTGAACATATATTTTTATGGTCTAAATAACTCCATAGGATAGTTTTGTTCATCACTGTTTATAACAGCAGAAGATTAGAAGCCATTTACATGGTTAAACAAATTATGTTAATTCATAAGAGGGCATTCAGCCATTAAACATGATGATGCAGAAGAAAATGTAACCATATGGGTAAAATGTTCTTGATATGCTGTTAAAGGAAAAATAAAAGCAAATTTCAATATGACAGAAACCCAATTTTGTTCATGTTATATATAGAAAAAAAAGATTGGAAACTATAAGCAAAAATGTATCTTGAGTGGTAGAATTACAGGTTATCTTTGGGGTGGGATTCTGAGTAACTTTATGTTTACATTTTTGTGTTTTTCTATATTTACCAAACATTTTGCATTCATATTTTTGTGTCTTCAAAGTTAAGTATCATTTTTTAAAGCTTACGAGTCATAAGCAGGCTCTAGCTAAGTATACATATTGAAAGGAAGCAAAAGATCCAGAACATCAAGGCACCCGGCTGAGACTGGCTGCTTGTACCGCCTACCACCAGGCACTGGCAGCCAGCAGAGGTCTTCCCATTCTGCACAGCCAAGCAGCTTAAGGTCTGTATTGATGTCCTCCCCCCTCCCACCCACAGGTATGTTCTTGATGACCAGTATGTCAGCTCAGTAGGAACCAAGTTTCCGGTCAAGTGGTCAGCCCCAGAAGTGTTTCACTACTTCAAATACAGCAGCAAGTCAGACGTATGGGCATTCGGTAAGAATGTGGCCACACAGGCCTCAGCCCCATTTCACAAGCCAGCTTCCACAACAGGAAACCACAAGAGTAACAACATCCATTTTTTAGCAAAAACCCTGAGCACTTACAAAATTACCTGTAGGCAAGCAAGAGATAGAAAAAGAAAATGATCTTTCCTTGAGTTGGTGCTATGATGTCCGCACATATTCTATACTTTGCATCCTGCTACCGCCTTCTCATAAAAGCTCTTCTACTGAAGATTTCAAGCAATTTTTAAAAATGAGTCATTGAAAACTAAAACCGAGTTTGTATTAGTCCAAAATACTGAAAGGTTTACAATGGAATCATCTACTTTCGGCATGAAAGCAGCTGTGATAAACATTCCTTTCTGAATTGACCAACTTAGGGGACATGCCTGATGTGAAAAAACAAATATGACTCAGTGTTCTCTTTGGCCCATACCAATTCCAACTAGTATCCTCATTAAAATTCATAATTTAAATCAGGGATGAGCAAGCCACAGCCCAGGACAAAATCCTATGACCTGTTTCTCTAATTAAAATTTTATTGACACCAGGCCATGCCCATTTGTTTTAGTATTGTCTCTGGCTGATTTTGTGCAGCACTAGCTGAGTAGAGTCGTTGCCATAGATACAGGACCAAAAAAACAACAACACTAAAATAGTCCCTATGTAACCCTTTACAGAAAAAGTTTTCTGGCCTTTATTTTATTAACAGATCTATGTTGAATTTTAGTAATGATAATTAGAAAACTGAAATAATTCTTAAATTGTGATTTTGTAGATTTGCTGATGTTTTTCTACAATCTACATTGTAAGAGAGGTCATACCTGTTTACAATCACCATCAGATGCATCCAGGATAAATAATCCAAATTATCATCAAGCTATAGAATGTATTAAATTCAACTAAAACCTATTTCGTGCTTGTCTTGGTCCATAAGCATAATTTGACTTTCTACATGATATCTATAAGACTACATTTAAAAAGAAAAATTTCGTCATGGACACAGACAATGGTGTGGTGATTGTGGGGCGGGAGAGGGTGGATGGAGGTGGAAAGGGGGATGGGGGGATAAATGGCGATGGAAAATAAAGTAATAGAAAAAATTAAAAGTAAAATTTAGTTAGTCATTTACTTTTTTATATAACATGATTTTTTTTAAAAAATAATTATTCCTTTAGTAAAAGTGGCATTGTTCATTGTAAAAAATAATAATAATAATCCAGTGTATACAGAAAAATGAAAAACCACAAAGATAGCATTTTGGTGAATACTTGACAATATTTTGTGCTGATTAACTTGTCAAAATTAGTTTCAATCTCCTTGTTCCAGTTAATATGCCTTGTGAAAGATATTTTTAAAAACAGTATGCTTACTTAATAGTTCTACCTTGTGTTTTATCCAAAATTGAATTATCCAGATTAATTACTCATCTTTGCACCAGAACTTGGCTCCTGGCATTTTCTGGCTGTTTCCAAAAACTAAATCTATTCTTAAATAATTTGTCCCCAATAAAGATATTCAAAATGAACCAGGGCCTCTGAAAGCAATTCTCAAAAAGGAGTTGCACAGATATTTTTAGCAATGAAATTATTCTTGAGATAAGATGATATCCTTCCAAAGAAGAGTGTTGTGAAGGAGCAACATGCTTTGAATAGTTGTTTCAGAATTTTTTTTTTAATGCAGCCACAACAACTTGTAGTATTATCCTATTGTAAATATTTTACATAAAATTTGTAGTCCTAAAAGTCAGAGGAGTTTTTGAAGGTGGCACTTCAGTTATGGTTCTAGAACAATTTTCTTCCTCCTTACATATTTCTGATTTTCTATGGTTTGAAGCTGGCTGACTGTTGAAATTCTCTCACTTGGCTATGAGGATGATGGCAAATAGCCACCATTTAGAGAGCAGTTAAAATGCCCTGTGCTCTTTAAGGTGTTCTATGTGGGGGTTTTCCCTATTTAATCCTTATGGTAACTATGAGGTGCAAATATCTGCATATTATAGACAGAGAACCTGACTAAGAAAGGTAAGAAACTTATCCAGCCTATAAGTGGCAGACCTGGGCCTCAAAGGCCAAATCTGACTGACCCCCAAGTGCCAGCCTATTGACCACCATAACCAGAACACAGTTTCTTAACCTGGAGGTCATGACGCCCTGGATGGGGGACTGTGGACATCCAGAAACCAAACACAGAAATGCTGTGCATTCATTTTCCCAAGGGAGAGCCAATGGCTTTTATCAGATTTTCAAAAGTATACCTGACCCACAAAATATAATGACCCACGATGGCAAAAACAAAAGCAGCAACACTTTCAATGATTTTATCTTTACATTTCCACTGAAAGGTAATTTGTGCAATGAAATTGTTTCACACAACTGCCGAGGCAGAGAGAAAGGGAAAGTGATGACTTTGATCAATAACTCCTAAGAGCTGGAGCTGGAGCTGGGTAGTTTGTGGGTTTACCCACACCCCAGTTGCTCCTCTGGAGCAGCCCAAGAATGTTGGCCCTCAGTAGCTGTCCCTGCAGCTCTCCTTGCTATTTGCCTGTTTACCAGCACAAATGGGTGACTGCATCTCAGGAAACATGGAGGAGAGACCCCGGGTTCCAGAAGTGATGGTACAGACCCACCCTCCATATCTTGTCCTTTCTGCAAGAAGTCATTTCCCAGGGCTCCCTCGCTCTGACCCATAGCCTTCTTGTCCTGGCAAATGAAGCTCATTCAACAAATGTGTACCCTCTGATGTTGGCTCTCTTTCCTTGTTGTCTGCCGGCCACCCCTCGCCCCTCGGTGTGGTGCAGGGGTCCTGATGTGGGAAGTGTTCAGCCTGGGGAAGCAGCCCTACGACTTGTACGACAACTCCCAGGTGGTTGTGAAGGTCTCCCAGGGCCACAGGCTCTACCGGCCCAAACTGGCATCGGACACCGTCTACCAGATCATGTACAGCTGCTGGCATGAGGCAAGTGCACCACCAGGGGAACTGGGTGCCCTGTCACCACTAGGTAAAGCACTGTTGTGAGGGAGGCGCCAGCTTTGGATCAGGTGGAAATGGCCCGGGATCTCTGCCCTCAAGTGTTTGTAATTAAAAACAAGAAATGCAGGTGCCAACAATTTAACAAACAACTTATGTCCAGCACTGTTCGACAAATTTCATAACTATTAGCTTATTTATTCATCAGCAAACACACTGATATCATGGCTAAAACTAACAGAAGAGGAAACAGACCCAGAGACGTTTAAGTGACTTATCCAAGGTCACACAGCCATTAAGATGCTGACTGGCTGGTCTTGGAGTTCCTGTTCTTAACCACATTATGGGGTCTCTCCTCGAGTAAGAAATGTGTAACAGAGAATTATAACCATGTGTAGAGAATACATAATGGACATGACTCCATCCTCTCTTCCCACACTTACCAAATGCTGAGTAAAAAACACTCCATGCCCATAAGGAATAAGAGTATGTTTTGGGGTAAACATGGAGCTGAAATTGCAGGAGATTGATTTTCCCTCATAGAACTCAGTACACACACACACACACACACACACACACACACACACACACACACGTGTACTCATACTGTGGAACTGAAAATACCAAGCAGTTTATAACTATACACATTATACATGTGCAATATAAACAGAGACAAGTACAGGACTTACTGCCATCGCTGGTCAGTTGAAGAAGAGGAGCAAACAAGGGGTTTTGAGTTGAAGCCAGACCTCCTGGGCCCTCACCACTCTAGCTCCAGACACTAGGACTACACCATCAGATGGACAGGGAGCCCTGAACAGGAAGGAACTGCCTTCTTTCCACAGCTGCTCCACATAAGTGTGTGAATTATGGCAGAATCCATTGAGAGGGGTTTGCAGAGACAATTCCTGATCAAGGTTCTGCATATAGTGAGCATTTTAGTCTCCCTTCAATTTTTTTTTGTTGTTAATCCTCACCTGAGGATATTTTTTACATTGATTTTCAAAGAGAGTGGAAGGGAGGAATAGAAATAGAGAGAAACATTGATATGAGAGAGACACATCAATTGGTTGCCTCCTGCACGTGCCCCAAACTTGAAACTGAGGTATGTGTCCTTGACCTGTGGGCTGATGCTCTATTCACTGAGCCAAACCAGCTAGGGCTCTCCCCTCAATTTTATATTTTATTGCAAAACATTCACAATTTTCATTAGGTTCCAATTTATCTGAATTTCTGCCCATCTGATATATGAGAAATAGCAATTAGGGTAGCTTTCATATGTTCCTATTCATTATAAATGAAGTATATTTTTAAGGGCACTTGTATATATTGCTGAGAATTATATGCCATGTCTTTGCTCTTTTTTCTAATAGGTTTTTGTTTTCTCTACCTCAAGTTTTAAAATCCTTTTATAAAGTGAGCGCATTTAGTTTATATTTTAACTTACCAAATTTGACACCTTTATGATATTGATTTGTAATGCTCAAGAACAAGTAATGTTTTTTCTATGTGTTGAAATCTAAGTTTGTATTTTTTAGCAGTGTTTTAAAGTTTTCTTTATTTGGAGGTACATTTTTGTTAGTATTTTATTTTGGTGTTGCTACTGTAGCTGGGTTTTTCTCATTATATCATCTAATAGGTTATTGTACATATACATGCAGGCTATTGATTTTGTATGTTAATTTTATATACCATTCTCCTGATTAATTCCTTTATTATTTGGGTTGGTTTTATCATGGATTCTCTTCATTTTTCCAAGTATACAATCATATCTTATGTAAACAAAGATACTTTTACTTTTTCTTTTCAATTTGTAGGACTATAATTCTTTTCTCTTTAGTAAAAATGTCTGTAGTGTTTTCACATTTAAATGTTGCTAGCTTTAGGATTCAGGTATAAATATTTTATATATTTTATTTTTAATCACAACCATCATAAACTAAACCAATGGTTTGGGTTTTTTTTTTTTCTTTTATTTAGCTTCCAGAAAAGCGTCCCACATTTCAGCAACTTCTGTCTTCCATTGAACCACTTCGGGAAAAAGACAAGCCTTAAAGAAGAAACTAGGAGATCTGATAAGAATGGACATAAATGTTAGCCAACATCTTCATTCTTTTTAAGGAAAGTAGCAAGGCACAGATGACCTAATTTAGTGAGTTCTTCTTACTGGTATTCTGTGTGCTGTTTGTTATATGATCTAGAAATGAATAAAGTAAGAAAGAAAAGATTTCCTTGAAATTTAGGTCAAATTAATAATTTTGTTTATGCTGCTCTTAATATTATAATTCCAAGCCTATAGCAGAAGCACATTTCCTGATTGCAGTAAAGAGGGCATATACCACATGTAAAGATTGAACAGAACTGAAAAATTATTTGTTCCATATTTGTTCTTTTCTTTATATCATCACTCCCATGATAATTAAATATGCTATTAATAAGTACAAAATGTGGACATTTGCCTTCATGTTTCAATGTTCTCAATCTTTAGCATGCATGTGAATCAAATGAAGAGTTTATTAAAACACAGATTCCTAGGAACTACCCAAGAGATTCTGGTAGAGCAGGTCTGAGTGCAGCCAGAGAATCTACATTTTTAACAAGTGTCAATATGTTCCTGTGCAGACAGTCAGAACTGCCCTAGGAGACCTCATTATATGATGGGCATCACTAGGTGGTCCACAACTTAATCCAAATAACACAATTCTCATCACAGATCATTGTCAAGCTTCACTTGGAGCTTAGATTAGAACAATGACTTTATGTCACCATGTACACAAATAGAAAACTAAAGTTCAACAATATTATCTATATTAATAAAAGGGTAATGTGCTAATTATACCAGGTCGACCGGACATTTTCCAGACATTCTGCCTTCCTTCCAAACAAAGCCACAGTGGTGGCGGCCAAGGCAGAGGCGGTTAGGGGTGATCAAGCTGGCAGGGGAGGGCAGTTAGGAGTGATCAGGCCAGAACGCAGGTGAGTGGTTAGGAGCCAGCGGTCCTGGATTGGAGAGGGTGCAGGCCAGGCTGAGGGATCCTGCCACCATGCTTGAATTTTGTGCACTGGGCCTCTAGTTCCATAATATGTTTACTATGTTTCACATAGAGTAAATTTTAAAAGGTGCTAAGGTATAACTGTGCCTTTTTCCTTACCGTTAACCAATATCAATCTCAACTCAAGTGTAACCAAGATCTTATATCTAGAATTGATAAGATTGTTGCTTTCTAATCATTTTAAATCCTTGAGTTTTGGGCCCTAGGGCTTCTGGCCAGTTTGACAACTGAAGTTTCTATTTCGGTCTTCCTTCTTGACACAAAGGTGCAGAAGTATGAGTTTAGTTTCTCATGGCTATTATTAAAATATACTTTAGCTTTAAAACTCTTCCTGAGAATTCCCTCCTTCACAGCCTGCTGCTGAACCCATAGGTTTTCATCTCTCTTGGATTCCTTCATTATCATCTCTATAATGTCAAGAAGGGAAAGAGAGGTTATGCTGAGGGCACTATTACAATGGAAAGACGCCCAAATTAAGCCCTGCTACTACTTTCTAGCTATAAGTTAATAATCTCCCTCAAGAGACATTCATACCCTTTCTTGTCCCACTAATCCCCTCACCTCCCAGGTATTTCAAATTATCCCTCTTAGTTATGTGTTTCTTCACATTTAAATAATGATTCCTTTCTTTTCAGCACAATTGACTTATGATAATAGTCTTCTGTTTTTTTTACAGAGGTACACAAATCTCAATTTATAATGAAATGAAACTTTAAAAAGAACTACTAGGGCATTTATACATTCATCATGCATTTATTTAGCATGTTCTCAGTGCCAAGTTCAGTGGGACACAGTCTGGTGGGAGTGCCAGCCATGCTGTACTCTCAGGTTCTATCTGCAAGGAACTACAGCACAGACTGTGATCATCCTCCAGAGGAATATTTTCCAGGCCCAAACTAGGTCTTTCTGCCCTACCCCCTTGACAGTTGTTTTCCCTTTTTCTTCTTATTTTTATGTATTTGATCTAAAATAATTACCCTTATAAATAAAGTAATACGTGTTTGTTACAAAAATTCAGACAATACAGAATTGTCTACTATGAAAAGATGTCAAAGCCTGGCTTAGAAGCCTGGCTCCAAAAATCAAGTCAAGGAAGGTTTTAATGTGGAGCTTTATCAGAAAGTAAGTCCAGTGATGTTAGGGGGAGCCAAGTAATGGAACAATATTCATACTATTTATAACATGTATAATAATTTTAAATGCTGTTTAACTTGTTTAGTGGTGATACCTGGCATTTATTGTTGTTATTTTAAACCAGGGAGCTGCTTACACTTCTTGGCAGTGAAGAAAATGTTCATCCCCCCTAACTTAGCTAACTGACCCATATCTCTATAGAATTTATTAAGAACAAAGTTATCTAACATGATGCTGATTACCACACAGAGTGAATTGATGGGTAGAGTTTGGATATTTTAATTCGTTTAATCTATTTTAAATCAGTCTTTATGTATGTAGTGGATACTGTGCTCAGAACTGGGCTAGGGGCTCTGAGATTATATATATATATATATATCACATCAGGTTCCTAACCTAAGGGTATAAGATGATAATCTTAACATAACGTTTTTAGACTGAATTTTCAATTGCTTCATACAATAAATAAATTTTTAAAATTGGAATACATTCTAAGACATTTGAGAGGTCAAAGGTCCCAGACATTCAAACGGCAACCCAGTCCCTAGAAGGGGACAGAATCCACAGAAGCCCCAGTACATAAGTACCCATGAGACCACAGGAGTGTGCAAATCTAGTATTTATTGAGTATATGCTTTGTGCTCAGTGCTACTCAGACATTGTGGGTAAAAACAAAAGATTTAAGAGTTTAAGTGCCCACTTCAGAGGGTGACATGCAGTTGGATTTCCATTCACTCCACAGTTAGAGAACAATGGAAGTGAGCTTCTACCAGGTGTGCTAGGTGGGGCCCCAGGGGCTGCTTTAATATTGTCAGGAAGATGCTGATCAAGTAGCTTGGAAGTGAGAAGGCAACATTTTCTGACACTCTCTGGATTCTTCTCTCTTCTTTAGACTTGTCACCCTAAGGAACACATGGTAGTCCAATCATCACTGGGCAAATTGCTATCGTACTTTGATTTAGGTTAATATGAAAAAAAACATGTCATACTCTACACTTGAATTAAAATAAAGTGAACAACGTGTGTCATTTTCAATCTCTGCAGCTCCATCAGTTTACATGCACTGTTCTTAAAAGCTATCCATCTAGTCTCCATATAAGGCTCTTACACTGAATCCTCCCACAATATATGCCTTTTTTCCCAACTCCAGCAACACAACAGACATTTGCATTTCCATTACCCTTGAACAGTCTGGGAGGCCAAAGACATACTTTCTCAAATTTTGAGGCAGAAGTAAATACTAAAAGCAATGCAAGTAAAGAGGCCCTCTCCTCCGCATGTCTTCTTTGGACAATTTTACTGAACAGAGCCATGGTTTTGATGTTTAATGACATCTTTATAATCTCATACTTTCTTTAATGTAAAATTAACATTTTCATGCAATAAAATCACCTCAAGAGGGAATAAAATGGATTTTTCTAAAATGAAGTTTGAACGTCGTCACCACTTTGGAAGCCTGGATTATTTTCTCCTTTACTCAAATTCACAGAAGAATAAGGATTTTCTTCATTTCCTGCTTGTTTTTTCCTGTTAAATAAAATAAAGTCACCTTAATATAGTGATGTTAGAATGACACTGCCTTCCTTGGGCCCTATTGGGCCCAGGCATCTTTTACATCTCAACATCTAATCACTGGTATATTTGTTTGCATATCAGTCCCCTATTAATGGACTATAAACACTTGCAGTGCATTGGGTTCACTTTTTAGCTCCAAGATTGTCACCATGGCTGGCAAAGCCTAAGAGACGAGTTAGGATTTGAGCTCTGGGGTCAGAGAAAGGGGAGTCTCTGTGCCTCAGTTTGCCTATTCAGAAAATGATGGCAACTATGTGAAGACAGTGAAATAATGCTTGGAGAGCATTATTACTGGCAGAGCACTGACATTACCTAGCATATAACCCTCAATAATATTAATTATTATTATTATTATTATTATTATTATTATTAGGAACTCAGTGGTCATTTAGCCAATCACCTCATGTTAAAGAGCTTCCCTACTACATTAGCAACTTCCAAAGTATAAAGATAAGGGTAGGACAGCTTTGTGGTACAACAACCAGCTTTGGAAACTGGGTATATATATACCAATGTGTTACTTATTAGCTGTGTAAACTTGAAAAAGTTACTTAGCCTCTCTGAATCTCAGTTTTACATATGTATGAAGATAATTACACAGTTATACCATAGGTTTTCTGAAAATATTTATTAATGTATGAAAGTACTGAGCAGGTTATCCAGTGTTATTTTTCTGTGTATCGTCAATTTACATTGTGTGTGGCATGAAGGATAGGTGTCCCCAAATAATGTATTTAATGAATTAACTTTGGAATAGTATCTCATATGCAAATTTTTAGTATGTGGAAGAGTGCTTCTCAAACTGTAATGTGCACACAAATTACCTGGGGGGGACTTACTAAAAAGAAGAATCTAATACAACAGGTCTCCAATAAATTGATAATTTGGGTTGGCTTTATGAAGGGAAGTTGGATGCAAAGAGTGACAGAGACTCTAAGTATCCTTTGGTATTTTTAAAATTTTAACCATATGGATAGATTCTATTTAATAGCTATTTTTAAAAATGAAGCTACTTTGAGGAACTAAAAAAAATATAGTGAAGAAAATTGAGCAAAAATGACTAATGCATGTACAAATTCCATCAATAATGTGTTTAAAAAGTGTGTGTATGAGTTCAATTAGGTGCTATAACATATTATTAACCTTAATTACATTAGCCCAACAAAAATAAATAATTTCTCAAGGCCAGGAAAAAATATTCTAGTGGCAGAGCAAGACCATAAACCAGGTCTTTAGTGATTTAAATCCTCAATGAACTTGGACATTCAACTCAAGAACACATTAAAGGGTCCCTGACCCATGAACTAAGGGGATGACAGTGAGTCTGGGCTAACTGATAAAAAATGAAGATGATTAAAGAGTAGCAGTTTGAAGCAAATCTCAGAGCTCATTCTTGAATGTTTCACAGTTCAAACCTATCAAATATCCAGGCTAGACCACGGAGGACTCATCAGTGAGGATAATCCCCTAAACCATCCCACTACTGAGTTTTCATTGCCTCTTGACAGTAGGAAAATGATGCTGTGGCCAGGATTGGGTTTACCAGGGAATACTAGTAAACCTCGGGCTGGGTCTCTACTGTGTGGTAGGGCTTACTAGGTAGGTGAAGTGCTGATGAAATGTGGCAATTATCCTTACAACCTACCACTTACTGCAAATTTTCCAATTAGTTTTCCCTAAACCTTTCTGTTTTAGGATAGATACATCTAGGAAAGCTCACTTACTTCTTTCGGTCTCTGATCCCAGTGAAGATGAGCACGGCAATACCAATTACTACCACTCCCATCACGACTCCAAAAACAATCAGCCATATGGTGACAGGTGGTTGGTTAGGGGGTCCTAGGGTAGGCTGAATACCCAGAAACTCCAGGCTGTTGTCATCCAGGCGAAAGGCATCATTGATACGACCCCGGGACATCCTATCCCCAAAAGTAAAACACTTAGGCAAAAGGAACATGTTGGCAAAATAAAAAGGTGTGCGATTATTTACTCCTTATATCATTGTTCCTGAAAGGATTTGATAAGGCCTAGCCTAAGAATGTACACCTTAAAGAGCAATGAAATCAAAGTAGATCACCAGGTCCAAGGAAAGATATGTTTTAACAATTATGCACCTTTAATATCTTGCAATCTGGATTAGGTTTGGCAACAGCTTCATTGGATAATTGGTTGCAAGTGTGGAAACATTCAAACGGCTGGCATTTGTTCATTTGTGATGATTATGTTGCAAAGGCAAGAACTTCCCTTCTATCAGAGTATATCTACAATGACTTTATGTCAAATAATGGAAAAGGACAATTGAATGCACCTCTTCTATCCTATATAATAAAAGGGTAATATGAAAATTGTCCCTTCAACCAGGAGTTCGACCAGTTAGACCAGGGGGTGGAGACAGGCCACCAACTGCCCGCACTCAGCCCCTCCCCTCAGATTGGGCTGGGCCTCCGGACCCCACCCATGCATGAATTCGTGCAACAGGCCTCTAGTAAATGAATGATGTCCTGTACCCAGTTGTATTTTCCAAATAAAAGGTGTTGACATTTGGAAGAAGCACTGGGCAGAGACATGGGAAAAGGGCCTTTGCCAATTTCTCCAGCACAGGGATGGGACATGGCTGAATTTTATAAATTAAAAATAAAAGGATGAAAATTCTTTTAAAAGCAAAACAAAAAATAATAAAATGGATAATATTCTGGATCAAAAACCAAAGTGTCTGGCATCCCATCATCCTACCCTTGAGTACAGAGGTCAAGAGGTCAGAGCCCACCCAGGGAAGTAAAGCAGTCAAAGTAGAATTAGTCATGTAAACCTTGGCAACCTTAGCCTGAAAGTGTCTCAAGTCATTCTGGAAATAGGAAGTTTGAGGTCCCTTGCAGCTTACAGGGGGCTGGGCTCTTTCATGGAGGCAGTCAGTGAGTCTCTGGGTCTGGTTAGGTTGTACACCCACCTCTCTGCACATACACTGCCCAGCAGGTCTTAGTTCTCCTTCTAAAGATGAACAGCAGCTCAAGAGGGCCATCTAGTGAGCTTCCCCCTAGCAGGCTATTGTAAGCCTTTTAATGCGAGGGGAACCACCTGCATCTGCCCATTCTTCACTTTTGCTGTTTTGGGAAACAGTTGAGGCAAATTGGGCAAGCTGTTCCTTCTAAATACTCACTTCCCAAAGCAAGGCCCTCTCCTTGTGTGGAGGCTAAGCAATGTCTAAGGAAATCTATGCTTGCCTACTTTGTTTCAGACTTTGGTAAGTTAAATAAATCCTACATCAAGTCCCCATAGCAAATGATGACAATACCTGTCCATGTCCCTTTCACACTGAAACCATTTCCATGAGTGCTGGCTAGACTTTCTTCAGCCAGTACCTGCTGCCTTTGCCCGAGGCCAGAAATGCTGGAGAATTGTCACCTGTAAGCAGTTCCCAACCAATGACTGATGGGAGGTGGTGAATAAATATCCCAGCTCTGCTGGGACAATTTAGGTGCATATTCTACAAAGTATCCCATAATCCCCCAGCAAAATTGGAGCTCTAGTTGCCCACAGTGGTAACTTGCTCAGTAATATGTGATGTATTATCTTCCTTCCATTTTTTGTCTCCTATGCACAGTTCTCTACCAGTGCTTCTTGAGATCACCTCCCAAATAAACTGCTTACACTCAAGTTCTTGTCTAAGGGCCTGCATCTGGGGGAACTCAAGTCAAGATAATTCCCTTGCTATGAGATCCTTCTGGAATAAAACCCCAAGTTTTTAAGATGAAGTAAAACAGCTGATATGGCTCAGTGGTTTAGCATCAGCCCATGAACAAAGAGATCCCCCATTTGATTCCCAGTCAGGGCACATGCTCAGGTTGTGGGCTCAATCCCCAGTGGGAAAGGTGTGCAGGAGGCAGCCGATCAATGTTTCTATCTCTACATCCCTCTCCCTTCCTCTCTCTCTAAAACCAATGAAAACATATTTTCTAAAAAGATGAGATAAAATTTGTAAATGACTCAGACCATTGCCTGGCACACAGTAAGAGCACACTCAATGTTAGTGATGGTTATTGTTGCATTTGTTAACCCCCTTGACCTTATAGTTTTAAAGTAAAATATCACCTGATGGCATCTTCAACTTCACTTCTAGGAATGATGACAGATGCATTTTCAGGTGAAGTGACAAAGAAGTTGAAGGAGACCCTTGGTTTTACATCACTCACCATCACGTTCTCCACCCTGAGGAGAAACAAAAGAAACATTTCCCTTCATAGCACAGAGAACACAATGAATAGAATGACGACTTCCACTGGTGAAAAGGAGATTGGTAGAGGAGCACGGGGTTAATTAGAGAAATATGGATCAGGGCAAACAATAGGACACACACACACACACACACACACACACACACACACACCAGCACTCCCTACCCAAAAAAACTTAACACTGCCCAAAGCACATGAACTCGGCTACATAAGTTGTGATAGCATGTCTTTGCACTATTTGTTCTGCCACCATATAAAAATCACATTTTTTTCAATGATAGAAAAATCCAAACTAAAAGCACCAGAAGAATCAGTGAGGAATCATTGGTGACTTGGGATTATGATGACCAGTATGGTGGGAAGCAACAGCTTAGTAACATGGACAGAGGTGGTGTGTTTACATCATTGCAATCTTGCCCCACTCAACAGAACAACAGAACTGTCATGTTACACCTATGGATGTGGGTGAGGCGTGGGGTTTACAGTACAATGTGTTCTCAATAAAATCTGCCAGCGTTATCCTAATAAAATCTGTAGCAAATCATGTAGCTTATTGGCCTTCTAACTCAAAATAAAAACTGAAGTCCTTAGAATGGCTTGTGAGGCCCACATGAACTTTCTTCTCCCCTTCCAACCCACATGTCCCAATACCACCCTAACCACAGCGCCTCCTACTTGTCTTCTATTAGCTCACACTGCTCCAGCCACACTGGACTCCTTGCTATTTCTTCAACAGGTGAAGGATATCTGTTCCTCAGAATCTTTCCAACTGGTACTTTCCCTGACTGAAACATTGTCCGTATTACTGACTCTCTCTCCTACTTCAGATGTTTGCTCAAATGTTAATGAGGCCTTTTCTGACCATTTTACATAAAATTAAACTCTATACACACACACACACACACCACACTCCCTACCCCCTTTCCTATTATAATTTTCTCCCTAGCACTTACCATTATCTAATTCTATTTTATTTCTCTTATATACTTTGTTGATTGTCTATAACACACACACACACACACACACACACACACACACACACTATATATATATCCATTAGAATTCTAGCTCAGTGAAGGAAGGTTTATACCTTTTTCTTTCAGTGTTGAGGGTACATGAGAGCATTTGGGGGAGGGAAGAGGAGTGGAAAAAAGAAGAGAAGAGGGAAGGGGAGGGAATTGGAAGTGAGAAGAGAAGGCGTTTAATAAGAACAATACTTTTGCAATCTGCAAGTCAACCAAATCACAGTTCTGTAAATAGAATGACCCACATTCTAGGATATAAAAGAAGTTTAAAAGTTATTAGGAGGATTTTCTTAATTTCACTTGAATAAAAGATTAAACATAATTATCTCCTCAGACCCAAGAATGAGGGAAGTACTAGTTGGAGTAACTTGAAAGCACACCAAATGAACTCACCCAAAAAGAATCGTCTGGTTTTTCTCTTTTAAAAAATACTCTCTCATGGCATATGCAACTGATGACTGGAACAAGTACATTTCATTGTCATTCCATTTATACTGCAAATTCAAAAGAGAACACTGCTCAGTAGGGATCATAGTATGCATGAAAGGCTTGATAGTACACAAGTATTATTTTCAAATTTGCTAATATTCCAAAGATTCTTGTTATTCATTAAGTCAGTGACCTTTCATTTGAGTGTGAGCAGCATCACCTGGAGTCCTTGTTAAAACATTGCATACTGAGCCCCACCCTCAGAGTTGTATCTTTAACAAGTTCCCAGATGGTACTGATGCTGCTGGTCAGGCAACCACACTTTAAGAACCACCAAGTTCGCTGATTCTTTAACGTTAGTTTCATGCAACATGGAATAAACACTCTGAAGGCAGGCTTATAGACAGGAGTCATGCAAGTTATGGGTTTTGGTTAAATGTCCATATATTGTAGACAAGTATGCAGAGAATTACTATTTTATAGTAAGTTCTCAAATATGTATAGTGTAAAAGAAAAAAACAACTTGAGATTCAAGGGAAAAATAATTCTATAAACAATGTAATTTGTTCTTTTCAGTGCTAAACAAATATCTTGTGTATTTTCATAGTCTATGAAAAACTAGTTACAAGAGAAAAGATATTCACTCTTTCCTCTAGTAGCTGGCAGTAGAGATTAATGAGCAGCACAAATTTTGCATCTGTCCTTTCTCTTTTAAGAAAAACAATTATAAGATTTCACAAAAGAACTGTTACATTAGTTTCAGTTTGATATCACTCAAGTTCTGGAAAAAGTTGTTTTAATAGTAATAACATTATTAATATTTACTACTAATAATATTCTGGTTACTATTTCTATATTTTTTAATTTGTTTTTATTGATAAAAGTATTACAGATATCTCCTTCTCCTCCTCCCCCACTGACCTCTCCACCCTGCTTCAGCCACCTCCCCAGGTCTTCATCCCACAATTTTGTCTATGTGTGTGGATTATGCATGTATGCATATAAGTTCTTTGGTAAAAAGGATGAGTTCTCAAAAGATCCAATTAAACTTTGCCATGAAATAGCTTGAGTTGGACAGACATTCTAGCCCAGATGTGCAGTAGATGTGCTGGAAGTATAATTCTGGTCTCATCAGAAGAGCTATTTGCTCAGTGAATCAGCCTTAGAATGTTCAAACCCTCTGAAGGCAATAGTATTCAGTATTTACCAATCCCTCAATGTATGGAAAGGGCACATGAGACAAATGTTAAGAAAAAAAGAAAATAATTGGAAAGGAACCTGATCTGCAGGATACTTTAAAGTGATTAAAATTTATTAGGTCAATGGAGAACTAATAATGCAAGACAGAGAAAGAATCCTAATGATAAGAAATAGGAAGTGTATCTTTTAGGGCTTGGGAAGTGATTCATCTCCATTTTTATTATTACTTTTTAAAATGTTCAGTTTCACTCCTACTATGTTACTTATATTCGGATGTCTTATTTATGAAAAATATAGTACAACAAATGTGGAGTCTTTGATAATATTTAACTTTCCAGGAAAAGTAAGGGAATGGAAATGCAATCTTTGGATCTATCCAGTGCAAATAACAATTTACTATAGCACCTTGGATTGTTTTGTCCAATAGTCCCAGATTATTCTCTAATCTTGCAGAAGCTTCAGGGTGCCATGCCCCCACCCAGTCCTTTGATTCCCATCTGCCTGAGACAACATTCTCCTCTTCCCCAACCAAAGCCACTACTTTTTCAGACTAGATAACCTGAAACAGTGTTGAGAAGAAAGCACTAGCTGATTAAAGTAATTCACAAGAGGGTGTAAGCAATATGATTTTCTGTAAAACATTTTGGTATCCCAAAATGCATCTCTACATCAGTGCTTCTCCAACTTTGCTGTTATCAAAATCACCTGGGAAGCTTTCAAAACACTTGATGCCCAACTCTTGATGCCACACTCCAGAGCAATTAAGTCAGAATCCCTGGGAGCGGGACTCAAGCATTAATATTTTTAAGACATTCCATATGACTCCAGTGTACAGCCAGGCTTGAGAAACGGTGTTCTAAATCAGAGCGTCCCAGTCTTTATTGTGTTTACAAATGACCTGGAGGTTTGTTCAAATGCAGGTTCTGAATAGTCAGGTCCAGGGCTGGGGCCTAAGATTCTGCATTTTTAACACATTTCAGGATATAGATGATTGAATAAAACGAAGCAAAGCAAAGCTCCTTGCATTACTTCTAAAAACAAACAATCTTTCAAAATATAACTATGTTTTCTCCCTCAAACACAAGTAATGATGATAAGAGGGAATTGTAAGGATGGGTATTTGATATTTAAGTTTGGATGCTTTCTCATTGGTCTTCCTAACACCTTCAAGGAAAAAGTAGACATAGCCAATCCAATAAGGAATGTGTTACTGAAAGTAAATAAACAAAAGCCAAAGGCCAGAATTGGGGACTCGTAGTTCCTAAGAGAACCATGTGGGCACTCATCTTTTACACCCCACTGGAATGGGCTGATTGTGTTATTGTGTCCTACTTAAGGGCGTACACTGAAAGTGCCCAGAATACTCACTGCTTTTTCTCCAAGAGCTGATTTCAGGCTTATCCTCACTTTAATGCTTTGCTCAACATCTGATTAAAGAGAAATCACAGCTGTTATTACACATGACAGGTTGACCATGTGTGTTTATTTCCTTCCCCTCCCCAAATCCCATTAAAATGATAGTAAATGAATTTTAAAAGAGACCTAAACACACTTTTGGAAAATGAGAAGTAATGGAGGAGTGGTAAGTGCTTTCTCAAGGGTCAGGAAGTCATGGCCTAATTTGTACACAGAGGCAGTGCAGACCTCAAAAGTCCCAGAGAATCCCAGAGAGGCTTGAGATTCGGGTGCAGCTGGGGGTGGAGAGAAGATACAAACTATTCCAATATATCAAATATTCTTTTCAATTTCATCCCTTTGCTGCTTTTCTGGGTTGAATCTACTGCTTTCTGGATGCTGTCTTCTTTCTTGAGTTCACTTTTTTTCTGGCAATTACTTTTATCTTTCTAAACAATTTATTTATCTTGTTATTTCTTTATTGGCCAGTTTTAGACATGCACTTCTGCTTACTCTTGCACCTCCTTTTATCACCAAAAGCCACAAAATAAAAGATATAAAATAGTATATTACTTGGCTCTGCAGATATAATGATATAAATATTGATAATTTCTTTACTAAAAACCATTATTAAGTTTTATTGTCTTTGAAGAGTAAGATTTGAGTACAGTGGGTTTGGGGATGTTATACTCTTTTATTTTAAATATCAGGCTAACAAACCAGGAGGAGGGGTAGTTTGGGGCCATAGAAGACTAGGGGAAGCAGAGAGGGAGGGATTTGAAATGTGTCAACTCAGTAAACTCACATGGACTCCATTCAGAGAACCATCCCACAGAATTCCCAGAGCGCGATTCCACAGAATTACCAGAGTTCCATCCTACAGAATTCCCATTCTGCTCTTTCAGCCAGGTAAACAAAGGCTCAAAGTAGTTGAGCAGTGGTTTTGCATCCATTTTCTTTGTTCCTACAATCTTTTCCAGTGCTAAGGTCCAGGGTTCTGATTTTCCAAGTTTCAGCATTTCACTACATGGGGAAAGAAAGGGGGCAGGATAAGTTCAGGGCCTTTTGAGGGGTTTCAGGTGTACATATATTTACATGTATGATCTATGGTTTCTCCTCTTTGGCTTGGGTAAGTTTGTTCCTGGCAGATAAGAAAATAAGGCATGTTAATAGATGTATTTATCCTTCAATCTCTTCTCCTTTCCAATTACTACAAAGGAAACTCTGTAGTACTGACATGGAGAAAGGAGGTGGCCTGTCCAGCCATCACATGGTCTAAGTTCCCATATGACCACAAAACAAACATTTAATTAGTGGATGAGGACATTTTGAGGCCAAAATTTTTCTTTTTAGACAAAAGAAATCAAAGTTAAACATAGACATAGGCGTTGAAATGAGTAATTTTGGATAGTAGGAGAAGTTCAACATTTTGAAGAGTTTCTTACAGCAGCTTATTCCCAGCTTCTTTGGAATTTGAGATATCACATTTATGGAGGGGACCTTGATGTTTAGCTATTTGACAGAGGGCTTCTTGAAACTGGAATTCAAAAATGGTCCTTGTGAAATAACTGTAAAAGAGACAAAGAAAACAAGCAGGCCCATGTTTAGTTACTATGATAAAGTCATAGATTGAGGCATATATTTAAATTCTGAGGCCCTAGTAATCACAGAGATACTTATCAAACCTCTTGCTCCAGAAAGACCCAAACATGAACCCTTATAGACTCATCATAACCTACATGCATTTCTGTATCAGCTGATAAAAAGGCAGTAATATTTGTTAAATGTTAGCTCACATTTGTATTGTGTTTTACAGATGGATAGCTCTTTCTCATATAAATGATACCAATCAGTCCTTACAGCAGGTCAATAGTATTATTTCCTCTGTATAAATAAACTGAGGCTTAGCAAATTCAAGTCTGGGGCTAATAGGTGCAGAACATAGGTTTTTGCACTTCATGTTAAAAATGGTCTTTCTATTACAATCACTCTGAACTCTGCCAGTAACAGTAAGATAAACAAAAACACTTTTTTTGTTTTTATCTCAAGGATAAGGATACTATAAATTCCTTGATGGGAGAGAAAAGATCTCAAACAGTTTTATTTAACCCAATAAATTGTGTTGAGTTAAATTGAATGGAAATTCATCATCTATTTTGAGGTTTGGGGAGCTGGAAAGTAGGTGGAGATAGAAAGAAAAATTATAGTCTTTGCTTAATAGATCCTTATTTATCTGCCATTAGAACAGCTGTCCACAAACCTTACTAGTTAAACAGTGAGGAGAAACTATACTTTACCGGATAAATGAGTAATCATTAGCAACATGGAACAGAGATGCGGGGTCACAATATGTTTCATCATGGGGCAGAGGTTCCATCACCCCGACTATTTCTCGCCTTTGGGAGGAAAAAAGAAGATATATTAGCTCTGGGTTACCCACTATGAGGAGGTACAGTTGGGTGGAATTAGTGCATTTTCATCAGCCAATGGTATTTATACTATAACTAGAGGCCCAGTGCATGAAATTCATGCACAGGTAGGGTCCCTAGGCCTGGCCGGCAATCAGGGCCAATCTGTGGGGTGACTGGCGGGGCGATCAGGAGGCCCTCGTTGGCACCTGCCTTGACTGGCCTGAGGCCTGGGGGCTGGGGCAGCTCCTGCATTGAGCACCTTCCCCCTGGTGGTCAGTGTGTGTCATAGTGACTGGTCATTCCACCGGTCGTTCCGCCTTTCAGTCAATTTGCATATTAGGCTTTTATTATATAGGATTGGTTGTCAGGTGAAATAGAAACCATGCCAAAAATGACAGACTACAGACTATTATGTAGTTATCTCTTCCCCTTTTTTAATTCAGCCAAACTATACCATTAGAAAATAACTGTATCTTCAAAATACTGATTTAATAAAGTGCATTGCATGGCCTAAGACATACAGTGAAAGTCCTAATAATTCCCCTCTGCACCACAGTTTATGTGCAGACAGAATTTTGTAAAGTTGAAATCTTACTTATTTTTCAAGGCTAATTCAAATGTCCCTTTCTTTGAGGCCTGCCCCATGTTTCCCCCACCCATCTGGCAGCACATTGAACCTTCTTTTCCTCTTTCCTTCCTTCTGCCCTTCCCTCCTTCCTTCCCTCCCTCCTTTCCTTTCTGTCTTCTTTTGTAATTTTTTATCCAAAACCCATTTATTTCATATCTGCATGTGCCAGGGGCTATGCAAAGCACTTGAGAAACAGTGATAAATAATGTAGTGCTGAAACTATTGAAAGGAATCATTATCTGTTGCCCAAATGTGCCAGACTCTCATTAGCTTGGAATTCTTTCTGTTTCCCTCTACATACACATGGTTAACTCCTGCACCTTTCTCAGAGCTCAATTTGGATGCCTCTCCTCATTTGACCTATCAGACTTGGCCTTGGAGCCCCACTTGGCTGCTCATGGATCCCCATTTCTTCCCATCACAATACAACATGTTGCAGTAGTTTCATTTTCCACATCTCTTCATAAACTAAAGTTCTTTCAAGTCAAGGATAATATCTGGAATGATAAGCATTAGATCCCCAGGGCTTTACCTAAAATGTAGAATTGATATTTTTGTTTAAAAGAATAAATATAATGAATAAATTGATCACTTCCTAAATAATATCACAGTTTAATGGGTGACGAAACACTGAAGAAGACAGTGTAAGAAGTTGTATCACCTGGTCCTGCCTGGGTGGGAGGCAGAGCCAAAACACATTTATCTGAGGAGAGGGCACCCAAATAAAGACTTAAAAAAATAGAAGAAGTTCATGTGTTGTGGTAGTAGTGGTGTTGGTGTGTGTGTGTGTGTGTGTGTGTGTGTGTGTGTGTGTGTGTGTGTGTGTGGTGTCTGGTGATGGCAGTCCCTAGCCCAAATGCACTTCTCTCTCATTTTCACATATTTAGCCCCGCCTCAGCATATTGCAAGATTTAACTGTTGAAATCCAAGTTATTTTGAAACCCAATCCTAGTTGTTTTAGATTGAGTTATCACAGAAGCAGACCCTGAGACAAGGTCCTGAGAAATGACCCTAGGAAACATTGGCAAAGGAGTGAGGAAGTGAGACAGGGAAAGAAAAGCAGCCCTTAAAGATGTATGTATGATCAAGCAAGTTACCAGTCAAGCGCTTTAAAATAAACAGCAAACTTATGAGAAAACATTTTACTGATTGCACATTCATTGACTTACTTCATCTCCCACCACTTTTTCATCCACTGCTCTTTAGGAATTTCACCCTTAAAGACCATCCACCTCCACTTTTCTAACATGTAAGTGAACGGTAGAGTTCCAACAATATTAAGTGCTTGTTTGAGTAGGAAGTTTATTTCTGTTTCTGAAAGTAAAATGGAAAAGGGTAAATATTAAAATGAGGATGACAGTAGATGTTTTGTATTGGCTAATTTCCTAACCTCAAAATATTCCTCAAGATATACTTACTATAAGGATGATTACATGAAAAATATTCACAGTGGACATAATATGTATATATTAATTTTCTCACCTAAGGGATTTGGAGTGAAGTCTTGGATAGAACAGATAAGATAAACCCACAAGTAACCCCTAATCCTCATTTTTTATTAGTTTCAATTGCCTTCCTTAAATATCTGTTATCAGAGATAAAGCTATTTCATCTATTTTTCCAGTCATACTGTTTATTTTTTGTAAGTTCCATGAAGGCAGTGACTGGTGATGTTTCATTCAAGACTGTATACCAGGGGTGAAGAATCTTTTTCTGCCAAGGGGCATTTGGGTATTTATAACATCATTCGCTTAATAAAATTCACTTAATATAAATTTATGTTGCCATGAAAAAAGCTCCTAGATTTATTGAATTTTGAGTCCTGCCTACGGTTGCCCTGGCAAGACCAGACCAAATGATTTTGAAGGCCTTACACAGACCCCGGGCTGGATGCTCCCCACCCCTGCATCTAGCCTGGTGTTTGCTACATGATGCACTCTGTGTCTTTGTTAAATAAACACATAATAAACAAAGGAGGCCAAAAGCCAGTAAATCAGGAAGTAAAACAAACAAGAACCTCCCTTAACCATCTCTTGGATAATCAGAAGTACAATGTTCTTTAAATGTACTGATATTTTCCTTACCTACGTTTAAAATGCTTTAAGAAATTATGTTATTTCATTTATCCTTTATTAGTGATATAAAAAGGCAGTAGAATTCACTCCAGTGTACAAATGAAGCTTACTGAAATGTAACCAGGAGAATATTATCTATTTGTCACACCAGTCTATCTCTAGTGTCTATAAATATGCCTTGTACATAGTATGTGCTCAATAAGTATTTTTGGAAGAAGAAATGGAGGGAAAAAGAGAATAAAGGAACTTATTTGTTTAACATCATTCACCAATCAGGGCAGAACCAAGAAAAGGAGTTTTTCAAATAAGTGGTTTAACCATGTTTAGTAGTGTCTTTGTGATTCAACCATCTTTTCCTGCTGTCAGGGAATATTTTTTAATGATAAAACAAATAGTTGTCTATTAATTGACTTGATAATGATATTTTAAAATTAGAAAACAGGTGTGGTTATTGTGAACTCCCTTTCATTTATTGTTCCCTTCATGGGAGGATGCTGCTGCTCATCTACTACCTACTGGGTCTGCTTATAGTAGTAACTTTTACAGACATGATGATGGCTTTACACTGACCTAATCCCAGGTTCTCATGAGATCACTAAGGTCTAGAGCTAGAAATCAAGGCAAAGTGAATTGTCCACACAAGAATGGAGCTTGTGACCTTGACCTCATTGACCAAACCTTCCAACCAGCAGAGCTGATATTTATGTATCAAATAACTAAGAGGACAGAAATACTCAAAAGAGAAGAATATATTTGGCTCTAAGTGTCCTCCTTTTACAAAGAAGAATCAAAAGCCATGGCATCCTCACTGAAGAATCTGGATATTGTGAACTTTTGTCGTATTCTATCAAGTCTAAGCCATCCAAAGACAAACAGGCTACCTTAAGCAAAGATGTTGAAAAAGAGCGTGGATCTGAAGGGATGTTACAGGGGCAGATTTATGCTTCCTGCAGATAAACAAAACATTTCTGTCCTTTCCAATCATGATATTCCACCACCTGTTCTTTAAGAACTCCCAAATTTCAAGTTATCATTTACTTTGCATAATATGATGGGGAAAGCTTTAGATTGGGGCCCTGGGTTTGGTTTAGCCACGTTGCTTTTTGACCTTGGGCTGGTTACTTTCCCTCTCATCTTCAGTTTGCTTCACTTTCCCTCTCATCTTCAGTTCGCTTCTTCTGCAAAATAGTTTTTAGAATCTGTTCCCTCTAACATTTTGGGAAGTTTTCACCTAGAACCAGAAGGATCTAGTCAGAACTCTATAACATTAATTAGCCAGGTGACCTTGGATAAGTCATTTCCATTCTGTGGGCCTGTTTTAGATGTTTAAAAATATCTTGTTAGATGTTTCTTAGAGCCTCAAGACCATTCATTCAGTTACCTCTTATGCCCTCTTCAAAGATACAAAACCACAAATTGGCACGTCATGATAAATACTTATTTTTTACAAGTAGCAATTTCTAGTTACCCATAAATACCTTATACTTTATGTGGAAAAATTAAATATATCCTATGCATGATAATAAATATTTTTCCCCACATCAAACTAAAGAATCCACCAAACAAGGCATGAAAAAATGTCTATACCGTTGTCTTCAGAAAAATCAGGTGGCAGAAGACCCATGACTTTCAAATGCTTAGGTGTAGCTACAGAAAGTGACATGACTTCCCCAACAGCTTCATGAAATCCTTCATTTGCTCCATTTCTTAGTAGGTAGGGTTGTGTGGCATATGCCATGTCATACTGGATATGTCCCATCTCATGATGGGCTGTCAGGAAGTCATCCATTGTCACCTTTGTGCACATCTTGATCCTGCACATAAATGGACAAGATTAAAATGAATCTCATTGAGTTTCATTTAATCATCACAGTAGAGTTGTATAGGATTTTGGTAGCGTGGATCATCTTTCCAAGATTCATTCACCAGTGAATTTTGAGGACCTACCTTTTAGGTCCTAGAAACTATGCTAGGTGCTGAATATAAAGTGATGGGCAGGGTTGAATCCTGTTCTCTTGTTCACAGGCTAACAGAAAGAAAAATAAGCAGAGTCCTCTACTACAAAATCTCTGAGACAAGTACTCTGTAAGTGATCAGTAGGTATGGTTTGGGGCATAACAATGAGTGAATACAGGCACAGTGTCCTAGAAGTACCAAGAAGGGAATAACTGAAGATGCAATGAGTTTCTGGACCTTGATCAGCATGCAGAAGTTTGCAGGTAGATGGCAGGGAGGGACAAGAGGATGACATTCCTGGAGGTGCTCAGTAAGAAAGGCTTAAGAAAAAAAATGCCATTCAGGACACTGCAAGCAGTTTGGTATAGTCAGAATAGTGAAGTAGTAGGAGAAGGGGCTGGAAATTGTTAGTTTGGAATAATTAGCTTTTAAGTCCAGGAGTGCGTGTGGTGGCCCATGAAGCAGGTATAGGTAGAATGGCAAGAAAAGGAGGGCCAAAGACAAAGTCCTAGGAGGTCCCAGTATGTAGAGTGGGGAGATGAAGATGGCTCAAAGGAGTTAGGGAGAGGAGTCAAATAAGTCCAGAAGAGGATGACAATGAAAAATAGCATTTCAAAGACAATTTGTAAATGTTATCTAATGCTGCCATGGCCCAATGAAATAAGGACTGCATGTGGCAATTAGGTAGTGGTTCTTTTCAACTTGGCAACAGCAATTTTCATTCAGGTGACTGTAGGGGGAGCAATTTCATTCCGGTAAATGTAGGGTGGGGGGTCATATTTCAGTAGGTTCCAAAATTAATTTTCCTTCTACCACTCTGACCATATCATCTCCCTGATAAATACCCTTTGGACTCCCCACTGCTTAAGAATACACTCAACCTTCTTTATATACCCCAACATAACCTAATTTTCTAACTTGGTTATTTTCCATTCTCTTTTAAAACAATTATAAGAATAGCTACTATATATATAAAGTCTACTGTATGTAAGTTCCTGTGTGAGAAAACTTATGTATACTTATATTTAAGCCTCACTCTAGTACTGGAACCAGTAAATTATGGACTGAGGCTGACCACCTATTTTGATAAAAAGGTTTTATTGGCACACAGCCACACTCATATGTTTATGTGTTACCTGTGGCTATTGTCATGCTAAGTAATTGCAACAGAGACCTGCAAAACCTAAATTATTTACTATTTGAGTCTTTATAGAACAGTATTGCCAACTGCCACTCTAGTGGTTTCTGCTGGGTTCCTGCCCAGATCTACTTTACCAGGCACATCCACCCATTTTCCAGTTGCCTGAGGCATAGCCCTTAACAGCCAATAGCTGCTTCCTTCTTCACTGGTTTTGGCTAAATATGAGGTGCCTCAACCAGGAGGGTATGTCCCCCTCCCTCACTCAGGCAGTCCACAGTCAATGAGTGACTAATATGAGAGTACATATTTGTTCGCTACATACACCTTGTTTCAAGGTATGACCAGCTCAGGTACAAATCACGCTCCAGAGAGCCCTGTGGGATGAGGCTGAAGCAAGTCTCCAGCTGAGAACACATCCTTACTTAGATCCTTCTCCAGCCCCCCACTCAACTTCCTTCACTCCCCTTTGCCTGAGAGCTTTCCCTTGATGCAGCACTTGTACAGGAATCTTCATTTCAAGATAGGGAATCCAGCCTAAGACACTCACAAACCTGCAAACTGTGAATTACTATTCCATTTTATACACAAGGAAACGGAAACCCAAGAAGGTTAAATACCTTGCCCAAGGTTGCCCAGCCATTAAGAGGCACCTGGGATTCAAAAGCCTGTGCTCATTATGCCCTATCACACAGAACCTCTTCATAGGCCCTTTATTCTAGTCTAATATGCTGATATCAGGACACAATGCCAGGTCCTGCCTCTCTGCATTTAATCCTGCTATTCTGCCAGCCCAATGTACTCCTCCCAGCTCTGTCTGTCTGAACCCTTCCTGTCTTTCAAGCCTAATTCAAATGCCACCTGAGAAGCCCTGTCTTATCCTACATGCTATTCCAGGTGTGGTCAGTTCTCTTCTAATTCCCCCATTGAGTTGTCTCGGTTTCTCTTAAGACATGTACCACTTTCTTTTATCCTAGCTTATTTATTCACCTGTCCTGTCTCACTCACATGGAGGGGAGGACCAATGCCTGATTCACACCTCCACCTTCCATAAATCTTACCACCAAAACTTTCATAATGGGGGCACCACCATATCCATAACCATGCAACTCTAATGGGTGCATATTATTTCAAATGAGGCAAATTGTCTAAAGGTTCAAGTTAGGGGCTGCCGACAATCCCCTTTTCCTGGAAAAGCCCAGATGTACTCTCATGGACTCCAAGCTTTCGTTAAAGGGAAGTTCATTCATCTCTTCTGTGCTCGGAGAAGCAGACCAGGAATCTCAATTCATCTTTTTCCATGCTTCCATTGTCTCCCATTTGTATATCAGCCTCCCTACCTGAAGTCGCCCTTCCCCAGGTCCCAAGCTGTGGGGTGGCAGACCACTTTCCGGCCATCGCCTGGCTCAGTTAGCATGGAGTTATTCCAGAATCCTGGAGTCATACTAGGAAGTCCAACAGATATATAGAACTTCTCAGCCTCCTTGAATATCTTCTCTGCATCCCAGGACTGAAAAAGAAAAAGAACAGTATTTAATTCTAGCGTTAAAACAACAGCATTCTTTCTGTTGGATATGTACATAGGCAATTTGGCATCATGCATGGACAATTTTCCAAGTATTTATATTCTTTGTCTCAGTAATCCTGTCTCTAGAGAACTAACCTAGGAACTTCTCAGAAATTAGGTCAAAGAATTAAATTTAAACTGATTTGTTGTTTATATTGTTGTAAATTAAAAAATAGTTGACATATAACTGTGTAAATTTAAGGTATACAACATGTAAAATGGTTTTTAATAAGGAAAAATGGAAATAACCACTAGAATGGTTAAATAAATATGACATTGTGAAATTTAAAATATAATAAATTAGTAAGTGAAAAGTAGAATATGTAAACCACTTATATAGTACATTAATGAAGAAATGCACAAAAATATTCGTAGACTGGATGACATTATGTATGATGTATTTTTGCCTTTATTCTTTATATTCCAAGTATAATAGAAACAACAATGACCTCTTTGCTAAAAACTATTTAACTCAAACAAACAATCACTGATTGAGCTCCTTCAAGGAATAAGGCCCTGGTATTAGGCTCAGTGAAAGACATAAACAGTAAGGTGGACATGAAGTCATGGGCTTTTGAAACCAAAAAGGCCCACATGTGACCCAATAGCCAATGTGTAGTTGGGCATTGGCTTTATAGTCTGTATGGGAATCTAAACTTCAGAGACTTCTGGAATCAGACACAGGCAGCAGTAGATGTCGCCCATCCAACAAACTCTTCTGGGAACCAGTATCCCTGGAGCTAACACTTCTTTGAAGATAAGGCCCACATCAGGCAAACTAAGTTTGTATAATCGGCATATGCTTCATGAATCACTTCTGGTGACACAGAAAATTTCCTCTGATCTTGAAGACCAGTGAAGTCTGGTTTTTCTCCTATGTCAGCCCTGGGGATATGAAACAGGATATGACACTATGGCTTTTTAAAATTATTGACCTACTACTCCTTAATATCAGCCAATACTGGTTTTGAGCAAGACATTATTGAACAGAATGAATGTACACCAAAACAGTGTAGACTAGTAAGAACAATTAACACCTGTTAAATAAAGAATGAATAAATAGAAATCTACACTGGAAATATTAGGAGCTCTGAGTTCATACTTCACTTGTCACTGACTGTCTTTTTTACTTTAGCAAGTCATTTACCTGAGTCTCAGTTTTCTCAGCTACAACTTGGAACTATCACAATACCTGTCCTGATAGTCTCAGAGATTTACTGTAAAGGTAACTTTAGGAGATATGGTGGATGTAAAAACACTGTAGACAGGCTAAGGGGTGACATAAAGATAGGCCTCTGCTACTGCTCAACTATAAAGTAGGGTTAGAACAGCCGCAGGAGTCTGGAGACCCTAACAACTTCATGTTTTTATTCAGCTGTGGACTTTTCCGATGAGTATGGGGAGTATGTTATGTATGTGAACATGTTCATTCTGCTTACAGATTTAAAATTATTAACAAGCAAAAAAGTCCAGCAATACCTAAAATATAAATTATGGTGCAACTATCTGAAGAAATTTTACACAGCCAATAGAAGTATGACTATGAATTCTACCCAGAAATGTAGACTATTATCTGAATTGAATAATATATTATAATGTCATCAATAAAAGGGAACACAAAGAATTTAAACAATTATACCAAAATGGCAAAATAAAGGTAATTTAAAAAATTATTTTAAATACTCTTGTAATACTTTAATAATAAATTTTAAATATGCAAAAATCATCTAATGATGTTCTTTTTCCATTATTCATAGAGATTACTGACTGATTGCTTAGTAATGACTAACTTTGGAAGGAGTGTGGCCAGTCAGTTGATAATTCCACATCTCACTATTTAATGGAAAACTTAGGTCCTCTCCATTTTTAATATCTCTCAGTAAGATCAAAACCCTACCTGTTATTCAAGGTATTTGATGTAATTGAAATTGTAAACCACTTTTCCATGAAGAGATAGCTAAGGAATTTAATTAGCTACATTTAATTAGCTTGAAATTTTTATTTATACATATAGTTTCATATACAACAGCTAGAAGAGAAAGATAGCCTAAAAAGAAATGAAATTAGGATTCAGATTTTATTTTCAAGGCCTCTTCTTCCTACCTGTTCCACCATTGCACCAGTAACATCTATGTTTGGTTTCTGTTCAAAGGGGACTGTCAGATTGTACAGATTTGTCCAAAATCTGCCCCACATATCACCTATTTAAAAAAAAAGATTTTGTTAATACACAAAAAGGACAGCAGAAGTATAGAACTGATATTTACATAGTGCATGAGGTGAAATTGATAAACAGGCCACATGGTATTCTACATTTATTCTGGTTTCTGTGCTTCCTTTTCACTATCTCTTTTTCTCTTCGTTTATTTTAGTTTCAAAACTCCCTTCTTTTTCTATCTCCTCTAAAAGGTTAAAATAGCAGGAGATTTTGTAGTTAGGCAAAACTTGTTAGGGAATCATCTCAGTTTCACCCATTTAAGGTTTAAAAGGCACAATTTATTAAATATGTGGAACATCATAGCTAATATAGATTAGAAGCACATTTATTGAATTCACCATCCAAGGGGCAAAATACTAAAAACTATTAGTAATCCCTACTTTTGGATTCAAGAGAGATCATATAGGATCATCACTCAGCAACCTCTAGTAATTAGTTATTAAGTTTCACTTTTATTCCTATAATATAGTAATACACTTAACTGGGTAATTTTTCAAACATCTCAAATAAATGTTAAAATGCATTTCAAGGCCATACCCTTAAAGGGAAGATGGATCTAGAAAAAGTCAATCTAATAGCAGGACCAGAATCCTGACATCAAAGGAATAGGGTAACTTAACTACACAAAGAATGCTCCAATGAACTCATGTTTTAAAGAAATATATATCTATTGACTATAAACATATGTGATATGTGACATAAAGCTGAAATACAGGCCAAAAAGGACCCAACAAACAGTATGACATTGCTTCCAAAACCCAAATGTGACCGTAACGTAAATGAATAGAATCAAAGTATCTAGAACAAAGGAAGCCACAGTTCCCTTTTTACTCTATGTTGGTTAAACCTCATTAAAATAACTGTTCAGTTTTGAGCATGATATTTGAGAGTGACATCAACAAAGGATGGCTAATCCAAAGGAGAACAATTAGAAAAGTGATGTTTTAAAGAATGGTTAAAAAATTCTGTGGACATTTAACTTAAAATAAGAAATAATGTAGGCATAATGATAACAATAATGCTCACAAAAGTATATTGAGTACATCACACCAGGTAGATTTAAGCCGAAACTGAATTACTAAAGAATGCCTGGCAAAGACATTGTAGAGAATAAATATATATATATATATATATATATATATATATATATATATATATATATATATATATATATATATATATATATATATATCTTTAGAGTAAAAAGTCTCCACAAGGCCTTTGTCCATATTCTCCCCTGCTGAACGAGGCTTGGCCTTGGAGAAGAATTGGCTGCCACTAAATTAGCTTGGCTGTAGTAGTAATACTATGTATACATCACATGAATTTTTCAAACACATGTATTTTATTTGGCCTCAGCTTCTGGGGTGATGGAGAGGGAGTGGAGGATAATCACTCTCTGGAGGGGAATTAGCAGGTTCAATAAAGGGCCCTAGATCTTGCATGGTCTACAAAGGCTCTGTGGCAGGATCCGAGGTTTTTGGAAGATTGATTTTTCTCCTAAGCTAGGCATCTTCCTTCATGATAAAGACTTCATACATACTCACATGATTCCAAACCAAGTACTTTCCAGCAAAAGTAATTGCTACAGTTAAGAATGAACTTATGAAGCTTTAACTCAGGCTATACCTTAATTCTACAAAGCATTTCTCTCATGGCTGACTACCTCCAGCCTACCAAGCTTCTTTCCTATGACAATATGATACTAAGATCCCAAATTCACCTCAAGAGCTTAGCCAACCAACTTGAATAATGAGACTTATTTTTTCCCCATTTACACTCTCATTTGAACTTGGAGTTCCTTCTATAGTTGTCTTAAATCACCCCTTTATCCTTTGAATTATAGCCAACATAATAACTATTTATGTACAAAATAAAGTAATGCAATAGAGAATTATTTTAAAATGACTTTTCTATTGAAGAGAGTGCTTTCAAAATATAATTTCTATGATGTTACTAATTCCATTCACAGAATTTTCCAAAGTTTTATGTTCGGCCTCACTCCATAAAAGAACTCTATTAGTGGAAATAACTTAGAGCAAAGTACACAAAGAATTTGTGGAGTTTCTTACCAAGCAAATGGGCAGGGAGGTATCCAGTCGGACTGATACGGGAAGGGTAGGCATTCATCAACTTTGCCCTGACATAAGCATGAAGATGTTCATATAATGGTTTAATCTGAAAAGCCCAGGAAGAAAGTTTAAGACCAAGGGAAGCTGGTTCTTATTTCCAATCCTCAAAACTAAAAATAGAAGCTTCTTTAGACAAGTAGAATGTCCCTAAAGTTCAATTTCTTTTTCTCTCAAATGTTCTGGAGAGTTTGAAAGTATTCCTTCTTTCCAGATGCTGATGATAACTAGCTCCATTGCATAAAGCAGTAAACACACCTGAAGAAATACAGGTTCCAAAATGAAAGCAGATGCAAAAATATTCATTTCTAAGATGCTACCTACTTCCTTTGTTTTTAAATTGAAATATCATTTACACACCATAATTTATCCACCTTTAAGTGTTTAGTTTCATGATTTTTAGAAAATTTATATTGTTGGGCAACCATTACCACCACCCAGTTTTAGAACATTTCCTTACCCCCATTTGCAGTTTATTCCACTCCTACCCTCAGCCCTAGGTCACTGAACTAACTTCTGTCTCTATAGCTTTCCCTGTCCTGGACATTTCATATAAATGAAATTATATAGTATATGACCTTTTGTGTCTGTCTTCTTTTACTTAACATAATGTTTTTGAGGGTCATCCATGTTATTGCATGCATCAGTAGTTCATTCCTTTTTATTACTGAGTAGCATTTCATTGTATGAATCCATCAGAGTCTGCTTCATTTAATCTCATGGATAAAATTCGCCAGTTGTGGGATGACTAGGTTGTTTCCCATTTAGGGCTATTATGAATAATGCTTCCATGAACATTCATGTATAAGTCTTTGTATGGATATACATTTTCATTTCTCTCATATAGACACCTTAGAGTGAAATAACTTAGTCATATGGTAAGTGTATGTTTAACGTTTAAGAAGTTGTCAAACTATTTTTCAAAGTGACTGTACCATTTGACATCTCTGTCAGCAGAGTATGAGAGGTCCAGTATCTTCATATCCTCACCAATATTTGATATTATCAGTCCTTTTTTAAATATATTTTTTATTGATTTCAGAGAGGAAGGGAGTGAGGGAGAGAGAGAGAGAAACATCAATGATGAGAGAGAATCATTGATTGGCTGCCTCCTGCATGCCCCACACTGGGGATGGAGCTGCAACCCAGGCATGTGCTCTGACTGGGTATCAAACAGTGACCTCCTGATTCATAGGTCAACACTCAACCACTAAGCCATGCTGGCCAGGCTGTTAGTCTTTTTTAATTACAGCTATTCTTGTGGGTGTGTAGTAGTTTTTAATTATAGTTTTAATTTTCCTAATAATGCTTTACTTGCTTACTTGCCATTTCTTTGATGTAATTATTAAAATATCTTGCCCACTTCTCTTTATTTTGGGGGGGTATATTTGTCCTGCTTTCATTTTTTTATAGCTCTGCCCAACTATGGATAGACAGAATAACTACACATAAGAAGTTTGAAGGCACAGAAATAAGTAGGAGATGTGGGGATCAAAATGAAGGAAGAGGGAGACATTAAGAAGTGTCCATGGGGTACTCTGACTCATAGACTCTCTCTTTCCTATAAAGACTTCCTTAGTCAAAGATAAGGAAACAATAGTACCAATTGTCCTGAGGAAGGCTCTGCTAGCTGAGGATGACAGTGCTGGCCCTAGGTAGCTCACAAAGACAATTCCTTCTCATAATCTAAAAGACTGCTCCTTCCTATAATCTTTCTTATAATCTTGCTGTTGATGATTTCTGATTAGTGGTTGAAAAGCAGGGGGGAGTAGAGAAATACTGATCATCTGTAGGAGTTGTCCTGTTATTCTTTAAAATATTTTCAAGCTCCAATATTACATAACTACGAGGCCTGGGAATGACTGACCAGTGTGTTAGAACAAGCCAGAATGCCTTTTGTCACTTTCCCTTCTTCCTGTGCACTGCCCTACATCTGTCTCTGGGTACAATTCCTTAGTTACCTCTAAAAAGATACGTTCCACATCTTCAATCAACTGGTGGCGGCTATAGTTATAGCCATCTTTCCCCTCTGTTTCATAATCTCCTCTCCAATAATCCCCATAGTCCTCGTAATCTGTTTAGAAGAACACAAGGGAAAGAAAGAGTAAAAGCACAATATATATGTATTAGCCTTGCCTGGAGGTTAAAAAAATCCAAAGATATGTCACAGTTTTTACTGCCCTTCTAAATATCAACTCAAAGAAATGTAGATGAATAATGACACTAGCTAATGTCTGTTAAGCACTTGCCAGAAATTTAACTGCATTATCTCATCTAATAAACTCAAACACTCTACAAGATTGACATTATTATAATCCCCACTGTGCAGATTAACAGCCTGTTTTTAGATGATTAAATCATTTGTCCAAGGTTGCACACAACTAGTAAGGCACAGAGGCACACTCCTACTTTCCTAACCCTGGGTCTCTACTCTCTCCATAGATCAGTTTGCATCTTTAGCTTTAAAATATGTGATTGCATCTGCATTTTTAAATTCCCATTTTGTTCAAGGCCATATATTTTAAAATCCAACCCAACTCATCTTAGTCATTGCCACAGTGGGCTTATATTTATTTGCAAATTATATGTTTAAACAGTACATCTCTGTACATTTGATGTAGTATCGCATCATCAGGAAACATGAGCTTGTGCTAGGTTATTAGCTAATAAAGTTTGCAAATGTATATTAATATTTTTTTATTTTTACAGGCACATTGGCAATGAATGATCAGGAAAATGAGGAGAGAAATAAATATTTGGATGGAAGGATATGGTGATAAGTTACTGTCTCCAGCTTACCTACAGCTTGATAATAAGAGTTTATGTATCAGTGAAAGATATCTGGAAACCACAGATGAAAAAATTCTTCCTTTCTCAATCCCAATAAAGTTATCCATAATGCCATGGCTTCAGCTCATTACCCACGCAGGAGAGCAAGTTAAGAAAGATGGGAATTCCTCCCCATGTTAAGATTTTTATGACCACATGATTTGAGTTATGATTACAACTGCAGAAAGTAATGAGTTTCCAGCCTAAATTAATCTGATTTTTTTCTTTCTGTGACACCACCCTGAGGTAAACACACAAACAACTTTTGAGAATAAACTGTAGCTAGATGGGAGTTAGGTGAGAGACTGTCTCTGTTTCTCATTCTTTCTGAGAAATAGAATTCCTACTTAATCCCCAAACAACCTTAGGAACCTTGGGGGCACCTTCCCAGACAACTGATTTGTTTGAGGCCCTGTATTTGAGCTCTTTAACTGTAGAATGTCAATTCACCTTTCCTTATTTCCTAGTAGTTTCTTCTTTGAGACAGGCAACATGAATTATTCAGCAGAAGATCATTAATTTAGGGATATACCTTATATCAAAGGGCAGCCTTGGTAATCCATGAGGAAAAAAAACACCAAAAACCATGGCCTCAAAGACCTCTACAGACCAGCAAACTTACTGTTTCCTCTTGCCATCTCATTTTTCAGGTCCACATATTCTTCATATAATGGCCTCAGCTGCTTGCCGACCTCAGACCTCCAGCCTTCCCAAACCCAGAGCCTTTGATTGTAATCTTTGCTCTTCTCCATTATGTCTTCCAAGCCTGTTATTGCAAAGCACCCAAAGGGAAATAAACTTGCATTTGTAAAATTTGTACTTATAAACAATTACATGAACTTTCAAGAATTAAAATTAAGGCTGGCAGACATAAGGTCATCCTATATAATAAAAGGGTAATATGCAAATTGACCCTAACAGCAGAATGACTGGTCACTATGACACACACTGACCACCAGGGGGCAAACGCTCAATGCAGGAGATGACCCCTGGTGGTCAGTGCGCTCCCACAGGGGGAGCTCTGCTCAGCCACAAGCCAGGCTGACGGCTGCCAGCACAGCGGTGGTGGTGGGAGCCTCTCCCGCCTCCTCAGCAGTGCTAAGGATGTCCGACTGCAGCTTAGGCCTGCTCCCTGCTGGCAAGTGGACATCCCCCAAGGGCTCCCGAGCTGCCAGAGGGATGTCTGACTGCCAGCTTGTGCCTGATCCCCCGGGGAACGGCCCTAAGCCAGCAGGTGGACATCCCCCGAGGGGTCCCAGACTGCTAGAGGGCACAGGCTGGGCTGAGGGACCCCCCCGAGTGCACAAATTTTTGTGCGCCGGGCCTCTAGTAAAGTTATAAAATGAAATATCATGATTCACTAATTTCCTCATCCTTATTATAGTTCCAAAATATTTGAGGAGAAAACAAACCACTGACATTATTTAACTGCTAACTTAATTAAGTTACTTGAATGTGACAGAGTTTACAAATGTAGTTTTGTTAAGTGCTAAGTTTGTCTATGTGCTGAATCACATATTTGGAATCTTCTCACCTTTGGATTATCCATGTGAAAGGCACAATGCCATTATCTAACATCAATTTCATTTTTAAAACTTGGGGAAAAGTGAATATCATAATCACTGCTGAAAATTAATAGCTTACCTGCAAGTGTGAAGCACTCCTCTGGATTATTTGGGTTACAAACTTTTCCAGTACTGTAGATGGTGCTCATTTTAGTTAGAATTGTGCTCAACTGCAAATTGAAGATAATAAACACTGTTAAAATGAGAAATATGGAAAATAAAAGGCTAATGTAAAGATGTCCTTTTAGCCATGTGATTTTTTTTATTACTCCAAATACAGCAATTCACAACTTCTTTGCCAAGTATCTTCCTTTATATAGGGAAGGAATATCTCAGTCAAATCTCCTCACCATCAGTTATCAACAGAGCCTTATAAACATGTAATAAATATATGTGAAGTGATTAAAATGAACAGATCTACTAAAATCCAAAAAACATTTCTCACCTTCGTATGCACGAAGTGCAATTGTTGTTACATTCCGCATTCACTGAGTGCACATTTACTGAACATCTACTATGTTCTACACTCTGACAATTCTGACATGAACAAGTCACTGGTCCTCAAGGACCCCACAGTCATAGGACAATGAGAGGGCCATGACATTAATAATTATATAACAGAGTGATACGGGCTATAACTGTCACCAAAAAATAATGTGGGAGTATGAGGAGGAGATTCAGGAATGGCTTCAAAGAGGAAGGCAAATTAGAGCTATGTCTTGGAAGAGAAGCAGAAATTGGTCAAGTAGAAAAGAGAGATGGAGGGCAGAGCCTAAAAGGTGAAAGGAGGTTGGAAAAGACATGGCCTTTTCAGGGAGTGATGACATGTTGAAGGAAACTAGAATAGTAGTGCAGGTTGAAGGAAGTGGAGGACGTGGGAATGGAGAGATAAGCAGGAGCCAGATTATAAGGAACCTTTTATGTCATACTGAAAAGTTTAAACTGTACCCTGTAGAGTTTAAAGGAGAGTAGACATAATAGAGTAAAGCAGTGCTACTCAAAATATGGTCCATGAATCAATGCAAATCAGCAAATGGTTTGTTTCCATTATGTGATAAGTACAGTAAATGAGAGAATAAATGTTTATAAACTTTTAAGACCATTTAATGTTTCCATGACATCTAGGCATGCGATGGATTGGTAATAAAAGAAGATGAGAAAGGGGGGAAGGGAGGAAGGGAGAGAGGGCTGGTTCTCTCCCACAGATGATTTAAGAAACACCAGATGAAATACCCTGTTTCCCCTTTTCCTATTTCCCGCTTCCATTATTCTTTCATTCTGCTACAAGAGTCGCTATTCTAAGACATAAGATAGATTCCATGCTTAAAACTTCAACAAGATCCCATAGTCCAAAGGAATCAACCCAAATTCTTTACCATGGCACAAAATCCGTCATGGCTCTATCTGCCTGCTTTTTCAACCTCTCCCTTCTTCCTCTTCATTGAATTCATGCATCTTTGAGTCCCCCCTCTTCCCAAACACTTCAAGCTCTTACATGCATTTCAATGCTTTTCAATGCTGGCTGCACATTAAAAGTATCTGGATCTTTGAAAAATAGAATGTCCGGTTCCAACTAGAATAGACCAGATCAATGGGCAAAGGTTCACATGGTATCTTTGTGGGGAAGATGGGGAAGCATGGAATGTACAAGATAATGTGGATTAACACCTAGTTAGTAAGTAAATCCAAAGAATGCAAAATAATAAATATCAACTTGAAAGAAGATAAAGGCCATATGGTTTCATCTTTCTTCTTCTCATGCATTTTTTTTCTTTTTATAGATGCAGATTAGAACAGAGTCCCAGAGGAAAAACAACTAAGAAAGAAGACTTTGATGTTGAATAGCCAAGTATTTCAATAGATTAGATGAAGGGTCTATAAACTATGATCTGCAGACCAAATCCTATCTGCTTCCTATTTTTGTAAAGTTTTATTGGAACACGGCAACACCTATTTGTTTCTGCATTAGCTATGGCTGATTTCCCACTATAACAGCAGACTTGACTTATTGTGACAGAGACAATACAGCCCACAAAACCTAAAATATTTGCTATCTTTACCTTTACATAAAAGTTTGTTGACTCCTGGGCAAGAGAGATGGAATGAAACAGGGGTGAATATAGGCTTTCTCAAATTTGCACAAACTAGCCACCTAAGAATAGAATTTTAAAAGGTATCCCTTCAGAACACTTGGAGACTTCATTGACAGTGACATTGATATGAGTCAAACATGGAATTTGTCAAAAAACAACAACACACAATCAAACAACAAGACCTAATACTAGTATAGTCCTAGATTATCTTAGTAGATGTAGAGCACAAGGTGCAGAATGTTACATTGCTGCTCACCTCTGTGCAGACCAGAACCAACTCAGAGTGCTATGTTTAGCCTAGAGAGAAAAGAACTCAACTAGTTAAAAAAATATTAGCAGTCTTCATTTATTTAAAGACTATTATAAGAAAGAGCAATTTGTCTTTAGAAGGCAGAACAGAGTGGAGGTAAATCCCCTACCACTCAATGGAGTGAGTATCATTCCATCAATTAGAGGAAACCATATGTGAAACTGATGTCTTGGAAAGAGGTGAATAACCCATCCCTAAAGCAGTTTGAGCTGAGGTTCTTAGCCACTTGTTATAGAGGTTGCGCCCTGAGCAAAGAGCGCCCCTTAGAGGAGCCCTGCATTGGGTTACGATGGCCCAGCTCTAGCTCTCCAAAAATAATAATAATAATAATAATAATAATAATAATAATAATAATAAAGAGGTCGCAGAGGAGAGTAAAGAATGAAAGGAGAAAAGAATTAGACTTCAATATGAGGTTTCTCAAACTTGACACTATTGACATTTTAGATCAGATAATTCTTTGTTGTTTGGGGATGTCTTGTGCATTGCGTATGCTTAGCAGCCTCCCTACCCACTGGATGTCAATATCATCTCTGCCAAATTGTGACCACCAGAAATGTCTCCAGACATTTTTAAATGTCTCTGGGAGGCAAAAATCACCCCCAATTGTGAACCATGGACATAGACTAAGTGTGTTATTCAGGCTGCCTGGTCCTCAGGAAGGTAACCTCTGTTTAGGGTGTCCATATATACTACAGTTCCCAAACAATCCCAGTTTAACTCTGTGTCCTAACATAATTATACATGTCTTCTTTCACTCTCAAAAAGATTCTAGTTTGGATGATAAATTATGTGGTCGCCCCACTTAAGCCCAGAGCTCTTTTTAATGTCAGCATGCCACTCTTTGCAGATAAAGGAAGCAGCCATGGGTGATATTAATGTGTTTTTTTTTTGTGTTTTTTTCTTTATTGATTAAGGTATTACATATGTATCCTTAATGTTTACTATTCCCCAATATTTCAACTCTTGAGATCAATGCTAGAATGTTCACATACTTGTTTGCTCTTGTCTGGTGAGAGCACTGATGACCCATTCTGCTGAAGGACCTGCAATTGACGCTTGATTGTAGGATTCTGAATTTCTTGTAGTGGATAAGTTTGGGCAAGCTTGGATTGCTGTTCATAAAAGGCAGACCACTTGCTGTCGGCTTCATTCTGAAATGACAAAAATATAAAATTAAAGTCGGAATGATACTACTTGAACAGATAGAAGATATGGTCCAAAAAACATCTGGTGGAACATCTAATATTTCCTAAGTGTTTTAGTTCTCTACTTTGCTGAAGGTCGAGGCTTAGGTTAAGAGTGACCAGGACACTCCTGCTCACTCTCTCTTTTTGGCCCACTGCCTAGTTTTCCCAAGAGTCCTATCCCTAGAACTGGAAGTAAATTCTCACAGATGATTCACATTGTAGGGCCCTGGAATTTATAGCCTTAGCACTGTGACATGTGTGAGTTTATCAGGATTCAAGGGTAAATGTTCAAAAGGGAGAGCTTAGTAGAGCTTAGCATGGATTTAATGTGAATATAGCATCTCATGACTGTGGGAACCATGAGAAATGAGCACTAGTTTGCAGTAAGCTCCATAGTGCCATGACTTACCAGATACTGTGATCTTAAATTATGTTCCCCAAAGAAGGTTGTCCAGAATATGGCCATTTGGTAGCCATGATGATTTGTTACCATCAAATACCATCAAAAGAAACCAACAAGCACATGATGATGCCAGGACTCACTTCTCCCCCATCTTGAACATCAGCAGGCAAATGGACTCCTACAGACTTCTCTAGTGCAGTCTTCCCTCAATGCAAAACTTTCCATTTATCAGACTAAAGTGAGCTATTACTTTGTACATTGTACTTCTCTGGGCCATATAAAAGTGGTAGCATATGAGGCAAGCAAGAACTCCATTCTTCGACTAGCTGTGTGACCTTGGGCAGATTACTTAGCCTCTCTGAGCTGCAGTTACCTTATCTGTAAAATTAGAGTAATAATAAAACTTACTTCAAATGATTGTTTTAAAGGTAAGAAGAATGAACAAATAAGAAAATGCTTAGTAGAATGCCCAGTGCATCCTATGCATTCAAACAAAGTTTGCTATTTTTTTCTCTCTTTATTGATTAAGAAAAGTTTCCTACTTTAGTACTTAATAGAAAAACATCCTTGTTGTTACATTGCTTGCAGTTTTATCTGATAGATAAGATATGCATCATGAATTTTTCATTAATGAGACATAGCAGCATAAGATAATATATATAAACTATGAATAAGTCAAGCAATTTCAGTTATAGGAAAAGAGAGATTCAGACAACTAGATTTGGCCAAGCCCTCATGGAGAAGGTGGGACCTAAGACAGACTTTAAAGTAGGTAGGAGTTGGATGTGTGTAAAGTACTTTGAAAAATAATTTACCTCATTTGATCTTCTTAACAATCCCATTAGAAAACCATTCTGTATCCATTTTTCATGTGTGCATTAAGGGTCTGAGAGAAATAATAGTGGAGCTGGTAATCATCTGCCAGCACCTGAATCTTGGATCCTGTAGTGGACAGACTCAGATAATTCCCACGATCCCTACTTCCTAGTGGTACACATTTGTGTGATCTCCTCCCCCTGAGTGTGAGCAGGACCCATTTCTAAGAAGTAGCATATACCAAAGAAGACAGGATGTACATGTTTATGTTATATAAGATTGTAATTTTTATCTGGCTAGAGGACTCTGTGTCCCTTGCTGATTTTGATGCAGCAAGATGCCATGTTGTGAACTATCCTGTGGAAATAACCACATGGCAAGGAATTAGGTATGGCCTCTGGCTGACATCCTGCAGGAAACTAAGGACTTCAGTTCAGCAGCATACAGGGATCTGAATACTACCACTAATCATATTAGCTTGGATGCAATTCATCCCCTGTCAAGCCTCAGGTGAGACCACAGCTCTAACCAGGACGTTGATGGCAACTAGAGGCTCAGGAGCAGAAGATACAGCTAAGCTTTTCCTGGACTTATGACTCACAGAAGCTGTGAGTTAATAAATGTGTATTGCTTTAAACTGCTAAGCTTGTGGTAATTTTTTACACAATAGATAACTAATACAGATTCCAGGCATGACTGCACTTTTCAGGCCAAGTAATTTTACTTTTATCTTGTGAATACTAGGGAGTCACTTAGGGGTTCCAAGCAGGCATTTGACATGATGGAAGTGGTGCATGGAAGTGATAACAATGGATCAGACAAGAGGTGAAAAGGTGGCAGCAGAAATGGAAAATGATTTATCTCTTTATTGAGCTCAAACAACCCCTCAGAAACTACTTCTCAATTAATCTTCACAAACAATATTATGAGGTAATTATAATATCTCCATTTCACAAATGAGGAAAATGAGGCACAGAGTGGATAAGGAAATTTACTTAGGTCACACAACTAGTAATTGGAAGAACCGGGATGCCAACCCAGATATATTTACCTCTAAAGCTAATGCTCTCTAACCACTGACTTAGATTGCATTCAACACATCCTAGTCTTCTAACATGCATGAGTTGGAAGGAGTGAGCTATAGAAAAAATAATTTTGTCTACAGCACAGACTCATTGATGCAACCCAGTACTCAATTCTCAATCCCTACCCTTATTCACCCAATCCAGAATGACTTACTGTCAAGCAAAATTTCTGGTAAAATTTTGATACTAAATGATAGGAATAATTTTATTCTCAATCAACTTTGAAAACAACTCACCATTTCCTGCACTATGCTAGTAGTGTAAATTCAACTTCTACACCAATTAAATAACTCACAGGTGAAACCTGAGTTCTGATCAGGTATCTACATGAGGACTCTGACCACCATCTATTTTGTAAGTAAAAGTTTATTGTCACATATTCACACCCATTTATATATTGGCTATGGCTGCTTTCACACTACAATGGCAGAGTAGGATAAAGGTGGGAAAGCCCACAAGCCTGAAATATTTACTATCTGGGCTGTTACAGAAAAAGTGTTCTGATCTTTCACTTTGATCTATACCCTTACAGGAAATACAGGGGACAAAAGAACATGTAAAGCAGCACTAAGAGTGCACAATCAGCAAACCTAGAAAGTGGAAGTTTCTATAGGACCAACAATTCAATTTCTCCACAAATAAATTGCAAAAAAAGTGAGAGAGGGACTCTATAGATTAAAAAAGGCTTGAAGTACATCCATCAAAACTACTGAAAGGAAATAACCTTGCTGGATTCTGATTCAAATAAACTAGCTGAAATTTTTTTTAAAGGAGACAGTAGGGAACATTTGACTATTGACAAACTATATGATGATACTGAGGAATCATTGTTAAGTTTTTAGCATGGTAGCATTATTAAGGTTGTTGCAAAAATTCTTACTTTGAGAGCCACAAGTTGAAATACTTACACATAAAACTATATGGTGTTTGGGATTTCCTTCAAATAATTCAATAAATGTGGATTAGGGAGAAAAATAAAACAAGATTGGCCAGTGTTGATTGATAATTGGTGAAGCTGGGTGATGAGTATTAGGATATTCAATATACTAGTCTTTCTTCTTTCACATGTTTCAAAAATTTTATAAAGATACATACAATGGAATGCTATTTGGCAATAAAAGGAACAAAGTAATATTACATGCTACAACATGCAAAGTAAAAGAAACCAGTCACAAAGAACACCTATTGTATGAGTGTATTGATAGGAAGTGTTCAGAGCAGGTAAAGCTGCAGAAACAGAAAGTAGATTAGCTTAGGGCTGGGGTGGAAGAAAGAGCGCTACTGGGCAAGTGGTTTCTTTCTGGAGTGGCTAAAATGTTCTAAAACTAGAGATGGTAATGATCGTGCAATTCTGTACATAAACTAAAAAGCATTGAATTGTATGCTTTAAATTGGTGAATTTTATGCTGCATAAGTTATATTGCAATACAGTTGTTAAAGCCTGCAATAGTAAAAGCAAAGAAAAAAAAAATCACCTCATTCTCTAAGTCCTATAACAAGATCTGAAATCCCCATGGAACTGCTCTAAACCAAAGGATTTAGCCAAATTAATGTAATGCTCTTTTACCCAGGTACCTGGTGCACACTAAGAAGCAGCAGTAGTTACTCACCACCAGACTACCCTCCCTAGGTATAGCTGGTGGTTACCTGGCATCCAGTCAGAGTGCTTAGATCAATGAATAATTGTACCAAATTTAGGTGTATTTAACCATGTCGTGTTAAGTTTGCTCAAGCTTAATTTCACCAAAATTACATCACTGAACTGGGACATTATCAAGTTTTCATGACAAAAGGAAACTAGTAAGAGCAAGGCCTCTGATATATTTCACCAATGTTAATTGTCTACAGGAGGAATTTATCCATTCGAAAATTGTTATCTACTGAATTATCTTGACTGTACTCATCTACCCCCTTCCATTTCAAGAGACAAAGAAGTGACTCGCCCAAGGTTATCACAGCCAGCTCAGAAGAGTCATGTGAGCATCAGATTTCCTGAATTCCATTGTATTTGCAGCACAATGATCTTTTTTCCAATCTGTACCTGTGTGTAGGTATTTGTGCGTGTCAGGGAGAGTGGGACAGACTCATCAGAGATAGATGAAGTCGACATTCTCCCCTTGGGCACATAGTAGGAGTCTAAAATTCCCCTGTTCTAAGTTCACTGTGACGCCAGTCCTAAAGGCAGAGGAATCAAGGTTTAGGAATCAGAAGTGCCCGAGAACTCTAGGGGACCCCAGAAACAAAGGGCTGAAGAAGCCCCAGAGAATATCCAAAGGCTAACTATGGGCATCCTGCTCTCTCGTTACAGTTTCTTACAACTCCCTAAGAAATATTTATTAAGGGTTCTCTGAGACCTTTGAGGTTCCAAGAGGGCATTCTTCAACACCAACTTCAGCTGCTGGAGCAGCTTTAGTAGTTACTGACAATCACTGGAACAATGAACCAGGATGTCTCTGCCACAATAGGAAAAAAAACCCTTTTGATTTTATATGGATCCTATTTCAAAAATCAAACCAACAATAAATTTACAAAAAAGGGACAGTATAAAAAAAAAGTACTATTATTTTACTCAGAAAATAATTACAGTTTAATTGTGAATACTCAGTCTCAAACATGAGAACTATATTTGCTATAAAGGGGGCAATTTATTATATATTATATTACAAGTGTTTGATCATTTATTTTTACTGAATTTCTGAACTATTTGGGAACCTGTTTTGAACCGAGCTTTTCTCCTTATCTCGATCTGATGGAACTCTCCTAAGTAGGGAGCATTTGGGACACTACACTGATCAAGTTTTGATGCCTTCTATTATTTTAAGGTATGTTTACACAACTTGATCTAAAAATCTACATGCTAGGTCAGATTCATAGACTGACAAACCCAATATTTTGACTCTGAAATATGGCCCAAATTTCCCTTACCATAGTACCTATTGCACAATAATACTACATAACAAAAAAAACAAAAATCTTTAACGGTATACGTGTATTTTTTTAGGTGCCTGGAATCACAGTAGTTGCCAGGAAGCTCTGCTGATATTGACTTGATTAGCTTACCACTTTGGGGGGGTGGGGTTGGTTTCTGCTTCATGTATCTCTCATTCTTTAGCTGGCTAGCCCAGGCATGTTTTCATAGCAAAGGCAAAGGAGCAAAGGACAAGCCCCATCATTCAAGTCTATTCGAAGCCTCTACTTGCATCATGTCTGCTAACATCCCATCGATCTAATTAAGTGACATGATGAACACATTTACATCACTTTCAGTGGAATGGCACTGCAAAGTGACATACCCTTGGGCATTGATATAGGAAAGGGTAAAGAACTGGGTCCCTCAATGTACTTGACCTTACCCGGAGAGGATCTACAATCCTTACATTTGCTAAAATACTTCAAGAACCTATTTATAGTTTTCAATATCTCACTTTTCTAGATTAAAGAATAGCCTAGTTTTCATATTACTCGGCAATAAAAAAAAAGGAAATCTTGCCATTCTCAATAATATGGGTGGACTTAGAGGATATTAAGTGAAATAAGTCAGACAAAGACAAACACTGTATGATTTTACTTATATGTCAAATCTAAACAAAACAAAATAAAAACAGACCCATAGATACAGAGAACAAGCTGATGTTTGCCGAAGGGGAGGGAGGTGGCAGGGTGGGGGGGCTGAAAAAATGAATGGCCTAGTATTACAAGTCTTACCAGTTTTACCACCTATGATGTAAAAAGCGCTTCCTTCTATTTGTTATAAATTTATCTCTTTTGAGCTTTTAAAAGTACCATGTTTCTAGCATGAAGAGATTTGGCCAATACAATTGTGAAAATGCTATCCTTTCTTGTTTCTCCTCAGACTAATTTTTTTTCTTTGTGAGTCAGGCTTTGTACAACTAATTCTGCTTTCCCTCCTAATTCTTTCTGAACTCCTTAAATCGTTCCAGTTGCTCTCTTTGGGGGAAAATTCTTCATTTCTAAAATGGACACCAGCAGCATTTCTAAGCATCCTGCTCATCTTGGTACCTCTCATAGCACCTGCTGCAGTGCCTGTTTCATTAGGATATATATATATATATATATATATATATATATATATATATATATATATATATATATATATATATATATTAAGAGAATAGAAGAAAGGGCCATTTCCCTCCCTGCCTATTGCTCCCCTCCCCAGGTAAACTCACACAGGTGCACCTAAGTGCACCCTTCACCACTGCTTGCTTCTTGCATTCAAATATTTTCACTCTCCTTGAAGAGGCCCAAACTTTCTGCCGTTTGGTCACACTTCATGTTTATGTTCTTTCGTTTCTGGCCTTTGCTCTGATCAATAGGTGCAATTCAAAATTAATAGCACTTAGTGATCCAGAGATGATTTCAGTAAACATCACTATATATCACTCTATAACAGGCCTTCTCAGTCTCTGGGCGCTCAACAGAAGTGTTACAAGTCTCTTCAGTAATTTCAACTCCCTCTCACATTCATAACAATGGTATCTTATTTTTCCATGCTCACAAGCATCAAGTCCTATTCTGGTGGTTTTGTGTACTAATTCAGTCTTCTGAATGACCTTATAAGGCAAACATGAAGGTTATGTTATTTTTTACAGACCAAAAAAACCTAAGGTGCAGAGAGGTTAATTAACTAGTTCAAGTTCACTCAGCTAGAAAGTGGTGGAGCCAGGATCTAGAGTTTGACAGTCTGGCTCCAGAGCTCTTACGCATGATGCTGGTACACCTTCATCTCCACCTACTGGACCATTCAGCTGAACATGAAAACAAATACACAATACACTACAAGCACCTCCAACAGAGATCAAATAAAAAGTAAGAAAAGGGAAACGATGAAGAGATGAAAAAGAGGTATGACAAAAACATGAGACAAGAAAAACATGATATTCTCTGACACACTGGGCTGTCAAAATCTCCTGGATTTCTTTGAGCTTTAGAAAAAGAAAAATTAAAAAACACTCTGTTTACAAATTTCAAATAAAATAGTAGGTATCAGATTTATTCTGTCCAGTGAATGACAGTTATTTAATTTAAGCATACAAACTTACTAATTATTTGAAAAAATAAACTTCTGAACTACATTTTAAACTTCTGAATGTATTGCCGTACAAGTGCGACAAAAATTTATTTCTTAAATAATGTTGCTCAATATCCAGCACTAAAAGTGGAAGGATACTTCTTTGGGATCTGTAAGAGAAGAAACCTTAAACCCGTATACTCATCTAACAAAACATCTTGCTTTCCCAGAGCATTCTGAGATTTGTCAGAACTGTTTTAATTGTATTTTTTCTTGGAGGGCTCTGGGTGGATTCTGTGACTTTTGCAAGTCCCCCGGAGAGAGCTCTGTGACAGCGAAGAAAGAAATTCCTAAGTCCAGCCTCACCCAACCAATTGTTAGATAATTACTATCTAGCTCTTTCACCAAGCCTCCAGGTGCATTTTTCAGTTAACATATTATTTTAGAGAGTCTCTAGATATTCCTGTTCACATCACTAACTTATGGCATTTCCATTAAATGCTTTGAAACCCTGACAATTATGGTAGCAACCTTATGAGGCATGTTCACTGTTTTCCGAGAATCTGAACTGAGACCAGTGAACTATTTTGTAACAATTTTCCAAATGAACCCCAAGTTCAATTAAGTTTAGTCATCTGGGACTTCAGAATCAGCAATACTGAAGCAAATATCCAACTTCCCAGCTCAGAGTATTTCTTTGATTTCCATTTTCAGTTGTATGGGCAGTAATCTAACCTGTAAGAAGCAATAAATGCTCATATGAAGCCATGCACACTCACCATTTTTTGGACATTCTCGTCGGTAATATTGGTGTTATAATCCCAAGAAGCGAGTGCACTTTCATGAGACAGGTCTTCAGCTTTAGAGTTAAAATTGTCCAAAAATATCTTGGCCTTTTCCTCAGTGGAGGATTGAGCAGCAGCTACAGCAACAAGGCTGAGAAAGAGCCAGGAAGAGCCTGACATCTTTCCCTGTGCGCCAAGATCCCATTCACTGAAGAACTTCCCCTAGAGTAAAGCCTCTTCATGAGTTTTTCTCTCTCATCAGCCTTTGAACTTGGGTTGGGCACTGAGCGGGGAAGACAGAAAAAAAAAGAAGAAGAAACAGTAAACAATCTGATGAACCAATAGAAAGTTCATCCTAGAGAGGACAGATATGTACGCATATTTTAAAATGATTTTTAAAGTAAATCAAATAAACAAATGTTATTCATTAATCCCAGAGAATCATAGCTTTTATGGCCAAATCAAAACTTGTACATTTGGTTAATAAGTTCCTAAAAAGCTGTTAAAAATACACTGAAGGTGTTATAATTTTACAGTGACCAAAGAAGCCTCGAATTAAGGATCATGTAAGCAATATTGTTACTTATCTGTTTTTCAGACAATTCCATTTAACCATGAGTTATCCCTACTTTCTTTTTATTTCAAGCTTGTATTCACAGAAACTATCTACTTGGGTAACATTTTCCCTTCCTAAATAAATGACATAGCCCTTGTATTTATGAAATTCATTTCTTTCTGATACATTTTAAATTTCACAATTATTTTTCAAAATAATAAGACTACCCTCCACTCCACAGGTTAACTCTCCTGATCTAGCTTGGAAAAATTTAAAAAGGTTCAGTTTCTATTTCTGAGATGACTATGGTAAACACTGGTTCTATGGCTGACTTCATTGTGTGCCTCCTTCCCTTTCACTTACCTGTTCAAACCTCAAGCAAAGTCACAAGGAAATGAGAATGCCTCTGCATGGTATGAAATTCAAGGAGTGTCCATGTCAAGCTCTGGTCATCTTTAGCCATAGGATCATGGCAATATAGAGTTCAAAGAAATTTCAGTAGTTATCCTGGTGAATCTTCAGGAGCCGAATCAGTGTCCTCATTCAGAAGGTGTAGGTATTCATGCCACAGATAAAAGAGAGGAGCCTCTTTAAATGGCAAGGCTCGTGGGTCTGGGTGACTGTGATTATGAAACCTTCACACAGGGGAAACATTTCTTCACCTAGAAAAACAAGTCTTCCAGGTCCAGGTGAAATTACAGTAATTAAGCCTGTAAAAAAGTTTTCATCTCTTCCCCTTACTCCAAAGCTGTACATATTACTGTAGAATAGGAAAAATAATTAAAAGTAAGTGTTTTCCATTATAATTATGTCATTTAAGCATTACAAACAATCGAGGTAAATATTTTTATCACCATTATACAGATTATGAAACTGAGACCCAGAGAAGTTAAACAAATTGTCAAACCTCATTCACCTGATAAGTGATAGAGGCTGGATGTAAATGCAAGCAGCTTGATTCTAGAGTACAGGTCTTTAAGTTGCAGTCAGTCAAAGAGCAGTGATGGGGTGTAGAATAGATCAACACCAGCAGAGGGACAGTGCTGATGCTGTTTGTCTGTGAAAATCATGGATTTTGGTCCCACCACATCAAAAAGAGATTCTTACTGCCATTGATGTGACTCATCGTACACGAATCTTTTAAGAAGTTAAGGAGTTGATAAATTTAAGTAATTACAACAACAAACTTTAAAGAAAATAACATGGGGGGGGGGAATCAGTGAAATTTCAGTAAGGCACCTCCCACGTTTGAGGAGCTGAGATCTACTCACTTCTCACAGGCATTAGGAGAATAACCAGTCAAGAAAAGAGGGAACATAGCATAAGGCTCTGAACAAAGAGCTACAATCCTACCTTAATAAAAGCTGAAACAAAACTCTACTGAGGTCACTTCCTGAATGAAGCTAGGGTTCAGGAAAAAAATGGGAGTAGTCCAACTTCAATTCACTAAGACAGAACATAAGATTAATGTATTCAAATTAAAATGGAGAAAGCAGGATGTAAACTCTGAGAGCCAAAAACAGTGTCAAAGAGCCTGAGATAACAGCGAGGCAGGAAAGTTCTGGAGGCCAAGAAATTTTGAGAAGCAAGGGAAATAGGTAAACTGTCTGCAATAATTCTGTAGGAAAATCAACTCAGTGATGGCCAACTGCAAGTAGTGACTGTATTGGTGGAATCTTTTCACTCTCCAATGAGAAGATGTCACTGTTCTGACACCTATCCAGAAGCATTCAGCCCATTCTGAAAATGCAAATAAATACACTAAAGACCCAGGGGGTGGGACCCATATAAACAACTGGCCTAAAGAAAGGATTGTCATTGAGAAAGAATGAAACCAGAGAACATTAGGAGATTGGAGATGCAGAAAACCTGTTCTACTTTTCAAAAAGGCTGGAGGGTGAATTTTATAAAAGTATAAAGGGTAGAAGGAAGAGCTCTTGATCTTGACATCTCACAAAACTATAAAATATAATTTGTAGACTGTGGTTTGCACTTGGAAAATATATATCTCTGGCCCTAAATATACTGTACTAGAGGCCCTCTGCACGGGTGGGGTCTGGCTGGCCTGCCCCGATCTGGCAAATGGGGCCAACCGGCTGTGGGGAGGGGATGCAGGAAGTTGGCTGGCCAGCCCTGCCATCTGGTCAAACTCGTGGTTGAACTCCCAGTTGAGGGGATAATTTGCATATTAACATTTTATTATATAGGATACCTAGGGATTCACTAGGAACAAGTCAAATGCTGCCTGCCTTATTTCCTTTTGGATAAAAGAATAGAAGAATAAACAAACAAACAAACAAAGACACAGTGTATCTTCCATTTCAATAAGGGATTTAACAAAGTGTAAAGTTCTACCAGATAGATCTAAATGTCCCCAAAATAACCACACACTGTAGGATTAAGCATTCCTCTGATCAACAATAGTTCATGTCCAAAACAACAAGAATTTTAATTCAATAATGATTTATTGTCTACCTACTATATGCCAGGCACTATTCTATATGTTGGATATACTAATACACTAATAAATAAGACAGGAAATGTTCCTGTGGCTATCATATTATATGACATTGGGTAGAGGAAAGACACAAATAGCTGATGATAAATTCTATGACTTTGCAATAAGCAAGAAAGGAGGATAGTAAATGATGGGGATGAGAGGGGTGACATTTCGCAAAGACCTGAAGGAAGGGATGAAAGCTGTGTGTATATCTAAGGGAAGACTGTTCTAGGCAGAGGGAACAGCAAGTGCAAAGAGTACAGGCAGATCTCAAGAACATGAGAGGCCTTTGTGGTCAGAGCCCAGGCTGGGCGCCACACCAGGAGGGCCTTACAGACAATTGTAGGATTTTGGTTTTTACTCTGAGTAATGTGGGAAGACACTGGAGGGCTTCCAGCAGAGAAGAGATCTGGCAAAAGTTTTAACCGGATCACTCTCACTGCCGATTAGTAAGCAGACACTAAGGGACAAGGGTAGATGCAGGTAGACCAGCCAGGGAGCTACTACAGCAACCCAGTCAATCAGGTTGAATAAAAGCTTAATATGAGCTGTTAATCCAACTTGGCTTCCCAACAAAAGGCAAATCCATCTTAGATTCTCTTACACTTTGTTAATACAGGTATTATATGCAAATTAATTTAGAGCATCATGCTCATTTCTGATAACCACAATGTAGAGAGACACAGGAGAGCATCCAGAGGAAAATAAATAAATGGATCTAAGATAATGTCATCTGAAGCACAGTTCAGACATGGAAGAGAAGACTTAGGGTGGACAGTTCTCCACCATCATGGGCCGTCATTTAGAAGACTTAACTAGCATAACAGATTTACTCTGCCACTTCTTACTTATGTGTTTTTAGGCAGGTAATATTCCCTTACCTAATTTCCTTATTTCAAAGCTGATAATAATCTCATAGGGATGGTATAAGTATTATATGAATCAATACTTGAGAACACAGAGAAGAATGCTGTGAGCCTAATAATAAAAGCCACTCGAAATGAGAGGAGCTGTGTCATAATTAGGGAACTTTGAGAAGTGAGGGAAATGGGAGAATTGTCCATAGTAGTTCTGTAGGAAACTGGTATAGTCCAAGAATAAACAGGCTCACATAAACAAAACTAAAATGTACTACTTGGGTTATACCAGTTTTGCATTTTTAAACCATTTAAGGTAGAAATGTTTCTAAAATATATTCCATCCTAATCAGGATATCGCCTGTACATTATTTTGTATCTCTCTCTCTTTTTTTTTTTTTTACAATGACTCACTGTCATCAATTTGAAAATTGTTTACTGACTAAGCTGTAATGTGACAATGTCTTCAAGGCTTTACATTGAATTGCTCCAAACAGCTTTATTGCTCTTAATTCTGCTATCTGTGTAGGCTCTGAATTCACTGTCACTTCTTGAAGAATCGACTTCTAGTAGCCCTGCCCACCATAAATCCCCTCCCTGTTTCTGATATGCTACCAGCTAAAACCTAAATGGAAACTAGATAACCATGGAGTTCAATCAGAGAGCTCCCTCTTCATAGGCTCAGATCTGAGGGTGGGTCTCCACTCTGCTGGAGCAAAGTGCATAGACTTTGAGATCCATAGTGCCCTTATTGCTCATACTTTTTACATACTTCCAATACTGTCGCCATAAATGGTGAGATTGCCAAATAGCTCTAGCAAAAACTTCTTCAAATTCCTCAAGTTGAGAGGATAACTTCGGTAAACTTCAGAGGAAAAAATTATGCTTCAGGCAATTTCTTAAAATTGATAGAATTAATGCTTCTGACAGAAATAAGAAAGCATATCAAGAATATAAAGCGTTGCCAGAACCGGTTTGGCTCAGTGGATAGAGCGTCGGCCTGCGTACTCAAGGGTCCCAGGTTCTGTTCCGGTCAAGGGCATGTACCTTGGTTGCGGGCACATCCCCAGTGGGGGGCGTGCAGGAGGCAGCTGATCGATGTTTCTCTCTCATTGATGTTTCTGGCTCTCTATCCCTCTCCCTTCCTCTCTGTAAAAAAAATCAATTAAAAATATATTTTTTTAAAAAAGAATATAAAGCGTATAGAGTTTAAAACTTACATGGCCAAGAATTATTTTCATTTGGTACAATCGGTTTTGACCACATATTTATTATAAAAAGTGAATTTATAAGTACTTTAGAGAAAATAAATAAGTTGGCTTTTTAGCCCAAAGGAAAAGCTAAAACTCTTTCCTGTTTACATTTCTAGTTGCATAGTGGTCGTTTTTTCCCTATAGATAGAGCAAATATAATCTTCAGTAGCCAAACTGAGAAATATTTCCAACAAAGTTCAAACTTGGGAGGACAAACTGGATTTCAGGGAGTTTGTACTGATTATCAATGACCTGAATTTATGATAATACAGTGCTTGCCATGTAACCCTAACTTATTTTCATACCCAGACTGAAAAATATCAGGCAACACTGGAGCCACTAGCATAAATTTACATCTAGAGCTATAGGAGCAAAACTTGAGCCTTTATCCTAAGGAAAATTATAATCCATGGCAGAGTTTGAACAGAGGAGTGACATATCTCACTTACCTTTGAAAAGAATCACTCTGCTGTGTGGATAACAGACTACATAGGGGCAAGACTATAGGCAGAAAGACCAGTAAGGAGGCTATTGAAATAATCCAGGTGAGTTATGATGGTGGCTTGATGCTAGGAGTAAAATTTGTGAGAAGTGGCTGGATCTTGAATACATTTTAACAGTAAAACCAACAGGACTTACTGGTGAATTGGATGTGGGCTGTGAAAGAAAAAGAGTCAAAGATTACTACAGGGTTTTTAGATTGAGCAAGTAGAAGGGCAAGGTTGACATCTATTTAGATGGAGAAAGTTGCAGGTAAAATAGTTTGAAGGGAAGAGTAAGAGTTCAGTCAAGTTTGTGATATATGTTAAAGATGAAAGTGAGGGTGTTGAGAAAGCAGTTAAATAAACAAATTTGCAGCTTGGTGGAAAGATCAGGGATGGGGATAAAAATTTGAGAATTGTCAGCTAGAGATAGTTAACCAAATATATCTTTTCAGTTAAGACCAAAAGGAAATAATATTAATTCTTCACACTCCCAATGTGCTGAAAACTATTACTTAGTCCCAACCTTGAAAGGAAATTTGGATGGATAAATAAAGAAAAATGTTACTTGAAACAACCCCCAGTCCCGAGGAGCCATCTGTGAACTAAACAGGGAGGTTCATGAATTTGGCCAGAGCATTACATTTTTTCATTGGTTGATAGCAAAGTAGACACATCTCAGGAGGACAAGAAGGTTGAGTTGGACCAAGGAAGGGAAGGCAGCTGACATGAGAGATGGTCAAAGTCAAGTAGCTTAGAATCAGTTCAGGTCAAGGCCAACTGGGCATTTAAAGCATAGAAAACTCCTTTTGGAACCAGCTTCTGCCTCCCAGCTAGAGTATGAGGTGACTAAAGATTTTACACTTTGGTTAATTGGTTAATAGTTCCCAATTGGCTCTAAATAGCTTACAATAAGCCTGCATCCCTATTGGCCTCTACCTCAGGCTTCAGAATGAGGCCATGTTTTCTGATCCAACTGGGTCACTCTCGCGGCCGATTAGCAGAGGTAAGCTTGCTTTCTGGTCTAAACAACAAGAGAACTTTATTAAGGCTTTGAAGTTTTCTTCTAGATTATCCTATAAGACTCTTCCCAAAGATGCTAATGTTTATTTGATTGTAGAATTCCTTTGTTCTCTCTCTCTCTCTCTGGAACCCAAGCAAGTGGGAGATGTAGCAGAAAGTACAATGACTCCAGTTTCCCAAATTGAAGAGATGGGGAGTGGATAAATCACATTATAAATCCCGAGTGCCTAACATCTGAACTTCAAGGAGGATCAATCTGGAAGTTAAAAATTGAAGGATAGCCTGGCTGGTATGGCTCAGTGGTTGAGCACTGACCTATAAACCAGGAGATCATGGTTGGATTCCCATTCAGGGCACATGCCTGGGTTGTGGGCTTTATCTCCAGTAGAGGCTGTGCAGGAGGCAGCCGATCAATGATTCTCATCACTGATGTTTCTATCTCTCTCTCCCTCTACCTTCTTCTCTGAAATCAGTAAAAATATATTTTTAAAAGGGTAAAAGCTTTAATCCCATGTTCACATGAATACATTCAATTGAAATTATAATGGATCAGCCTTACTGTTACTTCATTCTTTGTCATTAAAGGCCCTCCTGATATTTGCCCACCTGTCTTCAATCTCGTCAGGAATCTTCTTTGGTTAATAAATATGTTCAGTGCCTAGAAAACTATACAACATAAATCCCAAGACAGCATGCATCTTTCCTGGAGACAGTCAGAATGTAGTAGATATTGAGGATATTAATTTGGATTCTATCCAGAAAGGAATCAAGGCCTTATGGCCTTGGAATTTGGATAATGCCTTTGGGCTACAAGATGTTATTTTCTTATCTCAGTGACTCTGAATGGTTTAACTTAAGATTAGGCAAAGCTTCAGCAAACTCTGCGAGGGTGACATCAGTAAGCAACTGAGAAAATTGAAAACTTAAGAAAACACTTGCAGGAGCTCTCATACTGAGTGTTTTTCTCTTCTCGGCCTTTTCACTGGATTTTGTGATTGGTGTTACCCAAAGCTTTTTTTTTTTTCCTCTCCCCTATTGCAACACTGTAATCTCCCTAAAATTAACCAGGAGCAGGAGTCAGTTACAGCTCACTGGGTAGCTTGATAATATTTAGGAAATACTTCGGCATCCCCTCTGAATTTATTTGGTGAAGAAGTCCTTAGGCCCATGTTTTATACAAATTCAATATGAACCTGAAATTCAGGAATAACTCCAATACTTCAATAAAATAGTGCTGAAAAAACCTATGATGCTTAAGAGCACAGACACTCTAGAGACACTTTTGGTAGTCTGGATCCATGCCTCAAAGTAACACTCTCCTTAGTAAACTGGAGAAACAGTGGGGGTGGGAGACAAAAATCTCCACCTATTAATTGGAATTTCAACCCTGGCACTCCTCTAAGGAGAAAGCTACTGGTAATAAAAATTCAGAGTTTTCAAGGCTCAGGACAAGGCAGAGCATTAGGCCAGGCCTCAAGACACTCATCAGTGAGCATTAGGCATTGGCAATCCAGTACCTTGAAGCTCTCCACTGGGGCCACAGAGCTTCTGACATGTATGGAGATGCTGTGGTCAAGCTGCCAACTAGAATAGTAATAGGGTGATGAGTAAAGGCAGAATGGATAAGAAAAATATTACCTAAGTTTTGTTTAACAAAGAGAGGAGAAAATGAGAAAGAGAATTCTAGGGCATTAACTAGAGAGTATGGATCTGTCTTTATAGATTATAAATAATGGTTGATATTGATATGCCATGAACTGTGTTAAACAATGTATAAGCATTATCTTCTTGAATCCTCACTGTCACCCTATGAGTAAGGAACTATTATAATTTCCATTTAATAATAGTATACATGAAGACTTAAAGAGGCTAACTAAACAGCCCAAGTCTAATTAAAAAGTGGAGGTGACCACATTTTAACCCATTTATTCATCATAATGCTCAACTAATTAGGGAGAGGGCTTTGCAAATATTTACTATAGGATATCGGTAGTATCTTGTAAAACTACTTCTTCACTTCCTTGTATCAACATCTTTTACAATGTGACTTTGCAGCATCTCCCATCAAGAGATATAATGTATTTCCTTTCTTCTTGAATCTGCTTTGGCTAATAGAATGTAGCAGAAGTAATAGTAGGCCAATTCTGAAGCTAGGCCTCAAAAATCAATCTCTCTCTCTCTCTCTCTCTCTCTCTCTCTCTCTCTCTCTCTCTCTCTCTCTCTCTCTCTCTCTCTCTCTTTCCCTGAGAGCCAAATAACCACACAGTGAACAAGACTGAGCTGAACTCCTGGAGAGTGAGAAACCACTGGACCAGAAATGAGACAATCACACTCAGGCCGTTGTGTACCAGCAAGCCTCCAGCTTCTCTGGCAACTGACCTCAGATGTATGAGTGAGAGCAGCTGAGAACAGAACTTCCCGGGTGAGCACAGACAAAATTGTCAACCCATAGAATCATGAACTAAATAAATGGCTGTTGTTTTAAGCCATGGGTTTTTGAGGTGGCTTTTAATGTAGCAAAAGCTAATTGATACATTCTCTTAACTTTTCCAAAGTCTTTCCAAATTATCTGTTTAGTCAGGATGCTTTGGGGCTGCAAGTATGAAGCCACTCTTACTCAACTGCTTAAACAATAAGGAAAACATATTAATATGCACATAAAAGACTTGACAGGTTAAATCCAGAGTTGGCTAACTTAGTGGCTTAATGATATCATCAAAGACCTCGGTTTCTTTCATCTTTCCACTGTATCACCCTCGGCATGTTGACCTCTGCTCTGATTAAAGCTTCCCTCATGGTCAGTCACAAGATGGCTATATTCATTTCAGGCATCATATCTAAAAACAACGTGGGAAATGAGGAACTGTTTCTTCCTGTGAATCTCTCTTTTTTAATGAATTTTTATTTATTTTTATTTTTTTAAAATATTTTTTTATTGATTTAAGAGAGGAAGGGAAAGGGAGAGAGAGATGGGAAACATCAATGATGAGAGAGAAACATCGATGGGCTGCCTCCTGCATGCCACCTTTTGGGGATCGAGCCCACAACTTGGCATGTGCCCTGACCAGGAATCAAACTGTGACCTCCTAGTTCATGGGTTGAGGTTCAACCACTGAACCACACTGGCTGGCTTCAATGAATTTTATAATAACAAGGGAAACTTCCCCAGGGGACTTGGATAAATGGATTAAACTAATAAAGTATACATCTGGTTTATGTTGGAAAATGGTAGACATCCAACTAAACTTGGTTCTGCCTTAAGGAAGTAGGAAGGCATGTCTTTCATATAGGTAATATAGGTAGTGCTTTGCCACCCACTGTAGAGGGGTTGTTTCTGGGGATATTTTCTGTAAAGAAATTTTATTCCAACCATGAGTTTGGGTGCTTATGAATTTCAGGCACAGAAGACAGAACATGCAAGATCTTCCTGAACTGTACCTTGGTCTGGAGGGAATTTCCATCTTAGTGTCAATATCATGCTGATGCCTCTACCCACTGACTATATAGGATATCTATATATATAAAAAGCCAGTGTCCGTGACGACCAGGATGACCAAACGATTGGTCACCATGAGGTGCATTGAGCACCTCTCGGTTCCTCCCCCACGGCCCACAGGCTCCAATCGCAGCAAGGTGGGTGGCAGGCAGGCAGGGCAGTGAGCATAGTGAGCAGCGGTGGGCAGGTGGGCGGTGCTGCAAGTGCAGCGGGGCAGTGGGCGGGTAGACAGGGAAGCGAATGGGGTGAACAGCAGCGGGCGGGTGGGTGGGGCAGCAAATGAGGTGGGGCGGGTGGGTGGGCAGGTCTACAAGCATGGTGAGGCAGGCGGGTGGGCGGGGCGGCAAGCAGTGGTGGGCTACCAAACACGATTTTGCACACTGGGCCTCTAGTAACCAGATAAGAGTGGGCAAACCGTGTTAACTCCTTACCCAATAAATGAGATGTATGAGAGAATGCAAACCCTGTGGAACACATAATCTCTGGCTCATACAGTCTGTGTTGTTGGAAAAATTTTACTCAGATGACACACATAAAAGATGATGTGAATAAACTCTAATTTGTAAGATTACAAAAGTTTTCATGATTTCAGAGAATTAGAAGGTCAGCATAGGCCCAAGAAATCAGGTAAGCCTTCTGAAGGAGATGAGACTCTGAATCATAAAGACTAATACTACTAATAACAGTAACAATAATAATATTGAAATTTTGTTGCATGCTTATCATGTGCCAGGCAGAGTTTAACTGCTGTACTAGTATATGTTCTCCCTCATTTAATCCCCACAACAACTCTATGCAGTGAGCAATAGCACCATCCTCATTTCTAGGTGAAGACAGTGGGGCACTGAATCAAGATCACAAAGCTGTAAAGCAATGAACTGGGATTCAAACCTCAGCAGTCTAGCTTCAAGTCCATACTCTTTGTGGTCAGAAAGGGATTTTTGAAATAATTCTTATTGCAGACATGGAAGAGAAGGATAGTCAAGGCATGAGGAAGCATAAAAGGTATGGAGGGACAGCTCAAAAAATGGATGACATCAAACTTGCATTAGTTACCAACACAGTTTCTCCTTGCACTTATTATATTGCACTTATTATAGGGCACTTATCATGATTTTCACTGAGAGGACAGCATCGGGGCTCTACACTACCTTGGTAAAAAGCTATGTTTTTCTCAGTAAGGTGAGAATGTTCAGTAATAGGGAGTAATTAGAGATCATAGATTCCCAGATGACAACTTCAGGTGGCATGGCAATAATTTTGTTCTCTTTAAAGCAAACCTATATCAGTGGAATAAAGCAGTTGTTCTCAACCAGGGTGATTTTGCTTCCCAGAGGACAACTGGCAATGTGTGGAAACATTTTTGGGTTTTACAACTTGGGGGAGGGTGCTACTACATCTAGGGATGCTGCTAAACATTGTACAATGCCCCAGACAGGGCCCCACAAACGAGAATTATTTGAGCCCAAATTTCAAGTGCTAAGATTAAGGGACCCTGGTCTGGATAGTGCTATAAACATAGTGCTCTCAAGAATTAACATATGTACATGATTCTATCTCAGTCAGGACCAAGCGCAATAGTAAACTACCTATTCCCAATAGTAAAGCTGCCAAGGTGTGTGTGTGTATCATATGTATAGACACTTTGAATATTTATAAAGGTAGTGTTTATTAAAATACATTTCATTTTCAAAATGTAAGAGGTATCAGCTGTTAAAGTGTGTATATATTTTTGGGACACCCTGTATGTGTATATATACACCAGTCTCTTTACATACTGGGGGTTTAATGTACAGCACAGAGAATAGAGTCAATATCATTGTAATAACTATGGTGACAGGTGGTTACTAGACTTGTGGTGATCACTTTATAAGGTATGTTGAATCACATGGTTCATTTTATTCACTAATTTTTCCTGATTTTATTATTTATTTCATTCAATATCAAGTGTTACTAATCCTACTTAAAAGAAACAGAAACTAAGCCAATTTAAATGTCTTGCCCAAATTATACAGTATTTTAAAATGCATTGTGTTAAAGAATTCATAGCAACTGATTCTTTCAGTTTCCATGTTTTAATTATTACCGTTTGACTTTTAGCTTATTTCCATTTTAAAAATGCTTTGTCATCAACTCCTTTCCTGGAGTAAGTTGCATATGTCATCTATGCTGTGGCAGGTGTGTACTCAATGGAGGACAAGAACTGGTATTGGGGTGCCTGAAACTCCATGCCTGAGTAATGTGCAGTGCGATTGCTAGATTATTCTTGGTCCATCCTGAATACAGAACTATGGGCAGTGGCATGGAAAGAATCAGAACCTTAAATAGATTGGATATATTTCACAACTGGAAATTTTTAAAAATTGGGATCATATTTTTGCTTCACTATTTAGCACTTTCAATTTGTTGGCCATTTCTGTGCTATACTTGATTTAGATCATTTGCTATTTATGCTTTGCTTGTGGGTAATACAGGTCACATTTTAGAGGCTATAGTAACAAGAACTACAACCTTCCTTTTTTAAAATTATTTTTAATTATAATTGATATATGTAAGGCACCTATTTGGATTCCCAACACAAAGCAAAGAAGAACTATGAAACTATGAGGAAAACTGCCAAATACTATGATTTCTAGCCCTCACAACACCTCAATCCCCTCCCCTGAAGGACTCTGGTATAATCCTTGGGGAAGTTTTGTAAATGACATTTTGTTTGCTCATCTATTGGAATGTGCTGTGTCAAAGCATTATATTTGAAACTATAAACCTGAGGTTTTCTGCAATCATTGTACAATTAAAATGAACCTTGGTATTTCCCTTTATGGCTAAGCAGATGATAATCTAGCAAGCAAATACTATAACATGTAATGGGAATTAACATGGGCCTCAATTAACCTTAAATAATGGCAAAGAAATTAACACTGGCAAGCTTCTGTCACTTTTGAGCAAGCAGATTTGAGTCCTTATATTCATTAATTTAAATTTTCTTTAGTTCTTTAAAGAACATGTTAGATTGTCTATGGAATTGTATTAAATAAAGGCCAAAGGCTTATTGTATAAGTGAATTGTTCCACTGCTGGCTGTGGCCCCATCCTCCCAAGGACTTTGAATCTGCTTGTAAGAGCTCCAGGAAATGTAAAAACAGAATAGGTGACTCATCCCCATGTACCTGGCAGATAAGTCACAGGATCCAATCCTCAATGTAAGAGTTTAAATATCATTAGAATTTGACTACATACACAAGGCTCTACCATATTGACTAATTAATTCAACAAAACAGCTTGTCCATCAATCAGATTTTTTAAACTGAATTGATTGGTACACTAGTTGATTTAATAAATGTCAACTGATTCAATGATAGTCATAAAGTAAAATAAGAATAATCATTTAAAAACATGATGATCATTACCTAGTTGAGTTAAAGTTAATACTGGAATAATTAGCTGAGTTACCACAAGTTTGTCTCTGTCTCTCTTTAGGGATTATATAGGATGATATCCTCTGGGGGGTAAGTTATGTTATTATTAGGGTTAGAGGTAATGTGTACTTGAAAGATTTTTCTTAGAGTTTTTTGAGTTTTATTCTCTTTTTCTTTGTGTTGAAAATGCCTACCCACTGTCTCCCTACCAGATCTACATGTGGTTGTATATTTCTAGATGGATATTTATTCTATTCATGCTTTGCTTGTGGGTAATGTAGGGCACAGTTCTGAGATTCAGTCATTATAGATATGAATATATAATTATATAGTAAAATAGTTCCCTTAAATGAACCCTTTTTATTCCTCTTTATGGCCTCAAGTTGAGTAGTCTCAATACTAATTTTATTTTAGTTTTTAATATATTTTTATTGATTTCAGAGAGGAAGGGAGAGGGAGAGAGAGATAGAAACATCAATGATGAGAGAGAATTATTGATCTGCTGCCTCCTGCACACCCCCCATTGCAGATTGAGGTGCAACCCGGGCATGTGTCCTGCCCAGGAATGAACTGTGACCACCTGATTCATAGGTCAATGCACAACCACTGAGCCATGCCAGTCAGGCTCAATATCAATTTTAATAAAAATGTTATTCACAAATCACATTTTATTAATTTTGCTTTTTTAATATTTATTTCATTCTATTCTCACAATAACACTTTGGGCAAATAGGACAAATATTAGTTTCTTTTTAAAGCTAGTCTATTTACATCAAATGGAGACAAGCTACTAGTATTTCACTGGATTGCCTTCTCTCCACTTTTACGAATTCCTGCTCACCTGGGACCACCCAATTAGTAAATGGTGGTGTTAGAATTAGAACTCAGGCTGTATTGGTGGTATTGTGCATATGCCATATATTAATCTACTCCCAGTAGAATCCTATTGCCAAACAACTTAAATATTTCTGCATTCAATAATATCAAGCACAATAGATACATATCATATGGAACATCACATCTATTCAGGTCAGGTGTTGCTGCCAAGCAGTTTTCATAAGTTTTTGGATTTTGGAGTTGTAGATAAGGAATTGTGACATGTATTTTTTTAGCCCTGGTGCTCTCTACCACTATGTGAAGCAACTAATCATGTAATAAACGATGACTACTTGCACACTTTTTTCTCCTACTCTGGATGGAGTCCTATTGGTGGTCATCAGAGAGAATAATTAATCCCAAGTATTTTCTCCATCGCCTTCATTATGCACAAGATGCAATTCTTTCTTTTCACTATTGAGAATTACACTACACTTGACACAAAAAATCACTCAATTTTTCACCTGTTTATTTCTTTCTCTTTCAACTTCTCTATATCACAGACAATTCAAGAAGGGAGCGTGTGTCAAAGCGGGGATATAGGATGCCCCTACACTGTAAAATGATTCAAAGAGATTCAGGAGGATAAAGACTGAGAAGCTGTGACCTTGACAACCAGAAATTCACTAGTGACCTTTGAGGGAGCAGTTTCCTCAGGGTTATGGGAATGGAAGCCAGAATGCAAAAGTTGGGGAGCAAGTGGATCATGATGAAGCCACGACAGTGAATATAAACTTAATTTTTAATTAGCCAGAATCAATGTCCTTTAAAGGTTTTCATCGTGTCTATCAGTTCCTTTTGCTAGTTCCATGCACTTTCTTATTCTCATTAAAATCTGCTTTTCCTCAAGCACTGACAATCAAAACACAACCAAAGCTGGTACTTATTAAATTGTCTTTTTCTTTCATTGAATTGCTGGCATTATAACAGTTTTGTCTTCTAATATAAATGAACAATATTTCAACTATATCAAAGGTTAATATACTCCTGTGAGCTGGCCTGAAGATTGTCTTACATGATGTATTTACATGAAGCATCTTTAGGAACATCTTTCCAAAATTCCAAAGAACTGACTAGCAAACTAATTGCTTGACCTTAAGAATTTGCCATTTTTCTAAGTCAAAAGTTTTTGCATAGTAGCAATTTCATATGGTTCAACTTCAAGTTTTCAAGTGCAACATTGATAAAAACTGAATATTGCCACAATAGTTCATTGTTCTCTAATTATGGTGGGCTGTGAACCAATGATTTAGGATGACTAAGAGCAATTGAAACCTGAGTCTTCATTGAACTTTGCTAAATTTTTTAAGTGAGAGCTATTTGTTCAATGTAGCAAGGTACCTAACAATGGCAACTTCCAGGCTTGCCTACAACCAGTGGCCAATGCTGACCTTTGTTCTATGCCATTCTCAAGAGCTTTTGTTCTACCCTTTCCAATGGGCATGGATATGACCTATCCCTGTTGTTCTGGGAACCTACTTACAGATTGGGACAAAAGACATCAGACACTTAGAAAAATAGTATCACTCTCTCTGGGTCTGACTAAATGAATTCCTTCATCCAATACCCTACATCCATATTATTGTTATACTAGAGGCCTGGTGCATGACATTCGTGCATTCGGCGGGGGGGGGGGGGGTCCCTCAGCCCATCCTGTGCCCTCTTGCAGTCTTGGACTCCTCAGGGTATGTCCACCTGCCGGCTTAGGCCCGCTCTCCTAAGCTGGCAGTCGGATATCCCCCGAGGGGTCCTTAGCGCTGCTGTGGAGGCAGGAGAGGCTCCCGCCACTGCCACTGTGCTCACCAGCCATGAGCCCGGCTTCTGGATGAGCGGTACTCCCCAGTGGGAGCACACTGACCACCAGGGGGCAGCTCCTGCATTGAGCGTCTGCCCCCTGGTGGTCAGTATGCCTCATAGCGACTGGTCCTTCTGCTGTTCAGTCAATTTGCATATTAGGGTTTTATTTTATAGGATGTTCACTAGTCTTCAAAATATATAAGCACCATCAAGGAATAACTATGGAAAAATGACATGTAGAGACACAGTTGTCATTTCTTTACTGGCCAAACTCCTTTACTGCCCAGTAACACCATAGAGATTTACACCCACTACTACTACTACTATTACTACTACTGCTGCTGCTGCTACTACTGCTACCCTAATACTGTGACCACTGTGTTAGACTAAAGAGGCTAAATTGGCTCTTATTCTGCACCCATAACTGATAAAAATTATTTTTTAAACAATGCTATGAAAATAAAGAGCACAATAATTCAAAAATAACAACTAGAAATTATTCACTCATTCATTTGTTCATTCATCCAGTCAAGCCAAAATTCCCAAATGAGAATGGTATTCTTAGTAATAAACTTAATTTTGTCATAAATAATGAATGAGCCCTTTCCAGGACATTCTCTGTTTATGTTTTCTGATCCTTACACGATATCTTACATAGAGTGGACATTTCAGTAAATTCTTGAGGCAGGAAAGAAGAAGGAAGGATGTTTTCTGATCCTTACATGATATCTTACATAGAGTGGACATTTCAGTAAATTCTTGAGGCAGGAAAGAAGGAAGAAAAGGACAAAAAAAAGAATAGTAGGGAAGAAGAAAACTTACATTATTTTTTATGTAATTGAGGTAACTAGATATGTGACATTTTAATGAAGGAAAACAAGATGTAAAATGGTAAATAAAATACTATGTTAAGAGGCCCCATGAATGTGAAATAAGGACTGGGGATTTGAACTCTAAGAAATGTTTTACTGCCCAAGCTGGTTTGGCTCAGTGGATAGAGCATTGGCCTGCAGACTGAAGGGTCCTGGGTTCGATTCTGGTCAGGGGCACATGCTGGGGTTGCGGGCTTGGTCCATGCAGGAGGCAGCTGATCAATGATTCTCTCTCATTTTTGATGTTTCTATCTCTCTCTCCCTCTCCCTTCCTCTCTGAAATCAATAAAAAGTAAAAAAAAAAAAAAAGAAAGAAAGAAATGTTTTACTATTTTTGGTTCTTAACCTGTGTTCTCTCCTATTCCTTGTTCCTTATCCAGTAATCATAAATATGCATATTTCACTTGGTGATATTCACATTTGAAATCTGATCATGTATCATCTAAATTCAAGAACTCACTACATTATTTTATATAGTGATATTTTGTATTGGTAAGTCCTGATGAAAAATGTGGAAGAGAAAACTACACCCCCCAAAAAAAGTTTTGTATCTACAGTGCTTCTGTGAAACAAGTCCAGATATCACAATACCAGCTAATTTTTTCTGTAGTCACTTGGTTTTCACACACTTCTATCTTTCCAGTTTCATTGTAGTTTTTGTTAAGGACTTGGGGACTTGAATGACAGTGATATTTCCAATCGCTTTACAACATTTTATTTCCAGTACATATCACCTCGAAATGTGTTCCCTTGTGGCACATAGCAGGATCATTACATTAAAAATGGAAGGTGTAGTTGATGATTGCTACTCTAATTACCCAGAGTGTTTGTCAAAGGCATTAGGCAGGACACATAAGCTCCATTTTGCTGTTATATTGACTGTCAGGTTTACAGCACATCTCTGCTAGCATAGAAGACTTACCCAACAAGTATATTTAGTGGAACAGACCTTTGCAACTGGAATAAATCCCCCTTAGCATCAGAATAAATAGACAGTGAAGAAAATGATTTAGTGATCAAATTGGTTTATCTATACCTTAAAAATAAGAAGCCTATCTAGAATCAGTGTTTCTCAGCCACTTTTCCAATTATTGAGACATTTTAGACATATTTTCCTGATAGCTTACCCATGAAATTTTAATGCCATAGATATACTTTGTATCTGTTTATGTAATGTTGCCCTTTGGAGGAATATAAACCACTGTAATATCTAAACTTTTTTCTCCCTACCAAGAACAATTTCCATCCTCATGACAATACATGTCTTGGATTATGCTTGCTAGTAATTACACTGATTACATGTGTCACATATCTAGTTACCTCAATTACAAGCATTGATTAATTCAGAAGATGTTTCATCAGTTCTATATGCAAAGATACCCTATTCTGGTGTATACAACTCAAGAGGATGTAAGATAGAAAATGGTTCTTCAGTAAATCATATGTTGCCAACTGAGAGATCAAAACTCATTCCTCTCCTAAAAGTAAGGAACCTCTAATAATATTAAAGAGCATATGGATCCCAAGTAAAATGGTGTCCAAGTCAAAAACCTTGCACCCACAAATTCTGCCTTTGCTCTCAGAAGAGATAAGACTATGAGCTTGCAACAGCTACAATTTCATGTGCTTGTTTATAAGCACACATTGATTGAGCTCTGACTATGCAGACTTTTAGCTCTATGAGGGCAGGGACTGTTTTGCTCACCATTGCAGAATAAATGAAAGAAAAAAGGGAGAAAGGAAGGGAAGGAAAGAAGAAGACAAGGCAGTATGCTAACTGATTTGAAAACTGCCTCTAAGAATATTATATTTAGGGTGAAGATAGATATGTAAACAAGTAAATAAAACAAAATATCATAATCATTTCAATTGAAAATTTATATCAATATGGTGAGGTTACAACCCAGTAATTAATTCTATCAAATTAGAGATGGGAGCAAACTAAAGTGGGTTATGAAAATGTTTAGACAGGCTATATTAGGGTTTTGGGGGGCCCTAGGGCATTCTTGGTTTGTTGTCTCCTTCTTCCATAAAATACACTTAAATATAACATACAAGATGAGCATAACTATCTGAGCATTCTAACAGCACAAAGCCAGGAGGTCCAGGAAGGCAAGATGTTTAAGTGAAATAGACCCTAAGGATAAGCTAGAAGAGTAGCTGAGAGATACAGAAGAGTGTTCTAGGTAGAGGGAACACCTTGTTCAAAGACCTAGACGTTGAGGGAACTATTATGATTGATGAAAGAAAGGCAAAGAGATAGAAAAAGAAGGGGTGAGAGATGAAGTTAGAGGGGAAAGTGGAGGTAAAACTACAGTTGGCCCAGTGTTAAGAAGTCTGGCTTTATCCTAAAGAAAATAAGACGCCATTTAGTGAACATACAGTAGAGTATACAGATGTTAAATTATAAGATATACAACTGAAAATTATATGATATCATTATCAACCAATGTCACCTCCAATATATATATTTTTAAAAATAAATAAAAATAAAAGCTTCTATATTAGGAACCAACAGGATTAGGTTTGCATGTTGGATATTCATTCAAGCTATACTGTAGCCAATGGACTGGAAAGGGTGTGGTGGACATTCTGGGGGTCCACAGGCCTTCTCTTCAGGGCCCATGTACATATATCCTCAGCTTCTGAAAATATTGGCTTTTAAAAGTCTCACAACTGAGTCCTTCGATGGGAATTGTCCCCAGCCACAGGGAGCTATCTTTCCCAAGGGCAGACCCTCTCCGACAGCACCCATGGCCATAACTGGCTAATGAGATACAAAGGCCCATCCATCTTATCTCACTCAATCAGGGACAATCTCAGCTCCTAACCTCCCTGAAGGATCGACTGAGGCCTCTGCTGTAATCATGTTGCTGGTCACTTCTTGGTCTACCTAATCCTACTTTATTAGTTTCCTATTGCTGCATAACACATTACCTCAAACTTGGTACCTTTAAAAACACACATTTATCATCTCACAATGCCCATGGGTCAGGAGTCTGGGCACAGCGTAACTGGATCCTCTGTTCAGGTTGCCAAGTGTTGGCCAGACTGTATTCTTATCTAGAGACTTGAGTCTAGTTGTTGACAGAATCAATTTCCTTGTGTTTGTAGGACTGAGGACGCCAGCTTCTTGCTAGGGCTGTTGATTGATTGGAGGCTGCCTTCAGAGCCAGCAGGCCACCAGCAATTCCTAGAGGCTGCTTAGTTTCTTTCATGTGGGTTTCCCAACGGCCACTTACTTAAGCCATCAAGGAGAGTCTCTAGAACAGTGGTTCTCAACCTGTGGGTCGCAACCCCTTTGGGGGCCGAATGACCCTTTCACAGGGGTCACCTAAGACCATCGGAAAACACATATATCATTACATATTGTTTTTGTGATTAATCACTATGCTTTAATTATGTTCAATTTGTAACAATGAAATTGGGGGTCACCACGACATGAGGAACTGTATTAAAGGGTTGCGGCATTAGAAAGGTTGAGAACCACTGCTCTAGAACAAGTCTGCTTAGACATAATATAAAGTAATTGCAGGAGTGATGGCTCATCACCTTTACTGTATTCTATTCATTAGAAGCAAGCCACAGGTCCCATCCTCACTCAAGGAGTGCAGGTTGCATGGAGGTGTAAACATCAGGAGATGGCAAGTATCTTAAAGTCTGTCTGCCACACTCTCACCTTCCTCACTTCTTACAGGTGTATGTCCTGAGAGAAGACCTCAATAAACCTTCATGCAAGTATCCATTTTAGAGTCGATACCCAGGGAGCAGTATTGGAGGCAGGGAAGTGAGCTAGAAACTGTTGCTGTAACATCAACTATGGGGATAGCAGTGGGAGACTGAGCACCAAATTCTCTATTAATAAATGTATAATCATTATTAGCATTTAGAATGACACATGGCCTATCTGAAAGGAAAACCAATTCTAAAAATTACAAGATGTCTTCAATGAAGGATACATACAACAAAAATAATTCTTTTCTAGATCTGTAGAACAGATTAAATATAACTAATAAAAATTAGGCTTACTATGTTTCACAGTGTAGAAGTAAACCTCAGACCACAGTCACATAATCAAAAAAAATAATTAGCACTTTATTTATTATAGATTGTACTTTTACAGATTGCAGAAAAAGTCAACAAATAGAGCTGCACTAGTAGAGATTGACAGAAAATACATAAGCAATAGTTATAATAGGATCAAATTCTACCTTGTTTATCAATACTTCCATTTTTATCCATCCCATGTACAATAATTACTTTTATCCTTGCTTACTTAGTCATATACAGAATGATATAAATAATATTCATAATTATTATAGGGATTCTCCATTGGAAAAATATTTTTCCTTAGGTCTCCAGAGTGTAAAATATATATAGTCCTTATTTTTGAAAATGCTTAAATACTGATGGACTTTTAAATCAATAATTACAAACACCAAATGACTACACTTACACACTGTGTTGTCAGGGAAATACTTTAAAATATTTGGAGTAGTCAACAGCTTATGATTCCAATGGTCTTCACAGGTATTATTGATTCACTTTCATGCACATTCAAATTTTCTTACAAAAGAAGAATGGTGAAACAAAATATGTAATCTGCCCTTAATAATTTATGGTGCTCAACAGTTGCACAGAAACATGTGTGAGTTTCTTGGGAAGCAGAACAGCAGCCCTTCAAAGAGGGGTGAGCCGCTCATCCTCTGTCATGAAAGTGTCATTAATGTGCCATCCCTTCGTATCTAGGGGGTCACAGGGGATGCCATTTTCAATAGTGATCGTGTTTTCACTCTTATCTTCAGTGTCATCCACTTCAGATGGTTCTTTGTTCTTCCTAAATGCACATAAAAAGAATTATTGGGATCTAGGAGAAATCATGGTCTTCTACACAAATAGGGAAAGCAGGAAAGGAAAGAGGAAACTTAGAATGATGAAAAATTGATGCTATTTATCTATATATATAAAACCCTAATATGCAAATACACCAAAAGGCGGAACAACTGAACAATTGGTTGCTATGACGTGTGCTGACCACCAGGAGGTGCACACAGAACATGGCGGGTGTCAGCTGCAGAGGGATGGTGGAGCAGGTGAGCAGGGGCACCATACCAAGGCAGGGCACCAGTCGGTGTCATCAGGGCAAACCTCTGATGGTTTCTGAAAATTCTTTGCTCCTGTGCACCACAGACCTGCCCGGCGCTTGCACCTGCAGCCGATGCTGGCCCCACTCACACCTGCTGCCAGTGCCAGAGCCACCGCTCGCACCCACTGCTGGTGCCCGGCACTGGTCCCTATCGCTTGGCGCCGTCAGTGGGTGTGAGCAGTAGCTGCCATCCCCAATTGCCCCTAAGGGCTTCTCCATCTCCCCCTGCTCCTGAGGGGTGATCAGGGCAGCAGCCGCCGCTCACACCTGCTGATGGCACCAGCCCCACTCACACCCACTGCCAGCACCAGCCCCAATCACTCCACGCCATCAGCAGGTGCGAGTGGGGCCTACTCTATCAGTGCGTGGGAGCAGCGGCAGCGGGAGCAAGGCTGCTGGCAGACCGGGGACCTGGGGCCACAGTGGGAGGAGCCGGGCAGGGGCTTGGAGGATGGGCCGAGACCAGCCCCTATACCCACTGCAGCCTCACAGCCCACAGTTCCTCTCAAGGTGCATGAATTTGTGCACTGGGCCCCTAGTTTTCAAATAAGCTTCAAAGATCATAAAGAGCTGATGTTGTGTAAAGACGCTATCAAGATAAGAAGTCTGCATGGATGACATATACATATTGATCAAAATGAATGATCTTACTTGAAATACATATATACGAATGCATATGTATATTTATATAAATGAATATGTTTTCATACATACTTATATACATTACATTAACACACAAATTGAATGAAGGCATATGGGGGAAATGTACGGTAACTTGGTAAGTTAAAAAATTGGCTCTAGGACAGCGGTTCTCAACCTGTGGGTCGCGACCCCCTTGGTGGTCGAACGACCCTTTCACAGGGGTCACCTAAGACCATCCTGCATATCAGATATTTACATTACAATTCATAACAGTAGCAACATTACAGTTATGAAGTAGCAACGAAAATAATTTTATGGTTGGGTCACAACATGAGGAACTGTATTTAAAGGGCCAGAAGGTTGAGAACCACTGCTCTAGGAGAACTTAACAAAAATTGAATTTAAAAAAAGTAATAAGTTCCTCTCATAGGATTTGACAAATTAATGGTCTGCAAATGTTGAGTGAAAATCAAATTGAAATGACATATGAAGAAGCAAACTCACATTACTTTAGAGCAAGGAAGTAAACATTATATATTGTAGGTATCATTGCTTGGCTCTACTCATTACAAAACAGTTGTATTTATTTGTAAGCCAAGTTTCTGGAACTCAAAACACATTTTACGGATTATATTACAACTTGTAGCTATAATTCTAGGTCATTTCAAAAATACTACATGACAGGATAAATTCTGAGTTTTCATTCTCAAATCCTTTGTAGACACTGCTACCCCACCCAAGTGGTAAACAGGCCCTTAATATTTCTTTGGAGTGTGGAAAGCTGTAGCCTTTAATTCAAAGTTCTTCCTGTCTTTTGTGAAAGACCAAAAACAGTTGAGCCAATTATGCTTGATATCATAGAGGTAAGGAGCAAAATGGAGAGGTGGGTACCTCTAGGCCAGTGGTCGGCAAACTGCGGCCCCTTGAGTGTGGCTCTTCCACAAAATACCACGTGCGGGCGCACACGTACAGTGGCCACACTCAAGGGGCCAAAGAGCCACATGTGGCTCGCGAGCCGCAGTTTGCCGACCACTGCTCTAGGCAATCACAGAGAGGAAGAGTTTCCCTGAGGCTTATCGCAAGTTAAGTGTTGGGGCACAGTGGAGGCATGATGTTAAGCACAAAGCTCCCAGACTTACCAAAGATTCTATTGTCCCAGGAATCTAAGGAAACTCCAAAGAGGCAGACCTGAATGATCACATGTCTGGGATGATAGGCATTGCTGTGGTGACTGGGACAGACTCCCACCACTATGGAAGTGCCTTAGAACCTTAGTGACTCTGGAAGGTGAGGTGGTGAAGATACCCCAGTGATGACTGAAGTAGGGTTTCCTATTAGTCCTATATGAAAGTCTACTCCAATATGCTTTAAAGAATATGTTGTAGGAAGAGAGAGAGAAAAGAAAGAGCTTGTGTTTATGAAAGAATGGTAGCTGATGTAGAAGGAATAATAGAAAATCACCACTATAATAATAATTTATTCTAATGAGGCTCATCAATGGATACTAAACCACTGTGTGAGAAATAGTTAAGGAACAGGATATTTACATGGTCTCAATATATCACCCCCACAAGCAATGTACTAATTATAAAGAGACATTTGTATTTTGTTAAGGGAGGAATTTGGTGAACATCACCAACAAATGAGACATATTCACAAGTGCCTCCAGATGTGACACACTAAAATTATATATTATATATGTAATTCTGTGTCCCTGCCCCACCCCATCACCAATTTTTTACCTTAATCTCTCAGGAGGAAGTAATCAGAGAAATCAAAATCCAAATAAATGTAAAGATATGTTGTAAAACAGCTGATCTGGACTCAGCACAGAGTGGGCTTAGAATTGGATGAACAGACACATAGGTGGCTGGCTACCTAGTTATACAGAGGATAAATGGATGGATCAATGAATGTATATCAATGAGTGACTGGCTGGATAAAAAGTTAATGGATGGATGGACTACGTTACTCAGACAGTACCCGAAGGTGTATCTTGAATGGAATCCACTGCAAAAAAAGACGAGAGAGAGAGAGAGAGAGAGAGAGAGAGAGAGAGAGAGAAAGAAGAAGAAGAAGAAGAAGAAGAAGAAGAAGAAGAAGAAGAAGAAGAAGAAGAAGAAGAAGAAGAAGAAAGGAGGAGGAGGAGGAGGAGGAGGAGGAGGAGGAGGAGGAGGAGGAGGAGGAGAGGGAGGGAGGGAGGGAGGGAGGGAAGGGAAGGGAAGGAACACATACACGCGTGATATTTCCTGTATCTCTTGTATTGTTATTTTTTCAAATGGATGGAGGAAAATATTCATTATCCTACCTTAGGAATTAAGAGTTAGTATAGATTTTGCCAGGCTTTGTTGATGGTTTATTAGATAATTTCAAATACCTGGAGTTCATAATGAAAGTAGCATGCAATACTGTAGATCCCACTGTCATCACTTGAAAGTATTGTGCCATTTTATATGCCTCTGTCAAATGTGTCACTATAAGACCCAATGCTGGGTTGAAAGTTGGGGGTTATCATCCCAGAGACCTAGGAAAGGATAGGCTTCTGTGTTTCTCCATCCTCAGAGTGAGGCACTACAATGGCTATTCCAGGCCCCAGCAATCAGTGATCAACACAGGTTGGGGTGGGCATAGTTTCATGTGATGAGAAGGTCCTCCTGCCAGATGATGTCACCTACCAGAGGATTAGAATACCTTGGCCCCTCCTCTTCTGGACAGGAGTATTGTTACTTTCCACGTCCTCCAGAAAGCAAAAAAGCAAAACTGACATTCTATAACGATCAATCCCATCATTTCATTTATAGTACCTAACATTCATTGAGTAACTATGTTTTAAGTGCCTACTATATGGTGGAAGAGACACAGTCCATGTCCTAAAGTGAAAAGAAAAGATTCAATAAAACGGAAAAACTCCAAATTTCACTCATGCTCCCCTCCCTCCATTTTTTTATGGATTATAAAAGAGAGGAGTGATATTTCAGTAGGGATGAAGCCCTGGAAACAAATGTATATTTATAAATTATCATTAAAAAATGCCTAGCTCAATCAATTTTCCCCCAAGTCACTCCTGATTGGGCTTGGAGTGAATAATAAGATCCATAACAATAAGGAGATTTTAAACAGTCCAATCTTACCCTAAAAATTTCTGTGTTAAGTATGAAAGCCATATTATAAAAATCTTAGTGGACGGAGCAGTCTGAAGTAGGTGGCAATGTAACACAGTGTTGGAAATAACAGTTGCCAGTGTTTATTTACCAGTGTCTTCACTTTAAAAATGTTTTTATGGAATTGGAAGAAAAATTGCAGACAGCTGATCCCAGGCAGATCACTGCAAGGAATCTTGCCTCCTGCTCCTCAACCACAAAGGAAAAATAATCCATCTGTCACTACAAAGGAATGAGGAGGAACTAAAAAGGAAGATGCAAACAGATGAGGACAAGTTTTATTTTTTAGAAGAAGGATTTCTCAACCAAAAGAGATGCTGAGTGAAATTTCTGTGGAAATTTAGCAAACTGAGCTGTGTCAGTGGCAAAGTAGGTACATATTGTTCTTTTGTGACCTTAGAGTCAGTCATACAGAGTCTTGACATTGCTGGGCTTTACAAATTGCAGTGTCAGTCACATTCTGGCTGGTGGACGTGATAAGCAGTTCAAAGGTGATCTTACAGTAGTAATACAGCATTTTGTCACGTTTCATAGTGCGTACTGTAATAAACTGATTCACTGCCTGTGCTAAGAATAATAAAACTTAACTATCTTTCTGAATCATTCCGATTTGTTGTTCTGAAAAAAAAAAATCCTGAAAAATAAAACTAAGCGTTAAATGACTTCCGCTGTTCCTGCAATGTCAGGTAGTTCAGGAAGAGAATAAAAAAAAAAAAGTGACGGGCCCAGCTGGCATGGCTCAATGGTTGAGTGTCGACCTATGGACCAGGAGGTCACGGTTCAACTCCTGGTCAGGGCACGTGCCCGGGTTGAGGGCTTGACCCACAGTGTGGGGTGTGCAGGAGGCAGCTGATCAATGATTCTCATACATCACTGACATTTCTATCTCTTTCTCCCTCTTCCTTCCTCTCTGAAATCAAATATATAGATATGTATTTTTGAGTGACTAAAATACCTGAAACTAGCCCCTAGGAGCCTTCAGTGTGAATAATCTCCCACAGATCTAGAGAGAAGGGGGACAAAACAAGTATCGCGTGTCCCTCAGAACTAGGGGGTGTTAATGAATAGGGATTGCTCAAGATAAAGTAGTGGTGGCGAAAGAGTACTTCTGTCTTCCTTCAAAAAGATAGGGCTGAAGAGCCAAGGACCAAGAATAGCCATAAAAACAACAAAAGATAGACAAATATGATTTTTAAACACATAATAAATTATTGGAGAATTGGGGCTGTCCTCATAATCAATATGGATGATTCCTGGGGAAAATCGTGTTGCTGGAACAGTTTCAGTGGGCATTGCAGCACAGTGAGATTGGTGGGCTTTGGGATCAAGCCTGCCTTGTTTTAAACAATTGTACCAGTACGTTCTAACCATATATCTATAGGCAGATTGCTTTATATCTGCCATGTGATAGCAATAATAATAATAATTAGTATCTATTACATGGCAGAAACCAGTGCTTTGCGCACATCATTTCATTTAATTCCCACTGCAATATTATGAACAGTGTATTGGTGTTCCTACTTTTCATATTTGAGCTAAGACTCAAATATGTAGAGTAACTTGTCTTTCAGAATGCAAGAAGATTGGTGAAAGCAGTGGACCTAGAACTCTATTTAGTCTCGCAGGCTTCACTAAAAACACATATGTGATTCCTATTGAGTATGTACATTTAAGAGCAGCAAAGAAAAAAACATAATTATTAAGCTCTAAAATTTCTGAAACAATTAGGGAGCTAGGTAAAAAATATTCTCATTTTCCATATGTGACATATTAAAGGTCACTCAGCTAATAAATGCGAGGGTCTGAGACTGGAACCTAAAACCAATAGTATTGATCCAGTGCTCTTTCTACTAAAACACACACAGCACATCATCGACATCACCACCATTACCATTATCACATCACCCTCACTATTATAAGCATCATTGTCAACATCATCATCCACCATCACTATCACCATTATTACTACCAACACCATCATCATCATCACCATCATCATAAGGCTGACAAGAGAACTAAAACATCTACATCTGGGCTGGGGCTAGACATAGATCTAGTACAGACATCATTGTGAAGTATATGCAGTTCATCTTGCCTCCCTCAAGACTAAAGGTTTAAGGGACAGATCATATATTTTCCATGATTAGAAAAGGCTTTCATCACAAGTATTAGGGCTCTCTCCACTTCAAACTATACCTTCTCCTCACTCTGAAATAATACTTTGCACAAGAGAAACCCACCATATTATAGCAAACTTAAAACACAACTAATCAATTCATCTTCAGAACGTTGTCATAATTGTCCTGACTATATTTGCTAATTATTGATGCTCTCCAGGTTTACAAAGAGATTTGTCCATCTGTTTTCCTAGTTTGAACATGAAATGAATTTGTGGAGGCAAAGCTGTGACAACAGCCTCACTTCTCCCAGGCAACAGATTATGATGCTACACACCCAATTATTATATTACTGTAGAATCTACTCAGAAGGAAAGAGCTGATCCCAGCACAAACTAGCTGAAAGGCCAGCAAATGGCAGGATAATAAAATAATAGTAACAGCTAACACTTATTGAGCGCTCGCTGTATGCCAGGCACCACTCTAAGCACTTTACTGCATTAACTCTTTTTACCCCACCAAGTTAATTATTTCTAGTATACCTCACTGTTGCTATAGCCAAGTTATCTACACACAGAGGAAAAAATTAACCAACATGATTCTAGCACCACAAACTATATTCTCCTGAGCTTGATTTCTCTGACTCATTGCCTGTGCTTCCTGATATTCATACAGTTAATGGATTATATATAAGAGCAGAATCAGGTGATAAATACTTGGAATCTAAGCAGTTTATCTCCAGAGTCCATTTTTTAAACTCCTATGCTATATTGGGAAATATAGGAGATAAAGTCAATCCATAAAGGTTACAATCAATAGAATCCATAGAATTATAGCATTTTAGGATTCATGCAAAACTGTAAAATATTAAATGTAGGTATTCAAATATTACAGAGAATATTTCTTAATATTCTAAAAAATAATAATAAACAACTTGTACCAAGTCTCTTTGTATCACATATCATGCCAAGTTCAAGAAAATCAAGCAAGCACAACTTGATCTCAATCTTTGAGTTTAATTTGGGACTAGATATAAATCACATTTATTCCACAGCATTTCACTTATCATTTGTGAAAAATTATAAAGCCCATGATTTAAAATGATTCCCATGTGTTAGTAACTAAGGTGAAACATATGGAAAGTAGCAAACCTCAGGAGAAACATTGAGTTGAACACACACTTGGCCAAACAGATCTTACATGTCCTATCTGGGCATCAACCCTTTTAAAAACAATGCATGTCCCACTTATCAGAATTTTCCTTTCTCGGTATCAGAAAGAAAGGTTTAGAAGCACCCAAGTGGTCCAGTGAAGAGTTGAGGCCTCCCTCCACTTCCCATCTGTATCAGAGGTACTTGTAAACAAAGTTTTCTCCTTTCATCAAACTGAGAAACCCTGTCTCTTCTCAACCTGCCCCACAACCTTACTAACTCCACCACTAGTCTGAAGTTCTCTCTTGAAGTAATATCATTCATTTAGACAGCAAAATTTGCAAGTGTCCCAGAATCCAGTTAAATAAACTCAAGGAGTAGAAATTTATTCACAAGGTGCTAAATTGGAAGCTGTCAAACTAAATTAATTAAAGTAACCTGAATATTTATTAAAATGCATCCCATTCAGAGATTCTAATTTAGTGGGTCAGTGATAAAGCCAAGGAACCTACATTTGAAACAAGTGCTCCAGGTGAGTCTGATGCAGGGAGTTTATTCAAAGGCCACTTGGAGGAACGCAGTTCTGTATCATACCATAAGCACTAGAGGGATGAGCATCATCAAAGGGGGGAAGTATAAAACAGCTAAAAAGTACCTGGGACAAGATGGCGGCTACAGGCACTGGGCCAAGAAGAGGTAGGCCAAGGTGGGGAGGAAAGAACTGTGGAACTGCTGGCATTTGGAGGTGGATGACTACCAAAGACTAACTCTGCCTACCCAAAAAGTCTGCTTAGCTCTGTATATCTAGCTTATAAAATCATAACGTAGATTTAAAATTGACTCTGGATATGTAACATTCATATGGTGTAGAATAGAGAGAATTATAGTAATGGAAAGAAGCATAATTAAATAAGGGACATTGGACTCCAAAAAGCCTCTAAAAATAAGAGCATAAGTGCTATTTTTTAAATCATCATTTTTTTTAAAAGTTTCAGATATAAGGCATTATCTTCAGCTAGGGACAAACCCTCTCCTCATTTTTCCAAGTCATGAGCAAATAGAAAAACACTCTTTAATCATTCCCTTTCAATATCTTACCTTCTACGTTGCCGGATTCCTGATAAAACCAACAGCGTGATTGCAACTATGACGATACAAAATACCACACCAAATATAATAATCCAGATGGGCACAGATGGGTCAGTGGGTGGTGCAAGAGTGGAAGGAATTTTTAAGAATTCCAGAGTCTGGTCATTCAAAGAAAAGGCACTGTTGATCCGGTTCCTATTCATTCTAAAATACAATGACAATAAAAACAAACAAAACAAGACAGAAAAAAATTAGGAACAGAAAATGTAGACCTATCTCTCCATGATTAGGCAGTTTGACGAGGGCATTCAGCTGTGGTATTCTTTTCATAAGTTGCTGTGCTCTTCTATGCACTACAGCCCTCCCTTGTTGCAAATGTCCTAGAAGTAACCAGAAGTCCTGAACTTTGAGCTCTGCCCACCATGTTTTATTTCCTAAGAGGTAGCATCTAGATTAAAATGACAATAATCTATTTAAGGTGATTTACATAAATACCAACAGCCCCAAAAGATAAAATTATATGTTAACAAGTGAATGATGAACATGAGAACAAAAGAAAATCAGGAAGAGAAAAGAAAACATTAATCCAGGAGCAGTTGCAAATCCATCAGTTTGGTCTTTTTCCCCCCATTAATTCAACAAACATTTGTGGAAAACTTACTAAGTACCAAATACTGTGCTAGGTGCTATAAAAACAATGTGAAATAAAAATACTAAAGACCTTACAGTGTAGAATCATGACAGATCGGCCCCTCTATAATCACAGTGCAAAAAATGTTCTATGAAAAAGGCAAATATGGGTACAGTTGGGGAGCCCAGCAGAAGGCTAAGTACATCATAGTGAGAAATCAGGGCTGCTTTCCTGAGAAGGCAACTTTTGAACTGTGTTTTGAGGAACAGGTAGGAGTTCTTTAGACGAAATTGTGTAGTGAGTACAGGAATGGAGACATGGGATAGTATGATTTTCTCAGTAAACTGCAAGTAGTTCTATATGACTAAAGTAAATGGTGCTTTAGGAGTTCAAAAGACTAGAAATCATAAAGGTAAATGTGCTACTTTTCCTGGGGAAAATCTGCATTTTTGGTGATGTTACCAGTTAGGGAGGCATGGAAACATGCCTTAGGGAAGGGTTGGTTATAAAGACTTCTTTGACTGAAACCAAAAAAAGTTCATTTCTAACTGGAATTTGAAAACTAGATGAGATTTCTTAGAGATACGGTATGACCTTTACTGAATTCACACTGGACTAGCTGACTTCATCTCCCTCTAGAGCAGCCCTGAAAAATAGAAATACAATGTGAGTCTTATGTGTGACTTAAAAAATTTTAGGAGCTGCATTTTTTACAAAAGTGAAAACAAACAAGTAAAATTAATTTTAGTAATATATTTTGCCCAATACATCTAAGAAAATATAATTTCAACATATAATCAATATTGCCTTGGTTCACGTCTTATTTTGTATTAAGTATTTGAAATTCAGTGTGTTCTTTACACTTAGAGCATATCTAACCTTGGACTAGCTACATTTCAAGTGCTCAATAGCCACATACGGCTGGTGATTACTGTCTTGTACAGTGCCCATATTGAACTTGACAGTAATGGCTTGAGAATCTCTGCAGATCCACACCAAGCTATCAGGAAAGACCTCCTTTAGCAAATAAAAATCTATGCTGAGGCATGATTATTCATTAATATAAAAGATAATCCCAACCAGATAATCTATAGCAGGAGATAATGTCAATGTGATTTTTACCAAACTGTAGAATGTTTTCTTTTTTTACAACCTAATATTGATAATCCAGGAACACAAATCTTTCCACAAAATAATGAACTCCTCTACTAAGGTGTAAGTCAGAGTAAAATGAAAAGTTGTTCTGCATTCTCATCCTATCTATTTGGTTGGTTAACACTTTGCCATTCTATCACCTTTCAGGCTGATTAGAAGTTCCAGTTCAGTATACAGACTAAATCTGAGTCCACCATTGAAATCCCCAATAGGTATCAATCAACAAGAATCTTTCAGCCAAGATTGGCCTTGAATATGGGCAGACTCTCACAAAACAGCTAAAACAGACATCTTAGAACTGGTCAGTCATTCCCTCACCTGATTCTATAGGTGTAAACACTCTAGTAGAGAGAAAAAAAAATCACTGGACTTGGTGGCAGCATGCCTGGGTTCAAGTCTCACTGTTTATTTTTCTAGCAAATCAATTAATCTCCCTGAATCTCAATTTCCTCATTTATAAATGAGGAATAAGAATAATGACTCAAAAATGACTGGCATTGGTATTAAATGCCACAGATGCATAAAAACATGCCTGTGAACCAAAAAGTGTTGGGCAAATTAGGTATAACTAATATTATTTTGCCCAACTATGTAGATCCTTCAGACTTGCAATTTCTCTTACCTGTACTGTAAGTACCACATCCTTCTTTTCACTCTATCCTTTGCTCTTGATATTGTTTCCTTTATTTTCATACAATCCCGTTGAGCCCTATCCATTCCCTGACATAAATTTCCATTCTATTAGCCATCCTCACGCCCTGAATATTTTCTCCTGCTATTTGAAACAAACATTTTGTTGTGAACATATTCATCTACATATCTACCTTCACCCCAAACACTTCCTCCTTAACATGAACTGAGGCCTGGTTTAACCACAAGTGCCTTCATTTTCCTTGTAGCCCTCCCACACCACAGGGCTTGAATAAAAGCTCTTTTCACGTGAAATACAATATTCCTAGTTCTTACTACCTAAGTGGTGGGTCTTAACAGTATTCTTAGTAGCGAAAGTGTAGGAACAATTTAGTTCAAATCATCATTTAAAGCAGATTAAATCATTTCCCATTGGTATAGATCAGGAGTGGGGAACGTCTGGCCCGCAGGCCAAATAAGGCCCTCGAAATCATTTGGTCTGGCCCTGCCAAAGCATTCGTAGTGAGTTAATGAAATGTTTGACCAAATATAGCAGGCTAATTTTTTAAGTTGAACATTTTCTATGGCCTACAAATAATGTTATAAATATCCAAATGGCCCTTGGCAGAAAAAAAGGTTCCCCACCCCTGGCATCAATAACTTTGCTTCAGCAAGGGAAATAGATGATTGTTCACACAAAACCTTTGGCATTTTATCATGTGCTCATTATCTTAAATGTTAATATTTTACAGAAAGCAAATGAGTTCTTTCACTAGATATTTCGCCTTGGTAAAGACAATAATGTGAACCTTAGTAACATAAATCTATAGTAAAGAGAGTTATGTACTTTGTTTCATTTTTCTTTTTCAGAAAATACAGGGTGTCCCAAAAAATGTATACACATTTTGCATAATGATTAATTCCAATGGGTTAAATCTGAAAAGAAAGAAACATCAACTGAGCTATCAGCTGTTAAAGTGTATGTACATTTTTGGGATACCCTGTAGTTTGTTTCTTCTAATATACCTTTGCCCAACATCAATCATGCGTGGGATCTGAAGTTTTGATACATAAAGTGTGCACAGTAATTGAAATGAAAACAAACTGCATCCTTCTGCTGCTATGACATAAAGGCTACATTTCCCTTTTCAAAGTTTGTTATAATCACAAGGAGAGGAGGAGGGGAACCGTGAGGAAAACCTGTAAATCTTGAAATGGGCAAAAAAATATCACTGAGTATCTGACAAGAACACCTTTCTGGAAAATTTCTGCCTTTTATTGTTTATGAGTTATTTTGCAAATCTGTAAGTTGTATATAAAACTAACAAAATGTAAATGATTCCTGTCCAAAGAAAATCAAGTGAATTGTGTCTGGTGGAACATGATTGATGACTACTTGATAAATAAACTGGTGATCTTTCTTTAAATGAATATCACCATTCTTTGATTCCTATGTATGCATGCTTCCTTGAAGTCTCCTTTGAACTAGTTTTAATATTTTATTAGTTTCCTCATTAATGAATGAAATAATAAAGTATTTGATAGAATTTATTTTTATTTGTATGAATCCTAATTTTACCTCTTTTTGTAAAAAGGTATCTTTTACAAATTGGTAGTCACAAAATAGTCATGGGGACTTAAAGTACAGCACAGGGAATACAGTGCTGTAATATAGTCAATAATATTATAATAACTATGTATGTAGTTATCTAAAAGGTATCTTTTAAAAATAAAGACTATAACATTGACTAAGGAAGGTAAGTTCTTAGAGACCCAAGAAATCTGAGCTAGGGGTATCATATTATTCTTGTTTTATAAATGAAAAAAAGAAAGCAAAAGAGAAGCGATTTGTCTATATTCAAATAATTAGCAAGAAGCAAAACCAGAATTAACAACCTAAACATTTGGCCTCCAGAATCTATGTGATGAACCATCACACAATAGTTCTGTACAAGGTGTTCTTGCTTTTGAAAAAAAAGACAGTACTAAACATTCTTAGCTAATATTTAAACCAGGGTCTCTCAACCACAGCATGATTGACATTTGGGGTCTAATAATTCTTTGTTGCGTGATACTGTCCTGGGCATAGTAGGATGTTTAGCAGCATCCCTAACTTCTGCCTGGTGGCAAACTTCCCTCTGCCCCATGCTGTGACAGCAAAAATATCTGGAAGCATTGCCAAATGTCTCTTGGAGGGAAAAGTAACCCTTAATGAGAACCACTGATCTATAATCTCTAATATAAACTAGCAAAATAAAATCCTTGACATCTTAATAAATAAATATTGTGAAGCAGAGATAACTTTCTTTAATGCCTATGAAAAGAGTTGAATTAATCAACAGGCTGATTTACTGGTAGAAGGCATATTTCACAGTGATTACCTTATAGCTGACTGTATCTCATCAGCAGGAAGTGTGTAGTTTTTCGTAGGATCTGTAACCACAAACCAGAATGACACCCTCTGGGTTATATTGCAAAGTAAGACATGGGAAATTCTGCAAATGATGGGAAGAAAAAAAAAACACTGTAAGCAAATTATACCACATTTCATTGGACCATCTACTCTGGTGTTATTGCCATCTTAAGAGATGTCTTAGCTATTAATGAAAAGTAATTTCTACCATTATGAAGAGAGGTATTATTAAGAATAAAATTACATAGGAAATTTCTTTTTTTCAAAATCATATACTTGAGGACCATTCCTTAAATAAGGACTCTACCAAAAAAATAAAATCAAGAATTATTTAGTAGAGAGCTTTAGGGACCTCACTTTCCATCACCTGTTAGCTGGCAGCACCCCTGCCTTCCAAACACTGGGCCTCTCTGAACCACTGAAGCTTCTCGGATCCAGATAAATCCATTGCCCACTCTTGATCCAATAGTTGCTCTAATGGCCACTATTTCTGTCCCTCTCCCACTCCAGTATGTGGGTAAATTGGAAATGTGCTTCCCTCTATTCATATACATGTATCCACCCACCCAAGGGTACCCTGACCTCTGTGCTAAGGAGATAGTACTGAGGCCTCTCAGCCAATGCAAGAAAAGAAAAAGGAAATTTGACAGACATATCTGGGTCTGGTTTGAGACCCAGACACCAAGAGAAGGAGGCCAAGCCTAGAGTGCAGGCCGTCTGCCTTCAAGCCCGTATGGAGAAACGGAGTGATCCTTTCCCTTGTGCCCAGGCCTGGGACTCTGCTCCTGGTGCAACAGGTCGAATGGAGGACAATACCACTACCCTGCCGTTCCTGTCTGTCATCCACCCTGATGCAAGGACATCACCAGCACAGGTTACAGAGTCACAGCTGGAGACTGTGAGAGAACTGTCATGCTGGTGTCTTATTATTTGAGGCCCTGCCACTACCAACTCCTAAGACTCAAAACCACAGTTCTTTTACCCTGATGAGTGCTACTCTGCCCCTGCATGAGTCAAGGATACTACCAGGTCACCCACCACCATCCCAGCTGGCAGGTCTGCCAAGCCTCAGAACCCCCTCTCCTTGTCTGGTAGCACCCACATATAGAATCACTGCTAACAATCAAACATTTGCCTTCCTCCCACCCACTCACTCACCCCTACTGCCTTTTCCTAGGAACACACTAATGAGGAAGGCATTTTTCACCCCTGCTTGTCCAGTTTGCATACTAAAAAGTTTGTTCTTATTTTAAACATTAAGTATAGGCATCGTTATTATCTTGGAGATTGTCACAGTCTTTCTTTCAAAGATTCATATAATAGGATTCTTCCACTCCAGCTTGGTACTGTTAACATTTGGGGCCAATTCTTTCTTGCTTGTTGGGTGCTGTCCTCTGTATTGCAGGGTTTCAGAAGAGTCCCTGGTCTCTAACCTCTAGGTGCCAGTAGCATACCCACATTGTTAAAATGTCATTGCCAAATATTCCAGGATGTGGGGGTGGAGAGGCTTGGAAGGAGGGGTGTGTGTGTGTGTGTGTGTGTGTGTGTGTGAGAGAGAGAGAGAGAGAGAGAGAGAGAGAGAGAGAGAGAGAGAGAGAGAGAGAGAGAGAGCGCCTAGTGGAGAATCTCTGAGAGACAGTGACCTCTACTGGCAGAAACTGTTAAGCTTGTTCTCCCAAAATGTGTGAGTTAAAACATGTCCAAAATACAGAGATGAACAAAATAAAGTGCATGCTTGGCAAAATTATTTTCCCTAATTTTGTAGAATGCTGTAGTGTGTGAATTATTCATGGTTTTTCCCTTATTAATAATCAGTGTAAAGTTTTTTTTTTAATGAGCTACTCATTTAAGCTCTTCAGGTAGGTAAAAATTAAAAAGTACAATAGCAACAAATGCTGGTAAAGATGCAGAGAATTGGAATCCCAGGCAGTGCAGGGGGTGTCTGTGGGTCCATCCATTCTGGAAGTGTTTCCTGGAACAGAATGTGGCTACCAGCAGTTCTCTTACAGAGAGAGAGAGAAAGAGAGAACTGTATCAGTGAGACTGTTCTCTGTCAAACTCTTTCTCAGAGCTGAGAACTGGAACAACCTCAATGTCCATCAGTAGGGGAATGGATCACGTAAATCTGGTCTGTGCTATCAAGCGAGTCCACAGATTCAAGGAAAGAAAGAGCCCAGGGCATCTGGACTATTGAGCCAGATAATTCTGTGTTGGGTAGCTGTGCTGTGCATTGCAGGATGTTTAGCAGCAACCCTGGCCTCTCTCGAGTAGTTGTCATTAGGCCACCTCCGCTAGTGACAATCAAAAATGTCTGCAGGCATTGCCAAATATCTCCTGAAAGACAAAGATCACCTCCAATGAAAAGCTACTGAACTAGAGCTACACTTTTATAAATAAAAGGATAAATCTCAAAAATACATTTATTGAATGAAAAGGATGGGAGGTGTAATGTTATATGTAGCACATGCCATTTTTATAAATTAAACAAACACCAAGTAATACTGCAGGAGCTAAGGAAGTGGTCATTTGAACACTTGCCTATGATTTTCTTCCCACCTAACGTCTCTTTAAATACTGCTCAAACATGAATTTTGTGGTATTTGTCTTTAGAGGCAGAAAATAGCTGTATTCTCCCTTGGAGCTTGATTTCTAATGTGGTGGGGACAGATGATAGCTAAGTAAATAAATGTACACACTGCCAGGTGGGAGAAATGCTGTAAGAAAAATAAAACAGGAAGAGGAATGCATACACCCCATCAGTTCTTCCCTGTGTCCTCCTCACCATGAAACTACACTGTCTCTTACTATGAATTCAAGTTATTTATTCAGTGTTTCTTTGGTGTGCCAACTCATGCTTTAATACAGCACTTTGGCAAATAAAATAAAAACATTTGAAATAAAAATTCCCAAAAGACTAACATGATGCTGAAAAGAGTAAAACCAACATTTTCAACGAAGATAGTTACTGTTAGATACAAAAAGTCTTGGACTAAAACTCTATAAATGACGCTTTTGAGGATTACTTCCTGTTATTTGCTAGATTAGAGACTAAACTTTTCACTCTACATGACTAGAAAGGGCTTGAGATCTTAGTGTGTCAATGAGCACACTGCTGGCATTTTGAGTAGGAAATTCCTCATTATGTGGCAATGTCCTGACATGGGTATCACATTGGTTATCTCTCATCCCCACCTTCTAAATGCCACAACAATTTCCTATAATAGATATAACCCAACAACACACCATTTCCATATGCAACCTTGATATGCTACATGGCTGGAATCAGTGCTATACCCAGGTGAAAAACACTTATAAATCTCTTCAGACATGTCAAGGTCATGAAAAACAATGGAAGATGGAGAAACTGTTAGATTGAATCAGCCTAAAGAGGAATAGATTCTAGAACAGAAACAGGACATTAGTCTAAAAAAGGGAAATCTGAAAAATGCCACAGTTTAATAACATAGAGCCAATGTTAATTTCTTAATTTTGATATATTTATCATAGTTATTTAACACTAGAGGCCTGGTGCACGAAATTAGTGCATGGGTAGGGTCCCTAGGCCTGGCCGGTGATCAGGGCCTATTAGGGCCTTCCGGCTGCTGACCGGGGCTTTCATTCCGTGCCGCCCCCTGGTGGTCAGCACACGTCATAGCGAGTGATTGAACTCCCGGTCTCCCAGTCAAACTCCCAAGGGGACACTGCATATTAGCCTTTTATATATATACAGATAATAACATTAGGAAAATGGGTCTAGAGTAGAAATTCTGACTCTCAGTGCATTTTAGGCTGGCTAATTCTTACTTGTGAGAAGTTGTCTATTCTTTTGAAGGATTTATGCAGCATGCCTAGGCTCTACACACCAGATGGCAAGAACATATCAAATTGTGAAAAACAAAATGCCTTCAGACATTTCCAAATATACTCAGGAGCAGTGAAGGGACAAAATACCCTCAGGTTGAGGACTATTGGGATACAGAATTGCATTATCTCTGCAATTCTCTTGTAAATATATCTTTTTTTCAAATTAAATACAAACACACAAATACAGGAGCAAAGCAGTTATTTTTAAAGTTCCCTGGGCACACTAAAATGATCTACAAGAATAAAATAAGACAATGGATTAAAAATAGTTACTTGCTTCATGGACAAAGAGATAACAGATACACATGTACTTAGAAAATCAGGAAGAGCTGTGTTCAAATGCAAGATAATGGCATCTGTCAGCATAGGGGGGTTTTAATATTTGCACAAAATTTTAAAAATGTGTTCTGTTGTGTACTAAATTTTATCCAGTATTTATTAGGATCCCCCCCCCCCCCACTGTACTGGTGTCTTAGGTAGCACTATTTCCATAATTTACCCAAGACTGATATTACCAAAAAAAAGGGCAATACTTTTAGCTGCATAGGGTCTTCTTCAACCAAATACTAAGTATACCTCCTGCATGGCGCTTCCAGGGAGAATAGTAAGTCTAAGGCGTTAAACAAACAAAAAAGTCATTGCCTTTCCTCAAGTGTGGGGAGCCCTAGACTGAAGGTGATTCTCCAAGAATTGGCTCCATTGCCATTTCTCATCAATGGCGCCAGACAGGGCCAAGTGCATCCAAGGGGTCTAAGAATCGGGCTCTTGTTTCTGGAAATCAAAAGGACTAAACAGGAGCTGGGATGCTGTCTTACAAGCACAAGGCTGTTAATCCCCTTACCATGGATACAACAGCACGTTGTTCCTTGTTTAGATCACAAGACTTTTCCTTGAATAGGCAGAGGAGGAAACCCATTTGTGCCCTACACCATTAACTCAGAAAGAAAATTTCATGCCTGAGTTAGACTTCTACCTCTCTTGCTAAAAATGATAGATTATCTTAAAAGCCAATATTTGAGTAAAATTTTACATTTAGAGTATATTTTCCATAGAAATTATTTTCAATATTTCAAAGTTCCTGTGAAGCTATTTTAGTAAATCTGGCCTAAATCTTATTGTAAAATCTTGAAAACACCTGGTTGTCATCTTCAATCAAAGTCCCAACAAAACTTCAAGAAACCTGACATAACGAAATCAGAACTTTCTATCATTTAAATTTTTCTATACATCTTCTATTCTACTATTAAGAAAATCCAAAAAAAGAAAACCACTTGATATCAAGGATTATAAGAAAATACTATGAGCACTAGGATAGGGGTGGACTACAAGGGGTCAGTGGGAGAAAAAAAGGGGCATATGTAATACTTTCAACAATAAGGATTTTTTTTTAAAAAAAAGCAACATTTGTTAGTAATGATTCCAAAAGAATCATATTTAGTCCGTCCTCCGATAATATCTGGTAGAGCCAGCTTCGTGGGTGTGGGGGCCTAAGCTGTATGAAACCTGGTTTTACCCATCATTTAAATATCAATGCCTACCACATACTACTTTCTATTCTTAATTTAATTAACTGGATCCAACCACAGTAATGCAGTTCAACAGGCCAGCCTCAGTAGACCACAATAAAAAAAAAGAGGTCCATGCCAAAACCGGTTTGGCTCAGTGGATGGAGCGTCGGCCTGCGGACTGGGGGGTCCCAGGTTCGATTCCGGTCAAGGGCATGTGCCAGGGTTGCGGGCACATCCCCAGTGGGAGATGTGCAGGAGGCAGCTGATCAATGTTTCTCTCTCATCGATGTTTCTAACTCTCTATCTCTCTCCCTTCCTCTCTGTAAAAAATCAATAAAAATATATTTTAAAAAAAAGAGGTCCATGTTCCCCTCACCATTGCCTTTGGTGCTCTGTCAGCTCTTGCTTCTTGAAGGCATTTGGAGCAGTTGGGTAGCTTTCCTGTCACTTCTGGCTATTACAAAGTCTCTCCCCTCACATACAACCAGACAACTGTACTCTCTGTGAGCAACTCTCCACCTGACTGGAGGCTGAAAGGGAATCAAGCAAGGTGATCACTCAGAACATACAGTCACTGGTGCGGCATGGGCCCCAACTCAGCATGGGCCCAGCTGTCAGCACCTCACCTGGCTGCAGGGTGTATACACACTGGAACTCAGTCCCGCCCGAGTGCTATGGGGAAAAGAGTGGAAATGCCACAGCCTCTCTGTAGCCTCACACCCTCTGCCTCTCTGAATCCCCGGCCTTCTCTCCCACTGCCTGCTTGGGCTGATGGGGACTGGACCGGTTCAGCTCTCCAGCACCCCCTGCGTGCACGCAGCCAGGCCTCCCTTTAGAAAGGACATTCTCTTTCACAGTCAGTCAGTGTTCCACTGGACCAAGAATATGCCAGCTGTGGGTTTCCCAATATGCCAGGGCATCCTCAGGAGATACTGAGCTCGCTGCCATTGGAGGCGATTAAGCTGGTATAAGAGATCCTATAGTCAGGACCAGGCAAAAAGTGGGATGAAAATGAGAGTACTCATTATTCTGTTTATTTCCTGACTATCGTTAGTGAGTTACTCTGTAACATTTTCAATTCAGTGCATCTCAGTATCTTCAAGTTTTCTGTAATATTCATAGAATAAGCAATAATGGGGTGGGCAAAACAATAGACAACAAATGTTCAAGATTTGAATCCCTGAAGCCATCCCAGAAAGGGATATTTCCAGAATTCACTCTGTTTCACACTGGCACCAAAAGACCTCTGAAAGGCAATATACTTTATTTATTTATTTATTTATTTATTTATTTATTTATTTATTTATTTAAAACATGTTTTTTATTTATTTTAGAGAGAGAGGAAGTGAGAAGGAGAGAGAGACAGAAACATTAATGATGAGAGAGAATCATTGATAGGCTGCCTCCTGCACACACCCTACTGAGGATTGAGCCAGAAACCCAGGCATGTGCCCTAACCAGAGTCAAACCATGATCTCCAGGTTCATGGGTCAACGATCAACCACTCAGCCACACTGGCCAGGCAAGGCAAAAGACTTCAAACCTGAGCCAGTTGCCAAGTGTGTCTTCCATGCACCCACCACATGGGATATGGTCACCTCTCTGCAAAGTTATCTTTAAGCCCACCTAGCATTCTGTGGTGCCCTTTCCCACAGGGGAAGCATTTGTGTAAAGATGAAGCCTCCTTTATGGCAGGGCATGTGGAATTCGGCCCAGCACTTTGAATTGCATTTTAAACACATCCTAATTCATTAGGCAGACTTGTCACTCAGCCCCAACAACAGTATTGCTGGGACTCAGAGCCTGAGCCTTTACAGAAAAAAGTTTGCTGACACTGATCTAGCTTTGTATTTTTTATTTTTTTCCAACTGATTCTGGCAACAAAAACCTTTATATAACTTCTGCACCCAATTCCAAGGAAAACATATTTTTGCAATTAATCCAGGTCAGATATTCCCAGACTCCTACAATGCCCAGAGTTTTGAAAAAAAAAGTTTTTAAAGTGAATTCCTCAAAATTAATCTGAAATGTTTAAATGAACTTTTCCTAAGAATGGAAACATCTCATTTAACATAGTAATTTACAAGATGAAATTTAGGCACTTAGAGGATATAACAGTAAAATGAGCACAGCAACATATAAAACCTGCTAAATAAGAAGGACTAGAAAATAAAACGAGATTAGTTAAGGGATTAGTGATGTGAGATGACCAGTAGCTTTTTTTCTTTTGATTTTTTTTGTGATGCTATTATCTAATTTTTGTTTTAAAAAATTATAAATAATTGTGAAAAGAGTACTGGAGGTTCAAGGCATCAAATAAAGGCAAATATATATTTTCTAAACATCTATAAAATAGTAGAGTTCACTTAGAACATAATTTTGTTTTACTATAGACTTCATTCTTTTAATTGTTTGAATCATGTGAATATATTACCTATTTTTAAATATATATAAATATACATATATACATATATATGTGTGTGTGTGTGTGTGTGTGTACACACAAATACATGGATCACATGTTTAATTCACTCCCCCAAATTCCACTCCTACTTTATTCTTTGTATTTATAGCCCATTCATCATATATTGTGTGGTTTTGAGGGAGACCAATAAATAGCAATCCTCTTTATCAGCTTCTGATGCATTATAAAGTTAAGACAAAAGAATGCATCAGATAGGAGACCAAAATAAAAGGCTGGGTTGGAGGATGTGACTTTAATCAGCAGACAAATTTCCTTCCTAATTTTTAAAAAAATCCTTAAATGAAATCAATTCCTCTACAGTGTCCCATGTAGAACTGAACTGAGGCAGCTATCACCACACACTGGAGTATTATACAAGATATTCAACACCTTATGACCTGCACCTACCAATCTAAACAGTGCTCAGCTGTAACCAGCACACACAGCATTCCAGGTGTGTACCTGCCCATGCAGTGCCAGATTCTGTACTTACTGTAGGGAGCAGCAAATGGCTGCAGCCTGAGGGCAGGAAAGCTCTGAAAAAGAAGAGAACCCAAGCCCAATTTCTCCTTGCAGCTCACCAATCAGATCATTCATTTTACCTCTCAAGAGAATGAATGAGGGATAGAGAGAGAAACCAGGAATGTTACCTTAATCACAGATAGAGATAGTAGGAAACATCATAACTAGAGAAAATTCCTCTGGATGAATAGATAAAAACGTAAAACTATTAAAAATTGTCCTAAAGCCTTTAAGAAAATAAACAAGGTACTATGATAGATACCAGCAAACCTATACATATTTATTTTCAAAATGAGTACTATGGATTTATTTGTCCCCCTCCCTCCAAATTCATATCTTGAAGCTCAAACCCCAAATATAACTGTATTCCTATATAATAAAGAGGTAATATGCTAATTGACCATCACACCCTCACAAGATGGCAACGGCCACAGCCACAAGATGGCAGCGCCCAGTCCCCTCAGCCCCGCGGGGGGGCAGCAGGTGTGTGGCACGGCTGCTGTCAGAGTCCCCCAGTCCCCTCAGCCCTGTTAGCAGTGAATTTTCATGTGACCATTACCTTTTTAAAAAAATCCTTACCTAAGGATATGATTATTTCTTTTAGATCATCTGTTCTTGGGGAGCAGGCCAAAGCCAGCAGGTGGGCATCCCCCAAGGGTCCCAGACTGTGAGAGGGCGCAGGCGGGACTGAGGGACCCACTGTGTGCATGGATTTTCATGCACCGGGCCTCTAGTTTGGAGATAAGGGCCTATAGGAGGTCATTATGGCTAAATCAGGTCATAGATGGAGCCCTAATAATATAGGATTAGTGTCCTCATAAGAAGAGATACCAGAGAGCTCACTCTTTCCCCTTCCACTTCCCCTTTATTGAAGAGGACACATTAGCACACAATTAGCTGGGGGCACCTGCAAGCCAAAAGAAGAGCCCTCAGAATGAAATCTACCTTGGCAGCACCTTAAATTTGGACTTTCCAACCTCCAGAACCATGAGAAATAAATTTCTGTTGTTTAAGCCACCCAGTCTGTGGTATTTTGTTACAGGAGCCGAGCTGACTAATACAATGAGAGTCGAGTTCTTACCTATACTATCTATCTATTCATTAGCAAGAGAAATATGCATACAACAGAAATGCAGAAAGCTTTTGTAAAAGTTAAACAAAAATGTGGTTCCCTTAAAATGAGATTAATAATGTTTTTTCATAATCAAGTTTTAAATTATTACACTATCTCAAATAATACTGCAAGTTATCAATTAAGATCAATTAAGATTTTTCACTGTTTACTTACTCTGTTTTTTCTCTGTTGGGAACTTTCCTCATGGAGAAAGCCACCATTGCTTTGAAGAGATATTCTTCATTTGTATCCCAGGCATACTGAAGAGAAGTAAAACAGAAATAAAAAGCAAAGAGGCATGAGGTAAAAATTAGTGCACTGGATTGCCCTGGCCTGTGTTGCTAAGTGGTTAGACTGGATTCAGTTCCCATTCAAGGGCACATGCTGGGTTGGGGATTCACTCCCCACCCCCAGTCAGGGCGTGTGTGGGAGACAACCAATCAATGTGTCTCTCTCACATCACATCTACGTTTCTCTCCCTCCCTCCCTCCCTCTCTCCCTTCCACTCTCTCTGAAAAGCAACGGGAAAAATATCCTCAGGTGAGGATTAACAACAAAAATGGTGCACTGGATCCTAATTGTGGTCACAGTATTCCACCCCCTCATCTTTCTTATATACTAAAAACTGGAAACTATGATAGATCATATCACCATAATGTTCAGGATAGAGTTTCTTGTACATTTTATCATTCCAAGTGTGGTATGTTTTCCATTGCATTATCTTCTTCAGATCTGCAGTATTAATAGCCAATAAATATGACATTTGGACATCTCATAATGGACAAATACAGTCAGTTCCCTTCCTCCCTTTCTTCTTTCCCACAGAAACTGATTCCCCCTCTCAGCTTCCTTCCTTTATAAACATCAGTGCAAATTTTCTTAGCTTGAAACCTGAGTGTATGTACATGTTACGGGCTGAATTGGGCTGCCGCTCCCAAAGAAACATTAATTTTTATGTCCTATCCCAGTACCTCAGAATGTAATCATAGTTAGAGATTGTGTCTTTATGAAGGTGATTAAGTTAAAATTAGATCAAAAAGTGGGCCCTAATCCAATATGACTGGTGTACTTACAAGAGGAAATTTGGATACACACACACACACACACACACACACACACACACCACACACACACTGAAAGAAGACATGTGAAGATATAGGGAGAAGACAACCACCTACAAGCCAAGAAGAGAGGCCTGGAATGACTCCATCCCTCATGGAACTCAGAAGGAACCAACCCTGATGACACCTTGTCTTGGATTTCTAGCCTCCAGAACTGAAAGAAAATAAACTGCTGTGTTTAAGTGACCCAATCTTTGTTACAGCAGCACTAGGAAACTAATGTAGCCTACTCATATTATAGTGAGTAATCAAGTATTACTGGAGAAAATCACAAAACAGGGTTTCTTGGTTACTCTAAATTCATGGTGACCTACTCCCAAATTGTCTTAGGTTTCCCCATCAGTTTTCTTTCTCTCATGGTTCACAATAACTATTCCAAGCCCTCTTCAGTCCCCACAGATCTCAGTGTTATCCATCACATTTCACTAGATGCTCTTGCTTCATAATTTATAGCTACATCTCAAGTCATCAATTTAAACTCCCCCAACCTCCTGTCACCAAATACAAGACTTCCTCCATAGACACACATTCTATTTATATCCTTCCCTGAAGGGACAGATGTGGTTTTTCTCCTCCTGTCCATGGCTATTCCACCCACTTCTATTAGGAACACTTCCCTTCTGCCCTTCTCAGGCTCTAAACAATATCAGTTTCCCCCCTCCTGTTGTTCAATGCTCCTTGAGCCTGTCATTTGACTTTCAACCACACTCAAGTCTTTCCCATAAAACAACAGCAAAACCGAATCACTTTACTCAGTCTTCCTTTTTCCACCTACTTATGTCTCTCTCTAGTCCTTCACAGCCAAAATATTTGAAGGAGTTGTCCATACTTCTCTCATTATATGTTCAATGACCATGACCACTTCTTCTTAAACCCCCTCATTATCTGCCTTCCAATTCTGCAATTCTAAAAGCACAGCTCTCTCTAAAGTTACCAGTTATCTCCACATTGTTTAACACAATGAGCATTCTTCATTCTCATCTTGCTTGGCCTCTCAACAGCATCTGCCGCTCTTGAAAACTCCCTTCATCTTGAAGCACTCTCTTCCCAATTGTGATACAAGTGTTTATTAGTTTTCCTCTTGCCCCCTTTGCAGATTCACTGTCTTCTAAAGGACTTCAAGTTTTAGAGAAACTCAAAGCTCTCTCTCCTCTTGGACCTCTGTACTTTCCCCCCTGGGCACTGTCATTTACCCCAACTTTCCATTGTCATCTTAGAACAAATGACTCAGTAATGTATATCTCAGCTCTGTCCTTGCCTATTTATCAATAATAGCTCAAACACAACAAGTTCAAAATTAAAGTCTGTTATTGTCTTTACCTGGTTGCCTAACTCATAAATAGGACATCACCCATCCAGTTGCATAATTAGAAACAAAAGCTCCATCCTTGACTCATCCTTGTCATACCATCCCAGTGGCTCTCGAATCCCTTCACTACTCTACACACACACACACACACACACACACACACACACACACACACACACACATCTTTCAGTGTGTGTGTGTGTGTGTGTGTGTGTGTGTGACAAATGAACATCACCTCTCACCTACGCTATGCCAATCACCTCCTAACTGATGCCACCTTTCTACTCTAGCACCCTCCAATCTGTCTTCCACACTGTTGTTAAACTGTCTTCCAAACACAAATTCTATCATGACATTAAAGGTAATATCAAAACTCCCTAACACAGTCCACATATTCTTTGGCCTGACCCCTCCTTTCTCTCTAACCTCATCATGTGTCATGCTCCTCCTCACTGCTCCAGTTCCAGAAAACTCAATCTCCCTTCTACCCCTCACTGTCACCAAGTTCCTTCGTGAAGAATCCTTTGCACATGCTGTTTCCTCTGCTCTTTTTTTCTGTTATCCCTTAGTTCACTTCTACTCATGCTTCAGACCTCACAGCAACTGCCAGGTAATGAGGCCAAAACCCACTTGTACTTCTCCTTCCTGTAATATTCGTCCAGAATGCACATTTGTATTTGGTTCACTGACTATTTAATGGCCAACCAATTCTCTGACTACTATAATTCCATAAGGATAGGGACAAGCCTGATTTTAGCTGTTCTGCATCCCTAGAACCCAGGATCCTGGGATAAACAGTATATAGCACAAGGAGTGAGAGTGAATCCTGCAGCCAGACTTGTCTGGGTTCCATCTTACCTTTACCACCTGCTGACTTGAGATCTTGAGCAGGTCACTTACTTTCTTTGCACCGCTCATCCATTTGATGAGAATAGGAATACCTGTACTACATTCCTCAAAGGGTTATTGTGACAGCTATATGAGCTGATGTGAGCAAACTGCTCTAGAAGGGGCCCAACTAGAAAGTAAACTAGGTTCTCAATAATGATTACTCATTGAGTGAATAAAATAAAACATAGCCTCTAAACAGTATACCTCTAAGTTTCTTTAGCGGTTCTCTACTGTTTATAGTCTAAGCATCTTAATATCACCTATTGGGGGAAATTTTCACAGACCATACTGGAAAACTGAAACTAAAGTTACAAAATACCATCTTATTAATTCGATACTCTTTACTGTTCCTTTAATGCTTCATGAGCACCATGAGCATTAAATTTCAATTTTATAACTATACATTTCATGTTATTATTTTGATACTTAGGAAGAATTAAGAAACTTCATGTTAGAATGTGAAAATTTGTGCTATGAAAACTCTTAAGCGGATGAAATATGACCTCTTTTCAATGTCTACAAAACTGAGGCTAACAAAATTCAAATGACCACAATAGTGAAGGACAGAACCCAACCAAGACCTAACTGCCAGATTCAGGCCCCTTTGCTGCACTATGCTGGGTTGAAATGTTCAACAGTGCAAAATTGTTTTGTATAATACAAACCTTCACATATTTTCTAGCATAAACTGTAGATAAAATATTTTAGGCAAAATCTTTTTATTAACAATTTCTATTTTACTATAATATTTTCATTTTTAAGAAGATACTGGATTTGAGGTCTTTAGAAGCAATCTATGCAACTTTAAAATAACCAGGTAAAGAGGCTCATTATCAGAGAAAGCACAATGTTATTAGCAAACAAAATTTAAAATGAACACGCAGGTTCTCCACTTACTGCTTTATCTCCCAGAGCTGTTCTGATACTAAGTCTCACTTTAAAAGCATTTTCTGCATCTGCCAGAAAGAAAAAAGAGCAGTGTATGATAAAATCTGCCCAAACTGAGCCTAACAAATCCTAATATCTAATGCAAATGAAATAAACAGAACACAGAACTGCAAATAAACTGCTCCCCAAATTCCTCAAGTTTAACTGTAATCACCTTAGGTGGTTTAAAATTGTCTTTCAAACTCATAAAACAGCTCAACTTTCAAGCCACAACATGTCTATAGATTTTGAAAAATAAAGAGGTCTTTCAATCAAAGACTTATCAAACATTAAAAATTATTCATCTATTTTTAAGTTTCAGGGCTACATACCTGGTTGACAGAGTTCGGCATGAATAGCAGTTACCAGAAAAAAGAGCAGCCACAACATTCTTTCAGAGAGGAAAACACAAGACAAACCAAGGGAAAAATAATCCACCCTCCACTTAAAGCTGCTTTAGCCATTCTGTGACCTGGATTAGAATAGCAGAGAAACAAGCAAACCACCAGCTAGAAGGTTTAATGATTAATCCCCATCACTTAGGTTAATACTTTGATAAAACAACCCCATCTCCTGTCAGTTATTTACAAAAACCTGTTTGGAAAACAGGTTAGTTGTGCTTTGCAAACTCTAGCTTGAAAGAATGTTTCCTCTGCTGACTCAAAGTCAGAATTCCTCCCCCACACACACTCCCTTTGTTGTCTGGTTAAGCACAGGATGGAAAGAATTGAGTCCTCTCTGGAGGTTTTTTCCAGGTATGAACTTCCCATCTTTTTAGGCCTAAAGTATCTATCTGGCTGACAGATAAGCTATCTTAATTTGGAAAGCTAATATCACTCCTTTCTATCTCTGGAGACAAAGGCCTTGCAAGAAGGGCCTTACCTGACTCACACTTCTGCAGGTAAACATCCTGGCCCAGCCTCCAATTCAAAGGGAATGATTTTGGTCAGCCCGAAGGTGTGGCAGCTGTGCAAAATCACAGCTGATGACATAGAGCAGTGCTGTCCAATGGAACACCCTGTGATGATGGAAATGCTCTTAGCTGCACCACACAAAGTAGTAGCCAGTAAACATGGGTGACTGTTGAGCACTTGAAATGGTGCTGGTGCTGCTGTGAAAGGAATTCTTGATTAAATTAAGCAACCACATGTGGCTGGTGAGCACATTGGTCAGGGATGCCATAGAGCAGTCATTAAGAGCTGCCCACCACAAACTAGGTCTGCTGGGTTCTTTCTTTAATCCTCCAAAGAGCACCTCACTGGTGCAGTTGTTCTAATTACCTTACAGCGAGGAAATCAGGGCTCGTGTTCAAGGCATTGGTGGCAACGGGAGGAGTGAATAGGTGTCACCTGAACCCTCTCTCCACCACACTGAACCACACTGCATCTCAGGTCATCACGGTGTCAAAGCTGAACCTGCAGCAAAACCTCAGAGATGCTCTGAGTAAGATAAAGAATGGACAGGACTCCTTCCCTGGGGGGCACTCTGTAGAGGCCAGCAGAAGCCGCACAGAGGGTCCATGTCAGGGCTGTCCTCTCTTCCATGCTGCCTCTTCATGCATTTGCTCCCCAACCTCGGCCTTGTGGCTTGAAAACCATGAGTGGGAAAATTAGGTTGGGTGACCCGGATGTTAAATAGAAAGTGTGGATTGTTAAAGCAACAATGAGAAAATGCAAACAATGACACTTCTTCAACACTTTGAGAGTCACACCATTTCCCCCTCCTAATTAGGGTGGTATGTTATCATCTGACCCATTTGTGTTTGCTAACTCCACCTGAGGAAACTTGTGTTTGCCTTTCCTCCACTTTGGTTGCAAAGGCTCAGAGTCGGGCGAAGTTAGACTAGAGGGAGAGGCAGCCAAAAGTTAGCCCCCCCATTCTAGAAGTGTCACTATTAGGTAAAACGGAAATTTCCTAGAAGTAACAGTTAATATAACTAACCCCTGCAAACAAGGTCAGACTAGATCAAGTTATCATGGCAAATGTTAGACAAGATAAAGTCATCATGGGAAGGAAAAGTCAATAGAGATTGTAAGAAAGGTGAAAACTGGCATCAAGGAACAAAGCCATGTTAGAGACAGAAATCCAATTCAGCTTTCCTTTAGCCTGAAATGTCATAAAAGTACCAAATACCTCTCTTTTGCTTTTACTTAATCATCTACGTGACTAGAGTTGAAGACAGGAAAATGCTGAATTGTAGTCTAAGCCATTCATTTGAAGAGAGAAAATATTTTCCCATTTAAGTTATGATTTCTCAATGTTGTCTCATTTTAAAAACAACAGAAAAAATTTGCAACACAAATTCTGTACAGAAAACATAGAAAAGTACAAAACAGCCATGATGAACTAGCACGGATGACCAATATTAATATATTTTAATAGGTGATACATACTTTCCTTAACCTTGGATCTTCTTGCATGATGTTGCTGTCGTTTTGTCTCATTGTAGCAGCACTATCAGAACAGGATGATGTAATGGGGATAACATGAACCTTGTCGTCTTCCTCACTTTCATGGGATTACTGGTCTTCCACAGCATCTGGTGAGTCATTAAATTTGATGTGTTATAAGATAAAAGTCTCCTTTATTTCCAGTTTACTATTTTCTTTTATCAATAATTCATGTTGAATTTTATTAACTGTCTTTTCAGCATCTCTTAATATGATCCTAGAGTTTTTACCATTTGGTGCATTATATTAATAAATTCCTTACATTGAATACTCATTTTGATGATTTTTAACATGCTTCTAGACTCAATTACTGCTTTTTTCCTGGGTTTTTAAACTTATTTTCATAGAATATCATGTAGCTAATTTTTTTTAAAAAAAATATATGTTTTCATTGATTTCAGAGAGGGAGAGAAAGGGAGAGAGAAAAACATTAATGATGAGAATCATTGATAGGCTGCATCCTGGATGCCCCCATTAGGGATCAAGCCCACAACTGGCATGTGCCCTGACAGGGAATTGAATGGTGACCTGGTTCATGGGTTGATGCCCAACCACTGTGCCACACCAGCTGGGCTCAAGTGCTGATTCTTAAAGTTTATTTTTTTCCTGCTTTTATATTGCCATCTTGAAATGTTATAGAAAGATTTCTAACATTGTCTATGTTTACAAATACTTAAAATGCAGAAAAAATACAAAATTCAGAGTTGAAGAATGTGGACCATATCTATTATGGAAGAAGTGTTATTTCAAAAGTTTCATTTCTTGTATTGCCATTTATTATAGGTTTCATATTTCTTTCTGAGTCCATTTTGGCTATTGACAACTTCCATTCATTTTATTAAGATTTTCCAGTATTCTCATGGACTTTATATATCTTTGCCATAAAAAAAAATCTACATTCATTGCTTATATTCCCTTTATATTTTCTGGTGTGTATTTTTTTTCTCATTTTCCCATTATCTTGCCAGAGGTTTATCTAGTTTTGTTGTTGTTTAATCAAAGAATAAGATCTTGAATTTAATTTTCAATTCTTTTCTTTCTGCTTTGTGATTCATCAATCATATTTACATTCAGTAAGTCCTTACCCCTGTTGTCATTATACTGGCTTTCTTGTTCTTTTTATAACTCTTGAGCTGGTTAATAGGCTTATTTCTTTTTAATCTTTCTCAGTTAATAATGAAAATATCTGTGGCTATTAATTTTCCTTGGAGTATTCTTCTGGCACATGACATAAGTAGTATAGATGCACAGTGATCTCATCCTTCTTTTCAAAAAAGTCTACAATTACGTTTTAATTTTTCTATATTCCAGTATTTGCTTAGAAAAGTATTTGACAATTGCAAAAGAAACAGCAGCCCAAAATGAAATGATTAAAAATATCAACTTTTGCCCAGCCTGTGTGGTTAAGTGGTTGAACATCGACCCATGAATTAAGAGTTTCATTGGTTCAATTCCTGGTCAGGGCACATGCCTGGGTTGCGGACTCAATTCCCAATAGGGGGCGTTCGCGTTCGCGAGGCAGCTGATCAATGTTTCTATCTCCATTTGTCTCCCTTCTCACTCTAAAAATCAATAAGAACATATAATTTTTTAAAAAATATCAACTTTCATGGGTCCCGGCAGGCGAACAGAAAGAGAAACTATAAAGTAAGGCATTGACTTAAAATATGAAGATTCTTAAAAGGTATGGATCACTTCAAACATGCTAAAAATGATTTAATAAAGAACTTGATAGCTCAATAAAATAGGTGGAACACAGAACTAGATACTATTGTTCTTGCCTCTTAATATACTGTCTTTACTTTCTTATACTTTTCAAAATCTTGTATCTACTCTTCATTTTCATGTACAATTTTAAGTATTAAACCTCCTGAGAATTCATATCAAACTTGCTTCATACAATGCTCATTTCAGCAATTCCACATATTGGAGCCTAATACCTTATTAGTAGCCATGGTAATGATGACAAGTAAAGCAGTTTCAATCATTCTGAATATGTTACTACTGACTTCCTTCTTAAAAAATCCAATCTTTATTGTTGAAAGTATTACATATGTCTCCTTTTCCCCCATTGACCTCTCCCACCCCACCCCTGCTCCCCACCCCAGGCCTTACTATTGGCTTTCAATGTCCCAAGCTTAGAGAACATACATAAAAGGTTGAGATTATTGTTGCCATGAGCAATAGGAAACACAGCGAGTCTCTTGAGACAGGAAAAAGAAATTGATTTTTCCATGTTTTTGCATACTCCACAACAGTATTGAAAAGCAGTTTCTCAGCACGTAACTATTGATCTACTGCTCAGGAGGGTAAATTAAATATGAGATCACGTGAAAACATGTGGGTTGTTCTTTTCATTCATGGGAGACGCCTTTTTAAGATCATCAGAGCTGTAAAAGCATGTGGAGATATATATGCTTCATTTACCTTCAATAAAACAAGAGGTAGGAAGAACCAATGTTGCTTTTAAAACTTAACCCCAATTATTGTTTCATTACCACATACAGGTGTTCATAAAACCATAACACCTAAAACTAGTAAACTGTGAAACCATTTCAAATATAACTTTACTCTGCACATTTTATTGGGTTTTGAGAAATGTACCCTGCTGTGACACATTAAAAGAAATCAAACTTTTAACAGCTGAACATTTTGTACCTTTAAAAACTATTGGCTCTACTCATTCATTTTCTAAAAGTTGTAGAATTTTTAATAAATGTGATTCTTCACCATTTAAACTGAAATGAAATTGATATGCTATAAAAACAGTATCAAGATGTTTATAGTAATTAGTCTAATATTTTCAGTATAATTAGGAGGTAAAAATTACTTTTCTCTTTAAATTTTCAGTGTTAAGGTACATGGGAAGATAAAGTAGTTTGTCTATTGTGAAAAATACTATTTTAACTCAGTGGTTGTTGATGGAGGTGGGGGTGGTGGATTTTTTTTTCTTACAGAAGTCATTTTGGCAACTCAGGACATTTTTGGTTGTCACTACTGGTATCTGTTGGTTAGAGGACAGGGATGCTGCCAAACATCCTACAAACTTTAGAAACATCTTTTAGGCCTTTATATAGTACCTTTCTGCTCCTTGTATTTGAGTTAATGGAAATAACTGACAAAAGGAAGTACAGGAGATAAAAGGAAACTAAATGTGTGTGTGTGTGTGTGTGTGTGTGTAAAATCAAGCATACTATGAGATTTTAACATCATTTGTTTCATATTCTGAAATTATTATAATAAACTCATTTGTTCCACATTCTGAAATTATTAAAATAAACTCTTCTCTTTTTATTAAGATGGCTAATAAGAAAGAACAATTACCTGGTTGCTGGACCCAGTCCAACAGCCCATTCTATATAATAAAAGCCTAATATGCAAATTGACCAAACAGCAGAATGACCAGCGGAACGACTGGTCGCTATGACACACACTGAACACCAGGGGGCAGACGCTCAATGAGGAGCTGCCCCTGGCTTGAAGGCCCTGACTGGTGGTGGCGGTGGGGGGTGGGAGGGGTGCCAGGCCAGCCAAGGCAGGTGCCAGCAGGGACCCCTCAATCACCCTGCTGGTTGCCCCACAGATCAGCCGGCAAGAATGGGGGGCGCCAGGCCAGCCAAGGCACGTGCCAGCAGGGACCCCTCAATCACTCTGCCAGTTGCCCCACAGATCGGCCCTGATCGCCAGCCAGGCTTAGGGACCCTACCTGTGCACAAATTTTGTGCACCAGGCCTCTAGTGATTAATAAGCAGACATCTAAAACACTATCACTGAATGATATTTCTGTCCTTCTCTGCCGGGAGCCGGTCCATCCTTGCTGTTTCAAGGGACCTGGCATATATGGCGTACGGTTCTTAATATGTTTGCTCACCTTCTTGGGGCTGTGTTTTAACCAAGGTCACCTCTCTGAGAAAGGTTGAATCCCCAGGTAGGGATTTTCCCCTGAAGTTAGGGAGGGAATAAAACCCCTCAACTAAGTGCCAGGCGGGTAATTAATCCCTTTAACTACGAACAATCATGCTTAAACTACATAATCTTTTCTCCCTGGAATGGAGATAAGAAACGCCCTAACCTTTGTAATAGAGATTGATAGGATTGAATCAACTGGTATAAATACAGTTGTAACAAGACAGAAACACACAGAACTCAGAACACAGAACTAAGGACACAGGGCTTGGAAGACAGGACCAAGAGAGACAGAGCCTAGGCACAGAACCTACACAGAACGTTCTCTAGAGACAGAAGAACTTTGCTGGAGAGAGCATGCCAGAGGATCCTGGAGAGGGACTGGCCTCAGAGCCTAGAGACAGAGCCTAGCGGGAGAACATGGCAAGGGATCCTGGACTGAACCTGACTATAGAGATTGGCAGGAGAACCTGACTGGAACCTGGACACTGAACCTGACTGGAGAGCCTGGACAGAACCTGGCTGGAGAACCTAGCAAGGGAACATGGCTACAGAACCTCACTGGAAATCCAAAGCAGAGCCTCTCTGGAGATCGAGACCAGAACTTGGCTGGAGATCCTGGCTAGGCTGCTGATCAACTGAACGCTGTCTCCGTGTCATTCCTTCTTCGCCGACTCCGTCCACACCTTTGGGGACCCCTGGACCTGCTGGCGCTGGACCCCAACACTTCTCCTTGTCATTTACAATGAAGTCATTTCCACATGAAATCTTCATTAGCACCCCTTTGCCTATGTCAGAGAATCCAAACTCTTGAACCTGTTAAGATCTGAAGCTAAGTTGGGCTTTTAGGACATATCCACATTAATGCTGCTGCTCCATCCTCCTCTAAGCCATTCTGCCAGCTACTCCCTGCAAGCGGGCTATATCCTACCTCTGTTCTTTCTGTGTGTTCTTTTCACACTAGTTCCTTAACTTCAATACTGGGAGCTTTCCCTTTTTCATTTTGTACCTTTAAACATATTAGCCATTTTTACAGGCCTATCTCAGTATCATCTCCTTTGAGAAAACTTTCTTTAGTTTTTGTTATCGATTTTTATTTGTTGTAAACTTGTCCAAACTAATAACTTTCTATTCTCTCTTCCTGCATTCTTACAGCATTTTGTTCACAGCCATACATGCATTTATTGCTAACATGATTTACTTTCGTATCCTACAAACTTTAAGTTTCTGGAGAACAGGGGATATATTTGGTTCAATTCTACATTTCTCATGCCCCTTGAATATTTGATAATTTAATAAAACTGAATTGACTTATATGAATTATAAACTGACATTCTAAGTAGCTCGAGACTGTGAAAATGAAGTACCTATGAGGTACACTGCAATTTTTTTCTACATTTTTGGCCAGAAAATAACAACTTCATTATCATTGATAAACAAGAAATCCTAGGCTTTGGAATATTTTTGTTTCCACTCCCATATGATATGCCCTTTTTAAGATGAGAAAAAAATCTGAAGGTTCATCAAATTTTGAGGGTTAATAAAAAGCCATAACCATTATGAACTTTGTCCCTTTTTTTTCACAGGGTAACATTTTTCTAGTTCAGAGAAAGTTAATCACTGCTGTGTGGAAATAAAGATTAATTCAGACAAACTGAGTGAGTGTAATCCTGCCAACTTAATATTCCTAAGGTAGGAATTTAAAGGACATTTTTTAAAAATATATATTTTATTGATTTTTTTACAGAGAGGAAGGGAGAGGGATAAAGAGTTAGAAACATGCATGAGAGAGAAACAGCAATTCAGCTGCCTCCTTTATACTCCCTACTGGGGATGTGCCTGCAACCAAGGTACATGCCCTTGACCGGGATTCAACCTGGGACCCTTCAGTCCACAGGCTGATGCTCTATCCACTGAGACAAACCGGTTAGGGCTAAAGGACACTTTCTTAAACAGAATGCCTGTGTGCTTGTCTTCATGCCTCATCTTGTACATGAAGACCAATACATTAAAATGGGTTCTGTAATGCTCTGGTTTCTCTTCAGACCACATAAATCTTTCGCCTTTTAAAATGGGTTCTGTATAGTCAAAGCAAGACTTTACTGACATTTATTCCTAGATGTTTTACTGTTTCCAATATTGTTGGGTTGTTATACAAAAAGAGTATTCTCAGTTAGGTAAGTCATAATTTTTTTCTAGGCTAAAATTATTGCAGCCATGCTCTATAGAGTAGCATTTTCCATCCTTAATCTTCTATTTGGCTGACAGTCACCCTGTCACATTTAGCCTAGCCTATAGGTACTTCCTTTGCCAACCTCTATAAAGAGGTGGAGGGGCTATTGGGCCATGTGTCTTTTTGGTTAGAGGTTCTCCTTTTCATAAAAGAATCTTAACCTAACCTTGTTTTGGCTGATATACAAAGCATATGAATTAATCAGTATATCAACGTTTCTGCCCTTAAGTTTGGCCAGCAATAATGACCTCGATCCTGCTATTGTGTGAAAGTCATCAAAAGCCTATAGTAAAAAATGTTGTTTTTGAGGACTGCCTAAAAGACATGCATGCTAGACCTCTATTACTACAAATCTGAAATGCCAGATAGGTTGTTGCAACCACTCATCCATCCTGCACCCACCACAGACTTTGTTGTTTTATTAGAGAACTTTTTCCCTCTGAACACAGACTTAGTCACAAAACTTCCACAAGCAGTTGACATGTGAGTTGAAACTTGCCATAATGGGGAGTGGTGACCTAAATGCTGCCCTGAATAAAGCCTGTGCTCTCAAATGAAAAGGAAGCTTTGGAGTGTCATAGAATTGATCGAATCCACTGTGCTTTGTGATTGTGGCCATAATTTACACTGAGAGTATCTATATAAAACTCTTTATCGTCCTTTGTTTCCTATTTAGTTCTTGGTATCATGATGAAGAATCAGGATTTCCCTGGAGACTAAAAGTCAAGAAAAACTGTTTCTCAAAAAACAAACAGCCCTGACTGGTTTGGCTCAGTGGATAGAGCATCGGCCTTCGGACTGTAGGGTCCTGGGTTTGATTCTGGTCAAGGGCATGTACCTTGGTTGCGGGCCCATCCCCAGTGGGGAGTGTGCAGGAGGCAGCTGGTCGATGTTTCTTCTCTCATCGATGTTTCTAACTCTGTATCCCTCTCTCTCTCCCTTTCTCTCTGTAAAAAATCAATAAAATATATTTTTTAAAAAAACAAAAAAACAAAAACAAACATGGACCTGAAGGGCATTATGCTAAGTGAAGTAAGTCAGACAGAAAGACAAATACCATACAATCTCACTTATATGTGGAATATTAAAAAAACTAACAAAAGCAACAAACCAAACTCAGATATGGAAAAGAGACTGGTGGTTGCCAGAGGTGGAATGAGGGGTGGGAATAGGGGGTGAAATGGGTGAAGGGAGTAAAAAGGTACAAATTTCCAGTTGAATAATAAATAAGTAATGGGATGTAACATACAGCATGGCAACTACAGTTAATAATACTGTATTATAGATTTGAAAGTTGCTAAGAGAGTAAATCTTAAAGTTCTCATCACAAGAAAAAGAATCTGTAACTGAGTAGTGAGATGTACGGCAACTACACTTATTGTGATCATTTCAACATATACACTAATATTGAATCATTATGTTGTACACTTGAAACTAGTATAATGTTATATGTCAATTATATTTCAATTTAAAAAAAGACCAGCATTTGCCAAGTCCTTTTCCACCTAGTAAACAATCCCCATACTACACCTTCCTTAACTTTCTCATCAAATCTTGTTCCAAATTCGAGTGGGGGGGGAACTTCAGGCTGTAAGCTTCTTGTGGTTTTCTTGTCACTGGAACTCAGTACTTCATAAATGCAATTTAAACTAATGAATACCTGAATGGTTAATGGAAAGTGCCCTGCCCCCAGGAGGGCCCATTCAGAGATTTCGGGGCAGGAAAAAAAAAAGCTGGTAATAACCGCTTCACTTTTTTTTTGTGGACCCAGAATTGTAACTGGAGGGAGTAAAGAAGATAATTTCAGAATAGGGGGGCGTAGGCAGAGGTTTAAGTGTGGTATTGTCTCCACAGGCCCTACACACAGGGTGCCTAGGAAAAATCATCTGAAGTAGAGGCACATGCTTACTCCGTGCAGTTGCTTAGCACTAAAGGTCAGCCGAGGGGCTGGTAGGAACACAGTTCCAATAGGTTCCCAGTTATGTTTCCGATCCGGATTCTGCTCATAGTTGTGGTGTTTGGAGCTGGGAAAAATATGAAGAAAAGTCAATTACTAGACGAGGATCTAGGATCCCCAGGCCTGTTCCCTTAAATAAATGCCTCTGACTTCTAGCTCTGAGACCTGGGAGGTTTTCTCTGGAAACTCATGGGCCCCGCCCACTCCTCCATGGCTTCCCAGGACCAGAGGAGGGAGAGCGGGAAGCGCGAGTTAGTCGGGAAGGAACCAACAGTGGGTGGCCTGGGAACCTAGGGAGAGGCCAAGACCGAATGTAGGAAAATGCGCAAGAGCGGGATGGGCCTGGCCAATGGATCTTGCCACGTATCAAAGACAGAACGTCGGAATTGGTCAAGACAGAAGGGCGTGGAATGCAGGAGGGAAGAAATGCGACCAGGACCAGAGGGGCAGAGCCTGGAACCGAGGGAAGGAGCGCAGGCGCCGGCCCTGTGGGTAGGGGCGTGGCCTTGGCCTAGCCCAGAGACTGCGGGAGGGGTAAACTCAGGCACAGGAATGACTAGAGTTAAAAGCAGGGACAGGGCACAAGGGACAGATGTGGAGTCAGCAGAAGGAGGATGAACACCAATAGAGAGGAGGGGCCACGGAGTAGTGTACGCAAGGACGTACCCTGAACCTGAGGGCGCGCCCAGTCCGCAGGGCGTAGCTTTGCTGCCCTCAGAGGCGTCGCGAAGACCGTCCTAGGAGGAGGTTTGAACCCAGGCGGAGGGGAGGGGCGGGGCCACGTTAGCGCGCAGGCGCTCCACCGTGGAAGAGGCTCTGAGCAAAGCCCAGGTGCCCTTAGGAGGCGTGGCCAGGGCGTGGCTTAAGGCATTGTTGGGCGGTCGGGGGCGCAATATGAATACGTAAGCGAATGACGCGCAGGCGTGAGGGGCGTGGCGAGGCGTAAGGGGGCGTGGCCAAGATGGCCGCCCGCATGAACCTCATCCCTGTAGCAAGTGCAGGGGTTTGTGCTCAGAGCTTTCGGGTAAGGTTCCCGGGCGATGTGGAGCGTGGGCAGCAAGGGGACCTGGCCTAATAGAGAGGACAGGGACCCTCTCACACATAGCCACACTCTACGATGCGTCCCGGAGCCGGGACAGCTGTTGACCTCGGGAGGATGGCCACAGTCCCGGCGGGAATTCTCTGAAGAATGGTGGGGAGGAGACAGGGAATCGCCCCTTCCTTCTCTAACCTGCTTCTCCACTCCTGAGTGTCATTGGACAACTACACCCCCTTAGAGTTCTGTCCATTTAAAAGTAGAACAGCTGTCCCAAAGAATTCGGATGCTGGGGGTGTTGCAGTTGCAGAAACCGAGGAGCCTGTATCTGGGTCTCACTCAGACCTGCCTTGTTGATCTTCCCCGGAAAGATTCACAGCCACTCCCAGAGCAGAAGGTCGGTAGCATAGCTGTGTCATTTGGACTACTCTGGGCCTTCTCTACTTCTCAATTCTTTCTTCTTTCCTTTTTCTTTTGTATGCAGTCCTGGGAGCATGAGGGGAAGAAACTACAAAATACAAACCTTGTTGGTGCCTATGATTCTTTGTGGCAGGAGTTAACAACTTTTGCTATAAGGCTCCTGGAAAGTCGTTCTTATAATCAGTGTAATCCCCACCCACCATTTATTTTTGTTGAGAAATATGGGGAGGTAATGAAGATGTGTACACATTAATTTAGGTAGGATTTATTCTCTGTCAGACAGTGAAAACCATATTGCTTTTTGCTTTCCCTTTTTCCTTTACTTACAATCTGGGTATCTCCACTTTGCTATTTCAGAGTCTTGCTGCAATATGGTGAGAAGTCAAGAAATCTCTGGTGGGAAGCTGCCCTACACCCTACACATAATCTGCCCCTGCATATCCTTCAGAAAGGTTACTGTTCTCAGCCTGCATTGGCATCTACAGTGAACCAAAGTTCATCCCGCCCACCTTCCCTTCTGGGCCCTGGTAAGGAACTGCACTGTTCTTAAATATTTTCTAAATGAAAACCTTTCAGCTTTCTAGGGCTTTCCTCCTTTACTCAGAAATTGTAAACTCAGTACCAGGACTGAAATTCACCTAAAGGTGAAATTCACCAAAGCTTCCATTCCTGTGCCCTGTACACACCTGCCATACAAAAGTTTACCACCACTCATACTTGGAACACAGTAAAAGTTAAGTGAATTTTGTCAGAAGGTGAATATTGTGAAAATATGATGGGAAGAGGAAAGTGCATATCAAAGGCTGCACTGGGGCGGCACACAAAACAGGTTAAGAAATGTATTTTGAAATCTTAGGCAACCCCAGATTAGGAACATACTCTCAGAAAAAGAAGTGGGTGAAAGGAGGAAGCTAAGCTTTCTCAGTTAAGACATGGAAACATAACCTCTAATTTAAATTTCAGAGAATTGCAAGAGGCTGACTTTCTATATCAGGAGATGAGAAAATGAAGGGTCAATCTGATAAGAATCAAGGGATTTTTTTCAATGTTATCGTAACCTTTAGTACTTTTTTTTTGCTTATCTGTCATATATATATATATATGACAGTTTAAGAGCTGAGGCATTTAATAAGTACATGATTTATGAGTGATTTTACAAGGCTGTTAGAATCTTTTCTTTCTTCACACATTTCTAAGTCTGCAAAACAGATGAGGAATGTGTAAGTAAAATTTAATGTCATACATAAATAATCAGTGATAGCAAAAGGCATGTAGCATAGAAAGCTTATCTTCCCTGTGACCCATCCAGCTTATGGTCCCATCTTCAAGGACAGACATATTGTCTGTGAAATCCAGTAATGTAGGTCATTCATTCATTGTTGTCTGCTGGGTTTGAGGATTAACATTATTTGTGGTTTCATAATCTTGGGTTTTTATGAGGCACGTGAGTAAGTTTAACCACTTCTCGATAAACTGTTACTTTTCATTTAAGAATTGTGATTGGCTTTAGGCAGCAATGCTCACCTTGTACAGTATATATCTTATCTCTGAAGTGTCTATCTTTTTATGTCTTGGTGTATAATTTTGTTCTTAAAGCTAAAAGGCCATAGCTGACTTGTAATTACTGAATATCTTTAACAAGGTAAGCATTATTTTATACTAGAGGCCCAGTTCACAAAATCCGTGCATCGGTAGGGTCCCTAGAGGCTGCTGGCCACAGGCCAGGGCCTCCCTTCCCCCAGCTGCCTGCTGCTGTAGCAGCCAGCGGGGGCAGGGTCAGCGGGGGGAGGGGCCATGGGCAGTTGGCCAGACGGCCCTGCCCCCTGGTCAAACTCCCCGTCGAGGGGACAATTTGCATATTAGGCTTTTATTATATAGGGTATTTGAAATCCTGTTATTTTAAATATGTATGTTTGAGAAAGGGAAGTATTTATATTCTAAAATTTTATCCAATGAGCTTTGCTGGTGTGACTCAGTGGTTGAGCGTTGACCTATGAACTGGAAGATCACAATTCTATTCCTGGTCAGGGCACATGCCCAGGTTGTGGCTCGATCCCCAGTGGTGGACTTGTAGGGGACAGCTGATTGATGATGCTTCTCTCTCATTGATATTTCTATCTCTCTGTCCCTCTCCCTTCCTCTCTCTCTCTCTAAAAATCAATAAGAACATTTTTTAAAAAGTAAAAGAGTAATTCATCTTAAAATAAAAATATAAATTGCTAGAGCATTGCAGTTTGTTTTTTACAAAAAGGAATTCATTAGTAATGCTAATTTAGTTAAACCCATTGCCTTGAAACTGCTTCATACATGTATTTTGAGAGTATATTTATTTCCTCCACATTGACCGTGTTTTCATTAAAATGAACTGCCCAGAGTTTTAATACATTTCTGGTTGCTGGGTGTGGCTTCCTATCAGCAGGCCAACATCCTACCCAGTTTCAACACTGGCACTTTGAGGCTTAAATAGGAAAAAAATAGTGATATTTATCTGCTTAATAAAGTTTTACTTTTCTTAACAGAAAGTTGAAAGGTATAAGTCTAAAATCAATATGCTCATATCTTTAAGATAGTTTTATTTCTTTTTTGCTGACAAAAAACCAACAACAAAAAGTAGTGGTGGCTTGGGGAAATGGGACTTCCCTTGATTAATTCCCATATTAGATATTCTTGTATGTAAGTTGCTAAGAAAAACAGGTGACAATCAGCATTTGATTTTGCTTTTGTCATATGACACCATCCCTCCCTGTTTTCACCCAGGATGGTCTCTGCTGCCCTGGGCCCGTGAGCATGTCTTGTGCTTATATCCTGGTATAAAGATAATCCTCATTGTTTCTGGCAGCTCAGTACCCCAGCAGAAGGCCCAGTTCACTTGTGACCAAGAGTGAGTGACCCAAGAATGTTGGAGGTTAGCAGAGATAACTGGCAAGTCCTTAGCTGTGCCTGCCACAGAGAGGACTCCCTGTTGGTGGCTATTCTGATCCTGGGATTATAATCCTCATCACCATCTTTCTCATCATCATAGGCTCAGTGTCTCCCTCAAGTGTTTCACTTTGACCATTTTTAGGATGGGGTGAAGCAAATTAAGCTGTCAATGAAGGAGGAAGATACGGCAATTTCAGAAAGCAGCATTTCACTAGAGCCCTGTGTTCCTGCTTTACCTTCACTGCCCACGCCCCCCCCCCCCCCTGGCTAATCACTGGCTGTAAACTCAAATTGCTGTTTGCTGTCATCTCAAGTAGCAGACAGTAAATGTTGACAGTCTTAATTGTGGGGACTGGTAACATGATAAAATAAAGATAAAATCCTTGCACCTGTTACCCACAATGAAAATAAAATCAGTTTCACTTAGTGTATTTTCCCGTGAAATTTAGACTAATTGTCACATTAAAGTAATCTAAATTACTTTCATGAGATCTTAGACCATGAAAAAATACATTTAATTATGTTAATTCTTAATTTAGTGAAATACAAAGACTATCATCTAGAGTAGAAATAGTACAGTTTTGTTACTAGTCCAATGATTCTTAACGTCATGATCTCCTTACTTTTAGAAGAGATACATTTCTTTGTAGAACAACTTGGAATAGAATGGCACTGTATAAATGTAGCCACTAGCTTCATGTATGTACAGTAGGTCCTTGGGTTACATCGGAGATCCGTTCCTACAGCGTGACAATGTGATTTTCGCCATAAGTCAGAACCCACCTACATAAGCTCCTGTGTCACTCACATGGAGCACATACACAGCAGTAATGAAGTGAAACAGTAAAAAAATGTAAAAGAAAGATAACAACTCCTGACCTTTACTTGTGGTAAATAAATAATAAAAAACATAAAGCACATATGTACATACGTCAAAATGATGGAACTTTTTTTATATATAAATAAATGGGAGATGGTGACATAACCACGAAACGACGTACGTCAAGTCCGATATAACCCGAGGACTGTCTGTATTTACATGTAAATATAAATTTATTGAAATTGTGTGGCCACACGTGGCTAGCACTTACCATATTGGAAATGTCCATTGTTAGAGGAAAGAACCATTCTGTCTGACAGGACTGGCCGATATTATAACTGAACTCTATTAGAAAGTTGTTCTATATTTCTCCATTTAATTGTGAAGAACACAAATAATGCTTGGAGAACAATAGTATAGTAAGTGCTCACCTACAGGCGTGGATGGGTGCTTGGAAACTGTGACTAACCAGTATTATCATAGGCTCATGGATATAATGAATAAGAGTTAAGTTTCTATGGCATATTTCTGTATATCAGTGAACCTATAGTAAAATTGGTTGCCTTATAAGTCATTTTGCTTAAAATTGCAGTTTCCAAGAACTATGTTGAGGGCTTAACTTTATTGTATTTATTTTACAATTTTTTTCTTCACAAATAATTCTGTCAATCCCCAGATAATTTAAGTCAGGACACCCAGCCTGTGTTGTCTTTCATTAACTTTCAAGTAGTCTTGAGAAACAATGGGCAGGTTAAGAGCCCCTTGGGATTATATTAACGGCCCCAGAGGTATCTGTAGCTATAGGGAACTAACAAATAGGGCTGAAAGAACTGAGCACCAAGAAGTGTGGGCTCCAGTCTCCTCTGCTGATAATGTGCTAATTCAGTGGTTGGCAAACTGCGGCTCGCAATCCACACGTGGCTCTTTGGCATCTTGAGTGTGGCTCTTCCACAAAAGACCGACTTCTGCGCATGGGCCACGAAGTTTCAATCGCACTGTAAGTGCGCGCCCACACGTGATATTTTGTGGAAGCGCCACACTCAAGGGGCCAAAGAGCCGCGTGTGGCTCGCGAGCCGCAGTTTGCCGACCACTGTGCTAGGTTAATTGGGTTCAGCATCAAAGTGCCTTTTACAGCCCTGGTGCTCTAATAAAATAATTTACTATGATCATCCTCACAAAGTCACCTGGAGGGTCCTTGTGTATCCAGTCCTGCACTAAGCTCTAGGCCTACTAGGTCTTTAATTAAATGAGGAAATAGCACATCTCAAGTTAAAGTACAGTACAGGGGCAAGGCACAGGAGAAAAAGCTAACAAACATGTAGAGTAATGCTTTCCAATAGATATAATGTAAGCCCTGGCCTGTGTGGCTCAGCTGTAGCATCATCCAGTGCATCCGGGTCTCCAGTTGTATTCCTGGTTACGGCACATACCCAGGTTGTGGGTTTGATCCCCAGTTGGGTGCTTACAGGAGGCAGCCAGTCAATGTTTCTCTCTCACATCGATGTTTCTCTCTCGCTCTCCCTCTCTGGCGTGTTCTCTCTCTCTCCCCCTCTCCCTCTCCCTCCTTCCCTCCCTCCCTCCCTCCCCCCCCCAAATCAATAAAAGCATATATATCCTCGGGTAAGAATTTATATATATATATATGCCATAAATATATATTTATGTAAGAGCCATGTATATATAATATATAATTAATATATATATCAATATACGCCACATAGAAATCTAAATACAAGCCAAGTATTTCTAATGAAAATTTAGCTTCCAAATTGATGTATACTATACATGTAAGATAACAGACTTTAAAGAAGTATGGAAAAAAGTGTAAACTGCCTCAGTAATTTTTCATATTGATTACATGTTGAAATGAATGGCCATATTTTCAATATATTTGGTGAAATATGTTATAAAAATTAATTTCTCTTTTAAAAAATCTTTTTAAATGTGACTCCTAGAAACTTTAAAATTACCTCTGTGGTTGGCATTATATTTCTATTTGTAAGCATTAATGTAAAAGGATAAAAGCAAATAACCCTAAATAAATAATGGTTAAAATGTGAGCTTAGTTAAGAATAGTTTTAAATGGAATAAAAAGATAAAGGCAAACAACTAGGGGAAATGAACATAAAAGGGAGTAATATTTATGAGTGCTGTGTGACTATCCACTTTGTTTATGTTCCTAAGAGGTTTCTGATAGCAATAGTGTCATCTCTGTTTTTCAGGTGAAGAAAGTGAAGCTCAAGGAGGATAAGTGCTTTCCTGCCAGGTCACACAACTAGCAACTGGAGAACTAGATTGAAAATCTGGGGACTACACTCTGCACAGGGCCTCTGAGCTCCTGCAGGTTCTGCAGGTGCAGGCCTCCTGCAAGCTCCCTGCTTGGGTCCACTCTGGAGATTGAATGTTTAAAGGAAACCCAGGATTTGGTTTCATCAGGTATGGGAAGACACACTGACACGGAAATGACTGTCATGAAGGAAGAATTTTGTTATACTCACAGATCCCTAAAAATAGGAGGCCTTGGCACACCAGCCAGGGCCACGTGGGAAAGCACCAGGCATGGTCAGGAAGCAGTGAGAGATAAAGAAGACATGGAAAAAGTCTTTATTGTGGAGTCCATGGGAAAGAATCGGGGAGGCAGCATAAGCAGGTTTAGGATTGGGTGCTTTGAATAATTTCAGTGGGTTCTGGGGCAGAGCAGCTGTTCATAGTTGACTGGTCCCAGGCCCTCGGGTGATTAGGGCAGAGGAATAGTGACCCAGAGATTAAGAACCCTATAAAGGAGGTGGCTGGGGTCTGGACTCTGGATTGGTTGGTTTGCAGATGAAAGGCATACTCCCAGTTGTTTGTTCTCTCTAGGAATTAGCTAACCCTGGGAGGGGCCACCCTTCTAGTTCAGCAAGATGTCAGATATCAAAGCATCAGATACAGAAACTGGAAAACATGGTTACTACAATGGGGTTTCTGGACAGCTTCAGCCTCCAGAGCTTCTGCAGGCCAAATGCCAGTGAGGCTCAGAGTGGGGAGCAAATGGAGAAGGTGACACCTTTCCCTGTAGACTGTGGGCTCCACCTGTCAGCAAACAACCTATTCATTTGTTTTGTATCTGCTTTCATTCAGTGACGTTTATAACATTCTAAATTGTCAGTTTAAGTGCAGTTTCACTTCCGGGGATTGTTTTTAGGTAATCACCAGAGGTCTAATTTTAAATCACATTCTGTTACAATTGCATGACAAAGTGAGATGTCAATTGTTTTAATGTTTTCTCATTTATTGTTCTTTAGCTACACAAGCATCTTAAGGAGCTACAAAAATTGGTGGATATATTGCCATCAATTAAGCATAAGGTAATTTTTTTTTTGTAAATCACTTGAAATATATTTTATGTTTCAATCTCAGACTAGAGACACTAACAAGGCCCTTTGTATTGGGAGATGTACTTCACCTCAGTGGATTCTGTTAGTGGGCACTAGCCACTGGTTTTGCTGCCATGGCCTGAGCATTCGAGGACTTGGGAACATAATGATCCAAGTGACGGACTCGGAGAGTGGTGGGGTAGTCAGGGATCCTGAGTAGGTCCAGTAGTCCGGGCAGGTGGGCATCAGGCAGGCTGGGTCAAAAGACCCAAATTCCACTACGGTATCCTCCTCTGCTCCCGACACCTGCTCCCTCTCAGTCCTTGTGGACACACTTAGAGCAGCCTTCTTGACTCTAGCTACCCTCCCTCAGGCAGGAAGCAGAGAAAAGTTGGAGAGAAACTTGGCTTGTCCACCTCTAAATAACAATTACCCATATCCTTCATGATGGATACCTTTGTCCAGCCCCAAGATCAGTTGTTCAATATTCAGAATCCCAAAGGGGCTGCTCCCTGGAAGTCCATATGTTGCTCTTTCTCTTTCCTTCCCCATCTCCCCCTCTTTCCTTCCTTCTTCTTTCTCACTCCCCTTTGACTAGGATCCTGGCTCCTAATTTGCACTGCATTTTAGAAAGGAGGATGCTATTAGTCTCTTGAAAAAGGAAGCCTCCTTATTTGTGCACCAGCCACCACCTCATGCCCCCCAAGAATTCAGAGGGGACCACCTGCTGGAAACTCACTAGAATGGAGGGGGAAAATGGGTTCTGCTGTTCCCACTGAGGAGTGTCAGAAATACAGAGTTAATTGCAGCCATGGGCGTGCGTGATTCTGTCCAGAGGACCTAAGGAGCTCCTCTGGACACGGCTGGTCCCCAGACACTCCTAGAGTTGTTGCCTTGTCATCTGATTCCTGAGTGGTTGTCATCACCATGAAATGATAGTGTGGTGACCCTTTCTCTTGGCCAGGATACCATAGTGGAATTTGGGTCATTCGACCCTTCCTGCCTGATGCCCACCTGCCCGGACTACTGGACCTACTCAGGATCCCTGACTACCCCCCCACTCTCCGAGTCCGTCACCTGGATCATTAAGAAGCAGCCTGTAGAGGTTGAACATGATCAGGTACATTCTTTCCACATTTCTGTATAAGGAAATTCTAGTTTTCCTCTTCAAAACAAGCCTGGGCTCAAACTTTGGGATCAGTTTTTAACTTATAATGCTTATACATTTATTTTAAAATGTGCTAACTTCTTGTCTAATTTGGGTATGAATTAGAAAGCTTTAGTGAACCAGGGAAAGGTGTTAAAACATAGAACATAAGCTTTTTGCTTTCATTTTTGACAGTGACCTATATTTTGCTGTATACACATTGGGTGAGTCTCTATAAAAATTAAAACTCTTTTAAATGAGAAAAAATGAAGGCTGGAAATAGCTGTTTAAAACGTTTTAGTTAAGTAAATTTTACTAAGGAATCTTAGAGACAGAATCCAGTAAAGCCTAAATAGAAATTTTATTCTAAGTTGGGAGTTTAGACTTGGTATTTGTTTCTCCTTTAGAAATTAAGTGTATTGTATCAACATACAAAATCCTGTTTAATAAATTAACTAAACTATAATAATTGTTTTTACTTGTTTATATTGGATTTTTATTGATTTTTTTTCATAACATAATCTTCCAAATTCTTTTTTTCAAGGCAATGTAACAATGAAACTAAAACACACTAAATGTTGGGATTCCCCCCAAAAAGTAAACAGTAGACCAATATCTCTCAAGAAAGTTTAGGAAAAAAGAAAGCTAAATAAAATATTGAAATGGAATCCAGAGTGCATCAGAAGAAATACATACTTTGTCCGAGTGTAGGATTTTTTTAGTATTGCAAGGATGTTTCAGTATTAGGAATGATATGATTAGGTACCTACTATTATTAGCATCTATTTATATAAAAACCCTGGGTGTTCGCCCGTCACATCCAAGGCTCAACCAATTAGAAGGAAGTCAGTTCTGCAGGGGTCGCCTTGGCGACGGCTGCGCCCTCCCCTGAGCTGTTTCTCATGAGGGCAAGGTTTGAGGCAAGAACCGGCCCTCAAAGCATGGACGCACTGAGTCCTGGGTTGCCTTGCCAAGGGCTGTGCCCTCCCCGAGCTGTTTCCCCTGAGGGCGAGGTTTGAGGCAGGAACCGGCCCTCGGAGCTCAGAGGCACTGAGTCCTGGGTCACCTTGCCAAGGACTGCGCCCTCCCCGAGCTGTTTCCCACGAGGCCTGAGAAAAGAACCCACCCTCGGAGTGCCAGGAGCCCCCAGCGGCAGTCAGTCCTGGGTTGCTGAGGCAGAGGCCATGGCATGGTAGAACTCTGGGTCTGGCCCAGCAGGGGGCATGGCCGGCCTTCAAGCCAGACCCTGACAGGAGGGAGGAGGGAGCCCCGTTCCTCCTGTTGGATAGCTTGCTGTCAGTGGCCTGCCAGCCAAGAAACCCATTCACCTGCGTATCTGTATAAAGTTTTAATACATTATATTAGAGGTCGTGGTGGTACTGTTTTACCCACAGCGTCTACAGGAATTGCTGCAAATTTACTTCCAGGTGGAAGGACCTTTCATTCCCAATATAAATGACCAATTCCATTAAATGAAACTTCAATTTCTAGACTTGATATAAACAGTGAAGTTGCTAAACATATTAAAAAGGCCCAACTTCTCATTATTGATGAATGCACCATGGCATCCAGTCATGCTATAAACGCCATAGACAGATTACTAAGAGAAATTATTAATTTGAATGTTGTATTTGGTGGGTAAGTTCTCCTCCTCGGAGGGGATTTTTGACAATGTCTCACTGTTGTGCCGTATGCTATGTGATCAGCCATAGTACAAACGAGTTTAAAGTACTGTGATGTTTGTGGATGTTTCATAAAGTTGTCTCTTACAACAAATATGAGATCAAAGGATTCTGCGTATAGTGGATGGTTAGTAAAACTTGGAGATGACAAATTTGATAGCAGTTTTCATTTAGGAATGGATATTATTGAAATCCCCTGTGAAATGATTTGTAATGGATCTATTATTGAAGCTACCTTTGGAAATACTATATCTATAGATAATATTAAAAATATATCTAAACGTGCGATTCTTTGTTAAAAAAATGAGCACGTTCAAAAATTAAATGAAGACATTTTGGGTACACTCGATGGAGATTTTCACACACATTTGAGTGATGATTCCATTGATTCAACAGATGATGCTGAAAGGAAAATTTTGCCATTGAATTTCTTAATAGTGTTACTCCTTCGGGAATGCCGTGTCATAAATTAAAATTGAAAGTGGGTACAATCATCATGCTATTGAGAAATCTTAATAGTAAATAGGGTCTTTGTAATGGTAGTAGATTTATTATCAAAAGATTACAACCTACAATTATTGAAGCTGGAGTATTAACAGGATCTGCAGAGGGAGAGGTTGTTCTGATTCCAAGAATTGATTTGTCCCCATCTGACACTGGCATCCCATTTAAATTAATTCAATGACAGTTTCCCGTGATACCAGCATTTGTGATGACTATTAATCACAAGGACAAACTCTAGACAGAGTAGGTATATTCCTACCTGAACCCATTTTCGCACATGGTCAGTTATATGTTGCTTTCTCTCGAGTTTGAAGAGCATGTGACGTTCAAGTTAAAGTTCTAAATACTTCAGCACAAGGGAAATTATTCAAGCACTCTGAAAGTGTTTTCACTCTTAATGTGGTGTACAGGGAGATATTAGAATAAGTTTAATCACTTTATCAGTCATTGTTTGCATCACTGTTCTTCTATCGTGTTTTGGTTGTTTTCATATCATGTTTTTGTTTTTATATCATGCCTCTGTTATATCCTTTTGTTACTGTTTATTAATAAATTTATATATTATTTTCATATACATTCTACTAATTTCCTTTCATCTCTCCCACTTCTATTATAGAGAAAGGGCAAATAGCAATATTAAAATATTTCCTCTAATTAATTCCCTTTTAATGTGCATGAATTTAATACACCGAGCCACTGGTAGTAAATAAAATTGAACTAAATTCCAGTAGTAGCCACTAAAGTTAGACAAAAAAAAGATAAAGAAAATTGGAGAAACAATCAGTGGAGTCTCATATTAATTTATAGAAGTCAATTCCTTTGACATATAAAAATCACAATTAGAAAATATAAGGGACGGAAGAGCCCAACTTACAATGGAAATTAAAAAACTAAAATACTTTGGGAAGAATTTACCATAAAATGTTAACAAGAAAACTGTAAAACATTCCTAAGGAACACAATAAACTTGAATTAATAAAATTTATACCTTGCCCCATCTGGTTTGGCTCAGTGGATGGAGTGTCATTCTGGGAACTGAAGGGTCCCAGGTTTGATTCTGTTCAAGAGCACGTACCTTGGTTGCAAGCTTCTCCCCAGCCCAGGCCCTGGTTGGAGCTTGTGTGGGAGGCAACCAATCGATGTGTTTCTCTCACATCAATATTTCTCTCTGTCTTTCTCTTCTCTCTTCCATTCTTTAAAACTCAATGGAGCCCTAACCAGTTTGGCTCAGTGGATAGAGCGTCGGCCTGCGAACGGAAAGGTCCCAGGTTCGATTCGGGTCAAGGGCATGTACCTGGGTTGCGGGCACATTCCCAGTAGGGAGTGTGCAGGAGGCAGCTGATTGATGTTTCTCTCTCATCAATGTTTCTAACTCTCTATCTCTCTCCCTTCCTCTCTGTAAAAAATCAATAAAATATATTAAAAAAAACCTCAATGGAAAAATATCCTCAGGTCAGGATTTTTAAAAATTTATTAATTAATTTAAAAATAAAATTTATACCATGTAACTGAATATAAAGTCATCCTAAAAACATCTTTAATGTCAGTTTCCCTTAAGTTGTTATTCTCCATGAATTGTTTATTCTCCATAAATTTTATCTAGTCCCAGTAAATATACCAATGGTTATGTTGTGGGAGGCTGCCCTGTGGTAGGATATTTAACAGCATTCCTGGACTCTACCCATTGAATGCCAGTGGTACCTCAAGTATGACAACCAAAATTTTCTCATCATTCTTTAATGTCTATTGCAAACTCACCCTAGTTGAGCACCACTGATATATGCTAATCTCCAATATCTATTAACTAATGAAATGCATTACATCATGATGCATGACAAAAAGAAACTGATGTGTCTTCAGTGGCTATGAAAATGGGTTTTATCTAATCAACATGTTGATTTACCAGTAAAATCATATGACTAATTGACTTGTGTCTCTATCTTACCAACAGAAGACTGGTTTGCTACAGGGGCATTAGCCTCAAACCAGAACGACACCCGCTGGGTTTTATTGCAGATAGGATGTGGGAAATTGTGTAGACATTGGAAAAAATGCATGATAAAAAATCCATACCCAATGGCATTAGACTATTCAGTGTGATGCTATTACCACCTTAAGAGATGTTAGATGTCTCTGAAGAGTTATTCTATCATGTAAAATGCCTTAAGAAAATTTCACCATAGGAATTTTTCTGTTTTCAAAAATCATACACCTGGGTATCATTCCTTAAATAAGGAATTAGCAAAAAAATTCATCAGTGAATGAAGAGTCTTAGGAATCTCATTCCCCAATACCCATCAGCTGGCCACCCCCCTGTGTCCCAAGATAATTAGCCTATCGTGGACCTCAGAAACCTTCTCCTTCATTAAGTTTAGTGTCCTCGCCATTCAGCTGTCCACCTCTCAGATCTGGATGAAATCTGTTGCCCACTCTTGGATTTTATTGATTGTGGGCTGTTATTTTCTATCTCCCATCCCAGCATTGTAATGCCTTTTATGTGAGCTTTTGAGGATAATTTTCAGAAGGAGAGATTGAGTCACACCACCTTGAACCAGCCTCCAAAGATAAGCACTACAGTCAGTTCCCCAGAGCCTTTGGATGCTCTGGTTTTGAACTTGGATGTTTTCAACTATAGTGGAAAATGTATTTCACTCCAACATTACCCGTAGAAATGAAAAGAGAGAAATGACATTAGTGTTCAGAGAGAACAAATCTACCCGTGAATGAATGAAGATGGAAAATTATGTGAGAGTTGCCCTAGCCAGTTTGGTTCAGTGGATAGAGTGTCAGCCTGTGGACTGAAGGGTCCCAGATTCAATTCTAGTCAAGGGCACATGCCTGGGTTGCAGGCTCAATCCCTAGTGAGGGGTGTGCAGGAGGCAGCTGATCAATGATTCTCTCTCATCATTGATGTTTCTGTCTCTCTCCCTCTCCTTTCCTCTCTTAAATCAATAAAAAATATATGTATTTTTTAAAAAGAAAATTATGTGAGAGTCCACATTAAATCAACGTCGTCAGTACTAAAACATAAAATCCTGAAGGGCTTTCACCATTTCCTTAAGAGCAAAATTGCAAAAAGTGACATTAGCAACCATTCTAGAAGAATGAAACAGGAATCCTTTACTAGTACTAGTAAAAATAAATCCATTGTTTTTCCTTAAAATAGCATGCAAGTGTATTATGTTCATTTTTTCAAAAATGAAGCAATGTGCCCTTCTGTTAATGTTCTGTGACTTTATGAACCTGGTAGAAATGATTATATTTTATCCCTTTAAATGTCAAGTACATAAGTCAAGGCCTCCTAGGCCCCTCTGCCTAGAGCCAAACACCTGGGGCCAGCAGTGTGGGAACCTGAGGTTCCCCAGGCCTCAGAGAGCAGGGGGCATTTTGTGAGGTTATAGTGTGCAGGTGGCACTGGCCTGGCATGTGCAGGATCCAGTGCACAGATGGTCCTCATATGCCAACACCCCACGTGCTGTCCTTGCACCCTGATGCCCACTTACCACCTAGCCCTTGTCGATCTAGCCCTATCTGCTCTGCATCTCCAAAAAACAGGAATGATTGGGAACCCAATAGCCCCTGGCGACCCCCACCCCACTACCCTGTAATCATGGGCAGCTACCTGGAAAGGTACCTAAGCACCAATTCATATAATAGGGTTCTTCCACACCACAGTTTCTCCAGCTTGGCACTGTTAACATTTGAGGCCAGATAATTGTTGGGTGCTGTCCTCTGCATTGGTTTTAGCAGAGTCCCAGGTCTCTAACCTCTAGGTGCCAGAAGCATACCCACATTGTGAAAATGTCATTGTCAAATATTCTTCCAGGAGGTGGGGGTGGGGGGTTGGGGGGAGATGAGAGAGAGGGAGAGAGGGAGAGGGAGGGAGGCTAGGGAGGGAGGGAGGGAGGAAGGAAGGAAGGAAGGAAGGAAGGAAGGAAGGAAGGAAGGGAGGAGGAAGGGAGGGAGGAAGGAAGGAAGGAAGGAAGGGAGGGAGGGAGGGAGGGAGGGAGGAAGGAGGGAAGGAAGGGAGGGAGGGAGGGAGGGAGGAAGGAGGGAAGGAAGGGAGGGAGGAGGGAAGGGAGGGAGGAGGGAAGGGAGGGAGGAGGGAAGGGAGGGAGGGAGGAGGGAAGGGAGGGAGGAGGGAAGGAAGGGAGGGAGGAGGGAAGGGAGGAAGGAGGGAAGGAAAGGAGGGAGGAGGGAAGGGAGGGAGGGAGGAGGGAAGGGAGGGAGGAGGGAAAGGAGGGAGGGAGGAGGGAAGGAAGGGAGGGAGGAGGGAAGGGAGGAAGGAGGGAAGGAAGGGAGGAAGGGAGGAAGACATTGGTGGAGAACCGCTGAGGGAAAGTGACCTCTACTGGCAGAAACAGTCAAGCTTGTTCTCCAAAATGGTGTGTTTAAAACATTCCCAAGATGCAGACAGAGGTGAACAAAATGAAGTGCATGCTTGGCCAAAGTATTGTCCCCAGTTTTGTAGAATGCTGTAGCATGTGAATTATTCATGGTTTTGCCCTTATTAATAATCAGACAGTGTAAAGATTTTTTAAAATGAGCTACTCATTTAAGCTCTTCAGGTAGCTAAAAATTAAAAAGTACAATAGCAACAAATGTTGGTAAAGATGCAGAAAATTGGAATCCCAGGCAGTGCAGGGGGTGTCTGTGGGTCCATCCATTCTGGAAGTGTTTCCTGGAACAGAATGTGGCTACCAGCAGTTCTCTTACAGAGAGAGAGAGAAAGAGAGAACTGTATCAGTGAGACTGTTCTCTGTCAAACTCTTTCTCAGAGCTGAGAACTGGAACAACCTCAATGTCCATCAGTAGGGGAATGGATCACGTAAATCTGGTCTGTGCTATCAAGCGAGTCCACAGATTCAAGGAAAGAAAGAGCCCAGGGCATCTGGACTATTGAGCCAGATAATTCTGTGTTGGGTAGCTGTGCTGTGCATTGCAGGATGTTCAGCAGCAACCCTGGCCTCTCTCGAGTAGTTGTCATTAGGCCACCTCCGCTAGTGACAATCAAAAATGTCTGCAGCCCAGCTGGCATGGCTCAGTGATTGGGTGTCAATCTGTGAACCAGGAGGTCACAGTTTGATTCCTGGTCAGGGTATATGCCTGGGTTGTGGGCTAGATCCCCAGTGTGGGGTGTGCAGGAGGCAGCCAATCAGTGATTCTCATCATTGATGTCTCTCTCTCTCCCCCCCCCCCTTCCTCTCTGAAATCAATAAAAATATTTTTTAAAATGTCTGCAGGCATTGCCAAATATCTCCTGAAAGACAAAGATCACCTCCAGTGGAAAGCTACTGAACTAAAGCTACACTTTTATAAATAAAAGGATAAATTTCAAAATTACACTTATTGAATGAAAAGGATGGGAGGTGTAATGTTATATGTAGCACATCCCATTTTTATAAATTAAACAAACACCAAGTAATACTGCTGGTGTAAGAGAGGAGGCCAGGAGCCAAGTAAGTGGTCATTTGGACACTTGCCTATGATTTTCTTCCCACCTAACGTCTCTTTAAATACTGCTCAAACATGAATTTTGTGGTATTTGTCTTTAGAGGCAGAAAATAGCTGTATTCTCCCTTGGAGCTTGATTTCTAATGTGGTGGGGACAGATGATAACCAAGTAAATAAATGTACACACTGCCAGGTGGGAGAAATGCTGTAAGAAAAATAAAACAGGAAGAGGAATGCATACACTCCATCAGTTCTTCCCTGTGTCCTCCTCACCATGAAACTACACTGTCCCTTACCATGAATTCAAGTTCTTTAATCATATTTAATGTTTCCATTGGGACACAACTCAGTGGGTTTAGAGGCTTTCTTTAGTATATACAGGTTGAAAAGGGAAACTTGGCAGATGCCACCTGATCCAAAGCAGCGAGTTCAACATCACCAGTGATGTGATGTGGACATGATGCACCCTGACACCAGATGTGGAGAAAGCTACTTTACCTCTGTGATTCTCTTTTCCGAAAATCCTTAGATTGGTAAATCATGAGAAACCCTCAGGCAATATTAAATTGTGGACTCTGGAGTCCATAGTATTGATCCAGCATTAATTTCTTAGTTGTGATGAATGCATTGCTTCAGCAAGATAATAGCATTAAAAGAAGCTGGGTAAAGAGTCTAGAGCAGGGTTTCTCAATCTCAGCACTTTGACATTTGGGGCCTGTCCTCATGTTGGCAGCTGTCCTGTTCCTTGTAGGAAGTTTTGATCATTCCTGGCCTCTACCAACTATATTACAATACCACCTCTCTTTCATCATATCCCCTTACCTACCACAGTTTTAAAACCAACAATGTCCTCATATGCTTCCAAATGTTCTAGGATGAGGATGGGACACAGAATTGTCCCACTTGAGAACCATTATTAGACAGGAACTCTCTGTACAACTCTTAAAATCTAAAAGTATTCTAAATTAAAACATATGTATATGTCCATATAAATTAATATATAGATATATTTTAGCAAGAGCTAAAGAGTAATTGAAAAACTTGTCTGGGTACGATATAATGAACTATAGATATGACATAAATGTTTACTAAAAACTAACATTGATTAGGCAATATGGTTAGGGATGGTTAGGAAGATTTCCTACTGCAAGGGCATTTAGATTCCATGACCCTGCTCATAAGTGCCAGGTGCAGGTGTTTAGTGCCACTATGACCCTTGAAGACCAAAGTCACAGTGTCCTGAGGGCACCAAAAGATGAGAAACCCAAGTGGAAGCCAATAAGTCCTGAGATGTCAGAATCTGCACACAGGACTCCATGCCCTGTCTGAGAATAGACCCAGGCCAGTGGGGAGGGCAAAGGGCACCTTTGTCAGAAGGGTTTCTCATCCCTGCCCAGATTTGAACTTCATTGCCTCCAAGCAAAGAGCATCCCTGGTAAGGGTCACTAGGGAGACTTTCAAAGATGTCATCTGCCACACAAAACTTCTCTGGGCTCTGGGACATGAGGTCAAGGCCCAAATCTGCCCTACACTGTGAGCCCTGGTATTCTTGGCCTGTGGCCAATGTGGGCACTCAGTAACTGAAAAGAAGGGGAGGATGAATGAATTGCAGAATGGAGTAATGAACTCTCTTGTTTCTACTCACTGTGTACATTATTCTAAGAGGGACAAAGAGAAAGTAAATTGGGTCAGGACTGCAAAAATAAAAAAGGGGTAAAGGAAAGGAGGAAGATTGCTTCTACAGAACTTCACCCACTCAGAGATATTCAGACAACATAGTAACACAAATAACTGTGTAGTATACAAAGATTCCTGAACATAGTGTATATAGGGGTAGCTAAGAGGAAATGTAAATGTGAGGAAAGTTGGTGCTAAAATGGAAGTAACATGAAGACTGATTGTATAGACGAATGGTCGGCAAACTGCGGCTCGCGAGCCTCATGCGGCTCTTTGGCCCCTTGAGTGTGGCTCTTCCACAAAATACCAACTTCTGCGCATGGGCCACAAAGTTTCAATCGCACTGTACATGTGCGCCCGCACATGGTATTTTATGAAAGAGCCACACTCAAGGGGTCAAAGAGCCACATGTGGCTCACGAGCCGCAGTTTGCCGACCACTGGTATAGACTTTAGTGGTTAACAACCAAAGACACAAATTCCTTCCATATATAGATTGTGTATAAATAAGGTGACTTCCCTGATCTTTCTTCCAAATGGGACCACACTGAAGTTCCTCTAAGGCAGTGGTTCTCAACCTTCTAGCCCTTTAAATACAGTTCCTTACGTTGTGACCCAACCATAAAATTATTTTCGTTGCTACTTCATAACTGTCATGTTGCTACTGTTAGGAATCATCATGTAAATATCTGATATGCAGGATGGTCTTAGGCGACCCCTGTGAAAGGGTCATTCGACCCCCAAAGGGGTCGCGACCCACAGGTTGAGAACCGCTGCTCTAAGGTTTGCCCAAGTGGATAAAGTAATCAACCAACACTTACTGACCTAAATATGTCTTTTAAAGAGTGTTTTAAGGTAATAAACTGAGATGCCATTAGCACAGCTAAATAGAAACTCTACATTTTCAGACTGTAAATATAGATGGGTCTGATGGAATTCTTTAAATTTACTTCAATAATCATTTTGACCAATAGTTTTTACCAAGAAATGATTTTGATGTGTACATAAATGGCTTCTTTCAGCAAATCACTAAAAAGGTACAAGTGCCCAATGCCTTTCCTCAAGTGTGGGGAGCCCTGGACTGAAGGTGATTCTCCAAGAACTGGTTCCATTGCCATTTCTCATCAATGGCGCCAGACAGGGCCAAGTGCATCCAAGGGGTCTAAGAATCGGGCTCTTGTTTCTGGAAATCAAAAGGACTAAACAGGAGCTGGGATGCTGTCTTACAAGCACAAGGCTGTTAATCCCCTTACCATGGATACAACAGCACGTTGTTCCTTGTTTAGATCACAAGACTTTTCCTTGAATAGGCAGAGGAGGAAACCCATTTGTGCCCTACACCATTAACTCAGAAAGAAAATTTCATGCCTGAGTTAGACATCTAACTCTATTGCAAAAAAATAAATTATTCTAAAAAAAAACACACATTTGGTTAATCTTGGGAAATAATCTAAACTTAGATTATATTTTCTATAGAAATACTTTCAACATTATAATATACCTGTGACTTGCAACTAATAGATAAATAAGTCCTAGAGATTTAGTGCACAGTATAGTGATGATGGACAATAATACTATTTTGTAAATATCAGATTTGCTAACAGACTATGTCTTAAGTATTCCCATCACACAAAAAAATAATTATGTGACATGATGGAGGTGTTAGCTAATGCTACAATGGCAATCATATTGCAATATATAAATGTATCAAATCAATATGTTGTACACCTTAAACTTACACAATATTTATATAAAATACATTTCAATTTTTAAAATTCCCGGTGAAACAGTTTTAATAAATCTGGCCTAAATCTTATTTTAAAAACTTAAAAATTGCTCGGCCTGCATGGCTCAGTGGTTGAGCATCGAACTATGAACCAGGAGGTCACAGTTCGATTCTCATTCAGGGCACATGCCCAGGTTGTGGGCTCGATCCCCAGTGTGGGACCTGCAAGACGCAGCTGGTCAATTGTTCTTTCTCATCATTGATGTTTCTATCTCTCTCTTCCTCTCTGAAATCAATAAAAATATTTTAAAAAAACTACTTGAAAACATCTGTTTGCCATCCTCAATCAAAGTCCCATGAAAACCTCAGGTAACCTAATTTAACTAGAACCTTCTTTCCACAGAATTTTTTATCCATTGTCCTTTCTGATTAAAAAAAAAAGAAAGCAAAGGGGGGTGGTAAGAGATCAAACAAAGGATGTGTATGCATGCATATAAGCATAACCAAAGGACACAGACAGTAGGAGTGTGGGGACATGTGCTGGGGTAGCGGGGGGGGGGGGGGAGCAGCAGGGGAGAGGTCAGTGGGGGAAAAAAGGAGACATATATAATACTTTCAACAATAAATAATTTAAAAATTTTAAAGCAAATAATAAAACCATTTCCTAACAAAATTTGTAAATAATTACTTCAAAGGACTTGCCTCATTTTCATCATGTTTAATCTAGCTTCCTATAATCCTTGCCAGGGCCAGCTTTTTGGGCACGGGACCAGGGTGACACACAGGCCCCTGCCTTTAAAGTTCTGCTTTTGCCATGTTGCGATTCTTAATGATTTTTTAACAAGGCCTGCATTTTGGTTTTGCATGGGGTCCAGTCAATTACATAGCCCATTCTGATTTTTATATCTACAACTATAGAATAGCACAATGGGAATTCCATAGAGATTAATAATTTACGACACATGGTTTTTCCCTGTATGCTTCAAAGTAGTTCACGTTATTTAATTTGATCTGATTGATGTTCATTATGAAAGATTAAGACCAATTCACTGTAAGGACTATCATTTAAAAAACAATTTGTCATTGAACTATTTCTAAGAGGTTTTCTCTTGCTAGATTGACACCCTTTGGGATCAGAGGTCATGGCCTTCTATGGGGGCTAGCAAACTTTTCTGTAAAGGGCCCACTAAATATTTCATGTCTTTCCTTGTCTCCGGAAAACAGCCATAGACCATAGGTGCCCAAATTACCATGGCTGTGTTCCAATGGGACTTTATGTGTGGACACTGAAATTTGAATTTCAGATACTTTTCAGGTGTCATGAATATTCTTCCTCTTTATTTTCTGACCATTTAAAAATGTAGAAGTCATCCTTTGTGAACTGCATAAAAGCATGAATCAGGCTAGATTTGGTCTTATCCGTTATAGTAATTTCAGGGCTAGCACATAGTAGGTTTTCAGTAAGGTTACAGAATTCTCTGGATTCTACCACAGCAATGCGGTTCAACAGGCCGGCCTTAGTAGAGCACAATAAAGAAAGAAATCCATGTTTCCCTCACCATTGCCTTTGGGTGCTATCAGCTCTTACTTCCCCACTCCTTGATGACATTTGGAGCAGATGGGTAACTTTCCTGTTGCTTCTGGCTATTACAAAGTCTCTCCTCTCACAGACAACTGTACTCTCTGTGAGCAGTTCTCCATCTGACGATCACTCAGAACACACAGTCACTTGTGCGGCATGGGCCCCAACTCAGCATGGGCCCAGCTGTCAGCACCTCACCTGGCTGCAGGGTGTATACACACTGGAACTCAGTCCCGCCCGAGTGCTATGGGGAAAAGAGTGGAAATGCCACAGCCTCTCTGTAGCCACACACCCTCTGCCTCTCTGAATCCCCAGCCTTCTCTCCCACTGCCTGCTTGGGCTGATGGGGACTGGACCGGTTCAGCTCTCCAGTACCCCCTGCGTGCACGCAGCCAGGCCTCCCTTTAGAAAGGACATTCTCTTTCACAGTCAGTCAGTGTTACACTGGACCAAGAATATGCCAGCTGTGGGTTTCCCAATATGCCAGGGCATCCTCAGGAGATACTGAGCTTGCTGTCACTGGAGGCGATTAAGCTGGTATAAGAGATCCTATAGTCAGGACTAGGCAAAAAGTGGGATGAAAATGAGAGTACTCATTATTCTGTTTATTTCCTGACTATCGTTAGTGAGTTACTCTGTAACATTTTCAATTCAGTGCATCTCAGTATCTTCAAGTTTTCTGTAATATTCATAGAATAAGCAATAATGGAGTGGGCAAAACAATAGACAGCAAATGTTCAAGATTTGAATCCCTGAAGCCATCCTAGAAATGGATGTCTGCTACTGTGTTGATAGGGTTGCTGTAATAAATACTGCAGACTAGATAGCTTAAACAACAAAAATGCACTTTCTCACTGTTCTGGAGGATAGAAGTACAAGATCACGGTGTGGAGAGGGTTGATTTCTTCTGAGGGCTCGCTCTTTGGCTAGTCAATGGCTTTCCTCTCTTCACATGTCTTCCCTCTCTGTACCTGTGTCCTAATCTTCTCTTCTTTTAAAGACACCATTCGTATTAGATTAGGGCCCATGTATAAGACCTCATTTTACATTAATTACCTATTTAAAGACCATATCTCTAAATACAATTACATTCTGAGGTACTGGGGGCTAGGATTTCAACATGTGAATTTTGAGGGGACACAATTCATTCCATAACAGCTACTCTCCAGAATTTATTCTGCCCCACATTGACACCAAAAGATCTCTAAAAGGCAGAAGATTTCAAACCTGAGCCAGTTGCCAAGCATGTCTTCCATCCAGGGGCCACAAGGGATATGGCCACCTCTCTGCAAAGTTATCTTCAAGCCCATCTAGTATTTTGTTGTGCCCTTTCCCACAAGGGAAGTGTTTGTATAAAGATGAGGCCTCCTTGGCTGGCCATTGTTGCCCAGTGGTTGAGCATCGACCTATGAACCAGGAGGTCACAGTTCAATTCCCAGTCAGGGCACAGGCCCAGGATGCGGGCTTGATCCCCAGTGGGGGGCGTGCAGGAGGCAGCTGATCAATGACTCTCTTCATTGATGTTTATATATCTCTCTCCCTCTCCCTCTCTGATATCAATAAAAATATATTACAAAAAAATAAGATGAAGCCTCCTTTATGGTAGGGCATGTGGAAGTCAGCTCAAGACTTTGCATTGCATTTTAAACACATCCTGATTCATTAGGCAAACTTGTCACTCAGCCACAACAGCAGTATTGCTGGGACTCACACTGTCTGGCAGCAGGACCAGCACGTCCCTCCATTCAGGACATTCTGCCAAGTGCCAGCTCCTCCTGCCTGGAACATTGCTCCCCTTACAGGCTTCTTGTTAATCCAGTCTCAGTTTAAATCACATCTCTTCAGAGAGGTCTACTTCTGATCACTCAACATAAGCAGCCCCCAACCCACCCTATTGTTTTCAAAGTAGTTCTCTTCCTTCCTAACACGTTTACCACCATTCTCTCCACTGGTCTATAGTCACAATGAAGAGCATTTCCTAAGGACAATCATTGTAGTCAACCATGTTGCCCAATTTGGGTTTGGAAAATGTTGTGTACCATACGAGTAGCAACAGCTACTCTGTGTCACTTATTTATTGCTGGTTTGTTTTTTGTTTTGTTTTGTTTTTTGTATGTGTGTGCAACTTTACACGTGTAAAGGTGTAAGTATGTAGACAGTAGTGGCCCCATGCAATGAGGTGGGGGGAATTTAGCCTATGGTATTTTCCATCAGCACCTCTCTCATAGCCATTCTATATAGATAGATTTCAGTGAAAGGGAAGCTTGCTTGTAATTTCAACATAATTCCCTCATAGCCTTCCCACTCATCACTAGACAAAATCTGAAGCCACCACTGTGTTCGAAGTATTCTCACTGAATGAAAACCAGAGGGGCTGTCTCATATGTCTATTGGTCATGGCTATTTTGCTCACAGGATGGATTTTAAAAACTAATTTACATTGTAGTGAAACAACTCCCTGAGCATAAAGGAAGACTGGGTTTAGATAGGCTCTCTTTCACTACCTATAATAAATTCAGACATAAAAAGAATGACTTGCTGAAATACAAATAAAACCCAGATCTTCATTTTAGTGAATAATTTTGATATCCTCTTTCCTCAAAGTGACTTTCATAAATATAAGGGGAAATGAGTTTGAGTTTCATTCTCCCTTTGGTTCCTCTACCTGCTTAAAGAGCTAAAGTGTAGAAAGATTTCATGTCTACAAACTTCAAAAAAGACCATTGTTGTTCAGGGTTAAACACAGGCATTATTTACACAGGAAAGGCTTATTAACAGAATGCTGAGATGGAGATAAGCCTGCTCAAATGAATATGAAAATGACATGCCTAGTAAAGCAGATGTAGATGAAGATGCTAGCCAGATCTACTTGGAGCCTGAGATTAAGTTGTTTTTCAGATGTTTGGGATAATTTTACTTGATCTTCTGTCTTTTCATTGCTTCCTCTTAATTCCAAGAGTGTAAACCAACTGGTGTTGGGTAGGAGTTGACTTTTCTTCACAAAACCAAAGCATCAAATGATTTAGATTAAAACAGGACTGACATAGTTCTAGATTAAGTATCCTGCCAATGGAACTACTTATCTTGGGTAAGTTTTAAAGGATTGAAAGCTAGAGCATTCAAAACATTTCAAAGAGATAGTCTCCATGTATAAAAGGAATGTAAATGTACAATTTACAAGATGATAAGGAAAGAGTTACTAAAGCTAAATATGCAATTTCACTCCTGGTAAATATCCGAGGAAAAGAAAGCATACGGGAACTACATTTAACCTTTTGGGACTATTTGGGACAGGAATGTTCATAGTAGCTTAGCTGCCTACTGTGCATATACTTGACACATAATAGGTGCTCAATGAATGTGTGAAATTGAAAGGAACACATCTTTATATCTCACATGTGGCTTCACAAATCCAGCAACACATACTAGTTGCATATATTTATCCATCAGTTTGGATATCTACCATAAATACTTTAAGCAAAACCATTTTATTAATAACTTCCATTTGAATCCATTTAATAAAACATCAGAGTGAGGTCTTTGGAATAATTTATTCAAGCTTAAGATAATTATAAAGAAGGGCCCATTACTAAAGAAAGCACAGTGTTATTAGATACTAAGTTTTAAAAATGAACACATTGATGCTCCACTAACTGTTTTATCTCCCAGGCTGGCCTGATACTAAGCTCACTGTAAAAGCATTTTCTTGCAGAGGGAATGGTTTTGGTCAATGCTAAGGTCTGGCAGTTGTATAAAATTAAAGCTAATGATATAGAACAGTGCCATCCAATGAAACTATCTGGAATGATGGAACGTTCTGTATCTGTGCTGTCCAATATGGCAGACATAGGTGGCTACTGAGCACTTGAAAGAGCAGCATGTGATGGCAAAATGTGCCAAACAGAGCCTGCAAAATTATAATATTTAATGCAACTGGAGTGACCAGAAAACAGAGCTACAAATACTTGGCCGCAAATATTCCCAAAAGGTTAAATTCAGTTATCATAGATGTTTTAATAGTTTTATCCAAATTAATAGAACAGAGGCTTAACTTTCAAGCCTTCATTCAGTTGCAAATTTAGAAAAATAACTAGTTCTTTAAGTCAAAGACTTGCCAATCAGACAACAGAGAACTTAATCTATTTTTAAGTTTCAAGGTGACATACCTGATTCACAGAGTTCAACATGAATATTAGTCACCAGGAGATAGAGTCCACAACACAGTTTCATGGTGGAAAGCTAAGGGCAAACAAGAGAAAGGAAAATATAAAACAAACCCTGCCCTCCACTTAAAGCTGCCTTAGCCATTCTATGACCCATATTAGAATAGCAGAGAAACAAGCAAGCCACCAGCTAGAAGGTTTAATAATTAACCCCCATCACTTGGGTTAATACTTTGATAGAAGCAGCCCATCTCCTGTCAGTTATTTACAAAAACCTGTTTGGAAAACAAGTTAGTTGTGCCTTGCAAACTCTAGCTTGAAAGAATGTTTCCCCTGCTGACTCAAAGTCAGAATTCTCTTGCCCTACCCCCCCACCCCCGCCCCGCCTCTTGCCCCTTGCCCCTTTGTTGTCTGGTTAAGCACAGGATGGAAAGAATTGAGTCCTCTCTGGAGGTTTTTTCCAGGTATGAACTTCCCATCTTTTCAGGCCTAAAGTATCTATCTGGCTGACAGATAAGCTATCTTAATTTGGAAAGCTAATATCACTCCTTTCTATCTCTGGAGACAAAGGCCTTGCAAGAAGGGCCTTACCTGACTCACACTTCTGCAGGTAAACATCCTGGCCCAGCCTCCAATTCAAAGGGAATGATTTTGGTCAGCCCGAAGGTGTGGCAGCTGTGCAAAATCACAGCTGATGACATAGAGCAGTGCTGTCCAATGGAACACCCTGTGATGATGGAAATGCTCTTAGCTGCACCACACAAAGTAGTAGCCAGTAAACATGGGTGACTGTTGAGCACTTGAAATGGTGCTGGTGCTGCTGTGAAAGGAATTCTTGATTAAATTAAGCAACCACATGTGGCTGGTGAGCACATTGGTCAGGGATGCCATAGAGCAGTCATTAAGAGCTGCCCACCACAAACTAGGTCTGCTGGGTTCTTTCTTTAATCCTCCAAAGAGCACCTCACTGGTGCAGTTGTTCTAATTACCTTACAGCGAGGAAATCAGGGCTCGTGTTCAAGGCATTGGTGGCAACGGGAGGAGTGAATAGGTGTCACCTGAACCCTCTCTCCACCACACTGAACCACACTGCATCTCAGGTCATCACGGTGTCAAAGCTGAACCTGCAGCAAAACCTCAGAGATGCTCTGAGTAAGATAAAGAATGGACAGGACTCCTTCCCTGGGGGGCACTCTGTAGAGGCCAGCAGAAGCCGCACAGAGGGTCCATGTCAGGGCTGTCCTCTCTTCCATGCTGCCTCTTCATGCATTTGCTCCCCAACCTCGGCCTTGTGGCTTGAAAACCATGAGTGGGAAAATTAGGTTGGGTGACCCGGATGTTAAATAGAAAGTGTGGATTGTTAAAGCAACAATGAGAAAATGCAAACAATGACACTTCTTCAACACTTTGAGAGTCACACCATTTCCCCCTCCTAATTAGGGTGGTATGTTATCATCTGACCCATTTGTGTTTGCTAACTCCACCTGAGGAAACTTGTGTTTGCCTTTCCTCCACTTTGGTTGCAGGGGCACAGAGTCGGGAGAAGTTGCACTAATGGGAGAGGCAGCCAAAAGTTAGCCCCCCCATTCTAGAAGTGTCACTATTTAGTGAATTTTCATTTCACTAAAGTGAAAATTTCCTAGAAGGAAAAGCTCACATAGCTAACCCTTGCAAACAAGGTCAGACTAGATCAAGTTATCTTGGCAAATGTTAGATAAGATAAAGTCATCATAGGAAAGAAAAGTCAATAGAGATTGCAACAAGCTGATAACTGGCATCAAAAAACAAAAGTCAGGTTAGAGACAGAAATCCAATTCAGCTTTCCTTTAGCCTGAAATGTCATAAATGTATCAAATACCTTTTTCTTTTGCTTAATCCTCTATGTGACTAAGATTGAAGACAGTAAAATGCTGAATCGTAGTCTAAGCCATTCATTTGAAATGAGAAGAAAATCTCTTCCCTATTGAATTATGACTTCCCAATGTTTGTTGCATCATTTTTTAAAAATATAATTTATTCATTTTTTTACAGAGAGGAAGGGACAGGGATAGAGAGCTAGAAACATCTATGAGAGAGAAACATCGATCAGCTGCCTCCTGCACGCCCCCTACTGGGGATGTGCCCACAACCAAGGTACATGCCCTTGACCGGAATCGAACCTGGGACCCCTCAGTCCGCAGGCCGACGCTCTATCCACTGAGCCAAACCGGTGCTGGCTCTGTTGCATCATTTTTTAAAGGTAAAAACAAAAGCAGTTTAAATTCTTTATAGAAAATAACAGAGAAGACAAAAGTAGAAGTCACTTGTAATTCCACCAGCATCAATGACCATTGTTAATGTCCAAATATTTGGAACATATCTTTCTTAGCCTTGGGTCTTCGTGTGTGTGTGTGTGTGTGTGTGTGTGTGAGAGAGAGAGAGAATACAAATAGATTTCTTTTTAAAAACAAAACTAGGAATTGGAGCCGTGTTTAAGAGTAGAAACTTGAAACCAATAAATACGTCTAGGAGATCTAAGGCACAGCACAGTATGGACAAAAATACTGTACTATAAATTTCAAGGTTGCTAAGAGACTACATCTTAATTGTTCTGACCACAAAAAATAAATTATAATTATGTTATGTGGTAAAGGTGTTAGCTAACACGATGGTGATAAGCATATTGCAATATATAAATGTATCAAATCAACTTAGTGTACACCTTAAACTTGTATTGTTTCTGTTAGTCTCATTAACAAACTTGAGGTTATACTATTATGAAGCTTTGTCCCCTTCTTGCTTGAACTTAGTGTATTTTGGATATATTTCCACATCATTAACTATTCCTCTATAATATAGTGGTAATGAATCATTTGCTTTTAATTCTAATTTCTTTTTAAAAAAATATATTTTATTGATTTTTTACAGAGAGGAAGGGACAGGGATAGAGAGTTAGAAACATCGATGAGAGAGAAACATCGATCAGCTGCATCCTGCACATCTCCTACTGGGGATGTGCCCGCAACCCAGGTATATGCCCTTGACCGGAATCGAACCTGGGACCTTTCAGTCCACAGGCCGATGCTCTATCCACCGAGCCAAACCGGCTAGGGCAATTCTAATTTCTTATTTTCCATTTTACTATAATAAAAATGCTATAATAAATATTCTGGGTGCTAACAATTTTTTGCTCACTTGTAATAACACCTTTGGTATAAATTCTTAAAATTTAAGTTTTGGAGGCAAATGATATACAAAAAATGTAAGATTCTTTTCAGAACTGTTATGTCTGTGTACATATCTCTCTTGCACTATGTGTGTATTTATTTTTCATTGTCCTGCATCAAATGATATGCAAAAATGTAAAATTCTTTTCAAAGGTTTTATGTCTGTGTACATATTTTTTTGCACTATGTGTAAGTTCATTTACCCGTGTCCTTAAAGCTCTTTTGGCAAATAAAATGGTACAGTAGTGTATAAATACTGCTTTGATTTGCAATTTTTTTGTTTCATGTAAAGCTGAACATTTTATATGTTAAATGGTCATTTGTATTTTGTTTGTAAATTGCTTATTTAATGCTTTGTCGTCCTTTTCTGTCAGTTTGTCCTCAATTTTTTTGCACTAGTGTGTGTGTGTGTACAGACATTCTTTGTTAGTTATTAATTTTCCCTTTCAATTTGATATGATTATCCTCTTGCATTTTCCTGGTAAGCAATCCTATATTTCATGTCATCTACACATCATTTTAAATGTATCGCCTACTTTTGAACAGTAATACCTAACTGTTGATGTTGTTGTTTTGTCTCATGGTAGTGGCCCTATCAGAACAGGTACATCATAATGGTGAGAATAGTATGGAGCCTTGTTGCCTTCCTTACTCTAATGAGAATGCTGATCTTCCACAGGATCTGGTGAGTCACTGTCAATATGATGTGTCTTGAGATAAAAGTATGTTTTATTCCTAGTTTACTAAAAGTTCTATCAGTAGTTGATGTTGAATTTTTTTTCAGCTGCCTCTTCAGTATGTATTAGTATGATCATTGGGTTTTTAATCATTTGGTGCATTAAACGAATAAATTTCTTTACATTTATCCAACCCTTAGAAGTACTCATTTTGAAGCTGTTTAACATGCTACTTTACTTATTTTGCTATTGTTTTCCCTTGGATTTTTAGATCTAATTTTATAAGAAGAATAGCACATGGGTTCCTTTTCATGTGCTAATTCTTGATGATTTTTAAAAATCATTACATTTCCATCTTGAAAATTGGATAAAATAGTTCCAATATTTTCTATTAGAGAAATATTTTTTTAAAATATATTTTATTGATTTTTTACAGAGAGGAAGGGAGAGAGATAGAGAGTAAGAAACATCGATGAGAGAGAAACATCGATCAGCTGCCTCCCTGCACATCTCCCACCAGGGATGTGCCCGCAACCCAGGCATATGCCCTTGACCGGAATCGAACCTGGGACCCTTCAGTCCGCAGGCCGACGCTCAATCCACTGAGCCAAACCGGTTTCGACAGAGAAATATTTTAAAAGCATAAGAAATAAAAACTTTTCCAGTAAATGATCTGGACCTTGCATATTTGGGGCAAGCAGTTCTCTGAAAATTTTCCATTTTTTCTCACTTTTAGTCAGTTCAGAATTTATTCTTTTTAAAAATATATTTGTATTGATTTCAGAGAGGAAGGGAGATAGGAGCATCAGTGATGAGAGAGAATCATTGATTGGCTGCCTGCTGCAAGCCCCCCCACTGGGGATCGAGCCCGCAACCCGAGCATGTGCCCTGGCTAGGAATGGAACCCATGACCTCTTGGTTCCAAGGTCGATGCTCAACAGCTGAGCTACACCTGGCTGGGCTTATACTTCTTTTAAAATATATTTAGACTCCTTATAATTTCTAAGAAAATCATTGAATTCATATTTTCCAGTATTCTCATGAGCTTTATAGAATATTTCCCATAAAATATGTGTTGCTATGTTCCCTATATATTTGGTAGTGAATACATTAATTTTTTTCTCATTTTCCATTAGACTTGCCAGAAGTCTTGCTATTTTTTGTTGTATTTTCAAAGAACGTGTTCTTGGATTAATTTCATTTCTTGTCTTTCTATTTCTGACTTATCTATCTTATTTACATTTATTAAGTCCTCCTGTTAGAGGCACCTCTCACCAACACCAGAGAGGTGTTACCAGACAGGACAGCCCAGAGTCAATGGAGAGGGCTGTACCCAACATTGATCCTTGTCTTCTCATATAAATGAATTTATACCAGAGACCTTGACTCTGTTGTGAAAAGCCAATTTATTAAAGCAATTAAAGCATGCACCTTTATTGAAAAATCAAAATAAGCAAACCTATATACAGTGGGGCCTTGACTTACGAGTTTAATTCGTTCCGAGACCGAGCTCGTTAAGGAGCTCGTTACCTCAAATTACTCTATCAACTCAATGCAAAAAATCGGCTGAGACAGCTGGTATCTCAAAAAACTCGTTAGTCGGGACACCCATAAGTCAAGGCCCCACTGTATCTGGCTTATGAAGTGCAGATGGGCTCTCAGCTAATCTGAAGAGCAGGTTGGGTGGGGTCCAAGGCATTATATACCCTCCTATCTATAGGTTTCAAAATTCCGCTGCTGAATATTTTGGTACACAGTAATTTTTAAAATCTCTCTCTCTCTCTCTCTCTCTCTCTCTCTCTCTCTCTCTCTCTCTCTCTCCCTCTCCCTCTCCCTCTCCCTCTCCCTCTCCCTCTCTCCCTCCCCCCCCCCCCCTCTCTCTCTCTCTCTGTTGGTCTTCCCAGAATTCACAAGACGCACCTGGCAACTTGATCTTGCCAAGTCTTGAGACTGCTGGCTTCTCGGCTTAGGGCAGTGGTTCTCAACCTTGGCTGCACATTAGAATCACCTGGGAATCTTTTTATAATCCTGATTTCTGGGCCTCATCCTCCAGAAATTCTGTTTCTTTGTGATGGGGTGGGGCCACAACATGAGTAACAAAGAAACAGAATTTCCGGAGGATGAGGCCCAGAAATCAGGATTTTAAAAAGATTCCCAGGTGATTCTAATGTGCAGCCCAGGTTGAGAACCACTGGCTTAGGGAGTAAAATGGCCCTTTTCCCTTATCTCCTTTCCCCTTCTTTTCTGCTTTCTCTCATTAGGGAGGTTTTTAACCATTTGCTCTTGTGTCCTTGGCTGGGGAAGATAATGGCTTGTTAGTTACAAGCTGGCTGCAAACTGCCCACATTGTTTGGCCTTGTTTTAACTTTCCTGTCTCAGTTTCCCTATTCCTCCTGCCCTGAAATCCTGTAACACTCCTTCCAGTTGTTCAACTTGTGTTGCTATTCTTTTAATAGCTCTTGAATTGACTAATAAGCTCATTTATTTTGAGTCTTAGTTAATAATGAAAACATCTGTGGCTGTTAATTTTCCTCACTATTATAAATTTTCAAAATAATCATAATGATAGTTTTCATATTTTTCTATAACCCAATAATTACTTAGAAAAGTGTTTTCTGCCCTGGCCAGTTTGACTCAGTGGATAGAGTGTCGGCCTGTAACCAAAGGGTCCCAGGTTCAATTCCAGTCAGGGGCACGTGCCTTGGTTGCAGGCTCCTCCCTGGCCCTGGCCCTAGCCTAGTCCCTGGTCGGGGTGCATGCAGGAGGCAGCCAATTGATGTGTTTCTCTCACATCGATGTTTGTCTCTGTTTCTCCTTCTCTTCCACTCTCTCTAACAGATCAGTGGAAAAATATCCTCAGGTAAGGATTAACAAAAAAAAGAAAGAAAAGTGTTTTCTAATTTTCTAAGTACTTTTCAGATTTAACTATAAATATATGTATATATTATATTTTAAATAGTATTCTTATTAGTCTCAAATGCATTAATACATTTTAATCTTAGAATTTATAAGTGGCAGTCTGTACAATTTACCCATTATCTCAAAATATGTTTTATTAAAAACTTCAAATAAGCATCTTATAATATTCTTTTTAAAGGAATCATGAATGAACACTACACTGATAGAGTAAATTTCCTGTAATTATAATTATAAAAGCATTATCCATGACTGTTTCATATTGTTTTAAAGTAGATCAATCATGGTATTAAAGAACTATGAAATGGAAAATTTCTCAAGGTAATAAGATTTTGATATCAGGATTAAGTAAATTCCTGACAATGGGCTGATGTGCTTATATGTTTGGATTTTTTTTATAACAACAAAAGAAATTGTCAGATGTGTGGCCCAACGTGGCGTGATTCAAAATATCATCTTTTATTGGTTCTGCCAGGTGAATAGAAAGACAAAACCTTAGTGACAAATGTGAAACACTGTCAATAACTTGACTTCAAATCCAAAGACACCACACATTACATATCACATAGAAAGTGCTAAAAATGAGTTAATTGTTAAATAGCTTGATGGAAATCTCTATAAAATAGATGGAAAACAGTTATTGTACAAGTTTTAAGTAGTGAATGTCCACAGGATTTGTATCCTTGTAACTTGCTTCACACAATGCTCATTTCAGCATTCCACATATAGGAACCTAATAACTTATTAGTAACAGTGGTAATGATGACGGGTAAAGTAGTTTCAATCATTTTGAATATGTTACTATTGACTTCCAATGTTCCAAGTTTAGAGAATGCAGATAAAAAGTGAGATTACTGTTTACCACGAGCACTACGAAAAGCACCGAATCTCCTGAGACAGGAAAAAGAAATTGATTTCTCCATGTTTTTCATACTCCACGATACTCTTCAAAAGCAGTTTCTCGGCACATAGCTATTGATCTACTGCTCAGGAAGGTAAATTAAATATGAGATCACACAAACAGAAAACACGTGAGTCATTCTTTCTACTCATTCCAGATGCCTTTTAAAGTTTTAGAGTTGTAAATGCATGTGGGCATGTGTATGCTTCATTTACTGTAAGAAAGCAAGAGGTAGTGAGAACTGATGTTGCTTTTGAATTTCGATCCCCAATTATCACAAACAGGATTTTTCTAAACCTATAGCACCAAAATCTACTACAGTAAATTGTGAAACCATTTAAAATATGATGTTACTTTGTACATTTTTTATGTTTTTGGAAATATATCTGGCTGTGACATGTTAAAATAAATCAAAACTTTTTATCATTGAATATGGAAATCTTTTATAAGATTTTTAAAAATCCTGCACTTTTAAAACTAGTATCTATTACAATTATTTAGCACCACTCACTAATTTTCTAGAATAGAAGTGGTAGAGTTTTAATCAAATGTGATCCTTCACCTTTTAATTGTAATGAAATTGATATGTAATAAACAATTTAAAGAGGTTTATAATAATTACCCCAATATGTTCAGAATAATTAGAGAGATAAAAAAATGATTCTACTCTCTTTAAACTAAGTGAAAGTGCAGGCCTTCACTTTCTACATTTAAACTCTCTATCATTAGGTTAAGATAGATATGGTGATAAAATATTTTTGCCTCATGTGCAAACCGATTCTATTTTAACCTAGTGGTTCTCAATCAAGGGCAATTTTGTCTCCAAAGAACATTTAGAGACATTTTAAGTTGGTGGAACTTCAGGGGGCTGGGAGTTCCGTGATTTCTAATGGGTAGGTGGGGCCCAGGGATGCTGCTAAACATCCTACAGTGCACAGGACAGCCCCTACAGAAAAGTGTTCTCCAGCCCCAGATAACAATAGCACCAAGTCTGAGGAGCTACTTTCACTGTGCAGATGCTTTTGGGTAAGAGACCGCGTATTCCTTCTTAGTTGCCCAGTATCAGAAACAGCAACCTAGAATCTAGTATATTGGAGACAGTTGATGCTGACACTTGGTAAATTGGCATTATTACTTTTATTGTTCACATGTATAAATAAATAAGCCAGATGTCATTCTGAGAAAAACCTCCTAGCTGTAGGTGTAGTGAGTTTTCTCATTACCTGTCTCATTATCTGTTCGTCCTTGAACTGGGTACCAGTGATGAGGTTCAGTCTTAACTGCTGGGTGCAAGCTACTTAGGTGTGCACAGTTTACCTTGAAGAGTTCTCAGGTTGGACACACCAGTATTATATTGAAAGAATGCAACAAGTTTGCTTTTAATTAACTTTTGTACTACTTGTGGAAGTGAAGTTTGACCCAAGTGTCTTCTCTTTTAAAACTGTTTTCCCAAAACAAACAAACAAACAAACAAACAAAAAACTGTTTTCCCTATGGTGACTACAACATGTTGGTTGTTCAAAGCTCTATATTTATGAAGGTTTCTCTCCATATTGCTACCACCAGTGTAACTTATCAATTTACACATTTCATAAATCTTTGTTTCCCTTTATTATTATTCTTACTAGGGGCCCGGTGCACGAAATTCGTGCACTGGGTGTGAGTGTTGGGGGGGGAGTGTCCCTCAGCCCAGCCTGCCCCCTCTCACATACTGGGAGCCCTCAGGCGTTGACCCCCATCACCCTCCAATCGCAGGATTGGCCCCTTGCCCAGGCCTGACGCCTCTGACAGAGGCGTCAGGCCTGGGCAGGGGACCCTCATTTCCCCCCATCACTGGTTTTGCCCCCAGCCCAGGCCTGATGCCTCTGGCCCAGGCATCAGGCCTGGGCAGGGGACCCCCGGACCCCTCCGATTGCTGGCTCTGCCCCTTGCCCAGGCCTGATGCCTCCGCCAGAGGCGTAGACCCCCATCACCCTCCGATCGCCTGATCAGCCCCTTGCCCAGGCCTGACGCCTCCGCCAGAGGTGTCAGGCTTGGACAGGGGACCCCAACCTTCCCCCGATCACTGGCTCTGACCCCCACCCAGGCCTGAGGCCTCTGGCCCAGGAATCATGCCTGGGCAGGGGACCCCCATCTCCCTCTGATCGCTTGCTCCACCCCCCGCCCAAGCCTGACGCCTCTGACCCAGGCTTCAGGCCTGGGCAAGGGGACCATCATATCCCCCCAATCCCCGGCTCCGCCCCCTACCCAGGCCTGATGCCTCGGCCAGAGGAGTTGACCCTCATCACCCTCCGATCACCAATCACCGGATCGGCCCCTTGACCAGGCCTGAGGCCTCCGGCAGAGGTGTCAGGCCTGGGCAGGGGACCCCCAGCTCCCCGTGGTTGCAGGCTCTGCCCCTGCCCAGGCCTAACGCCTCTGGCCTGGGCGTCTGGCCCGGGCAGCGGGGACCCGCAGCTGCAGCGGCCCCGCGATCGTGGGCTCCGCTTTAGGCCCAGGCAAGGGACCCCTAGCTCCCGGGACTGCCAGCTTCGACCATGCCCAGCTCCCATCACTGGCTCCACCCCTACTTCCTGCTATCACTGGCCAGGGCGGCAAAGGCGCCTGATTCTCCGATCATGGCTGGGGGGCAGGGCAAAGGCGGCCCCAGGGCCGCCTTTGCCCTGCCCCCCAGCTCTTAGCTCCCCCCTGGGTTTCTGATCACTGTCAGTGGCAGGGGGCTTCTTCCTGCTTTCCCTTTCGCCTCCCTGCATTGTGCCTACATATGCAAATTAACCGCCATCTTGTTGGCAGTTAACTGCCAATCTTAGTTGGCAGTTAACTGCCAATCTTAGTTGGCAGTTAATTTGCATATAGCCCTGATTAGCCAATGAAAAGGGTATCGTCGTACGCCAATTACCATTTTTCTCTTTTATTAGATAGGAGGATGTGGGGTTATTTCCATTAACACAACTAATAAGGAGGAAGAAAGGACCAGTTAAATGTTTCTCTAAAGATTACCATTTAATAAATTTATAGAATACTGGTTAAATGAGAGATCAGTTTAATATATATAATATATAATTTTTATCTCACATATTATATGCTTATATTATTTGCTCTATATTCTGAATTCACTATTACAATAAGTTCATTTATCTTCTTATTAAGATGGCTAATTATAGACTAGAATAATCAAACCTATGATCTTATTTCTAATTAAATCTCAAGATCATTATTACCATAACTGATTAATTTTACCCTCCCTTATCTACTTTATCTGATTTGCCTAATTAGAATTTCATTTTATTTTTCTGTTTAAGCCGTATAGAAAAAAAATCTTGCTTCAAATTTTAATATAAAATTTGTACTCAGATTTTATCCCCTTTACATATCCCATTCTTGAGTAAACATTTAACTATTAGTATTAAGTAACAAGATTGAGAAACCCTTACAAGAAAAGACTATATGGTTGCAGCACCTTCTTCTTGGGACCAGGGAGTTGATTCCCACAAAGGCTGTTGGGGAGGAAGCCACTTTTCCCCTCCTTTGTCCCCACTGGGTCCTGCAGGCCTTCACTTTCTACAACATCCTCTAGTTTATGACATTGGGGCTGTTTGAAAAACTCCTTTAACTAAAATGCATGTATACTGCCCGTATCAATGTGCATTCCACTCACTAGTACCTAATGCTTAGTCCTTGCACTTGATAAGTACTCACAGGTTGCTCTTAATAATAATGTTAAATTACAGATTTCTGATGGAAAATTGGAATTTATGTAGCTTTGGATGTATCATATGGTTCCAAAAGATCTAGCTGGAAAGTAATAATAATTGATTTTAGGATTAAAACATTCTTAATAATATAAGGGTTGCATTTCTCATGGCCCATCAATATTGGATTGTTTAATATAATTCAGTTGACTAATCATAATCATAAACTGGATTTCTAAGACACCTAACACTGTTGGGAATGAAGTATCTTGAGGTACATTACATTTTATTCTCATTCCTAAACAGAAAGAACATTTAAAACACTCTCAGGATCTATTATAAACAAGGATTTGAAATATTTTTGTCTTTATCCTGATATTTTATGCTTTATTTTAAGATGCAAAAATCTTATGAAACTAGGATATTCAAACAGCTCATCAAATTTTGTAAGTTAATTGAGAGCCATAACCATTATGAACTTCGGTTTATTTTTTTACAGGCAAACGTGTTTTGTTTTTTTTTACTTGAGTGAAAGTTAATCACTATTGCTTGAAAACAAAAATTAGACAAACTGAATGAGTGTAATTTTGCCAGTGTTATATTCCTACAGAGGGGACTTAAAGGGCAGTTACTTAAATTGGATGCTTGTGTGCCTGTCTGTGTGTCTCATCCTGTGAATAAAGACCAACAAATTACGACTTCCATGTAGTAAAAGCAAGACTCACACTGAGTTTTCTGATATTTCCTTGTAGATGTTGAAATATTTACACTGCTTCTTGAATGTTACATTGAAAGTTTTTCATGGTCTTGGCACACAATGCTTATTTTTCTAAGCTAAAATCTTAGCAGCTAGAAAAATATAGTTGGGCTTTTTGGTCTTTTATATGTGCCTCAGACATGAAACAGCTCTGGCCACCAACACAGGCATCAAGTTAGGATGAACTAAGGACTGTATATCTGCTTGGCCCCTGATTGATATAAGAGCAACATCACCAATCAGGTGTCTCCTTGCCCACTACCAGGAGGTGACTTTTCTGGTCTTTAATCACCTAATAGGCTGTCTGTTGGAGTTTACCCAAGAGTGTTTAGCCCTGCCCATATGTACTTCCTCTGCCAGCCTTTATAAAAAGGTGATGGGGGCCAATTTTCATAATAGAACCTCAAACTACCTTCCTCCTCAAAGCACACGAATGAATCAATATTTCAAAGTGTCTACCCTGAAGTTTTAGCCAATGACAATGACCTCGTACTCTCTACCACACAGAATAATTCTCAACACCCTATAATGAGAAATGTCACTTTGGGAAGCTATAAAGACCTGCATGCAAGACCTCTATTCCTACAATTCAGAGGTGCCAGATAGGTTGTTGCTCGCAGCCAATCACCCATTATGCAATGTTAATCACAAATGTGGACACAGCCACCAAACTTCCCAGCACAAGTTATTCGGGCAGTTTCTGTGAATGAATCAAGAGTTGAAATGCAAATTGAAATCTACTTATCATCCTGGGTAGCAGTACTCTAGATGCTACTCTGGCCCTGGCCCTGGCCAGTGTTGCTCAGCAGTTAGAGCACTGGCCAGTTAGAGCATTGGCCCACCCACCAAAGGGTCACTGGTTCGATTCCCAGTCAAGGGTAGGTATCTAGGTTGTGGGTTTGCTCCAAGGGGAGAGGGAGTGTGTGCAGATGGCAACCAGTGGATGTGTCTCTCTCACAGTGATATTTCTCTCTCTCTCTCTCTCTCTTTCTTTCCCCTTTCCTTGATTTCTCCAACTATGTCTTTCGTCCAATGTTGCCTATATTTTCATCAGTTGCATCAAATCATTGTAAAGGAGTAAACTGTTGCTAACTACACAAAAATTCAAACAGTAACTTGCACAGTCTATATTTGGTCTCATCTCCTGTTATTTTTTAAGGCAATAAATGAATGATATTTAAAATATTTTGTATAAATGAAGCAGAGTTTTCAGGGTCAGAGTGAGCCTATAATGAACGTGTTCTGTTGCAAAGTTGTTCTTTCCTCTGTGTTCCTTGTAGCACATTTGTGAATATTCCCAACTGTCTCCAAGGCAGAAATGAAATGGAGGGTGAGAAGGGAACTAATTTGTGATCTTAAAACCTTTATTGCCGGCATATGAAAAATATATGTAGCCAATCTTGTTACTATGGGGAAAATGTAGCACTCCATAGGAGTTAAAGGGGCATATATATTCAATGATGATTTATTGGTAATTTATTGTGTAAGGGGCTGTAGTGAGTACTCTAAAAGTTGCTTCCTGTGTTTTCTGGCCAAAGATACTCACACTAATCAGATCAAGACCTGTGGTTACGGTCAAATGATTAAACAATTTAGTAACGAGTTTGATGGCCTTTATGCAAGGAAGGGAATATAGTCCATGGGTTGGGGGGTGGGGTGCATTGCCTCACAGGCGGGGGAGCGCTCTTCCTGAGGGAGTTTGGGCAAGAGCAAGTTTTATATAATGTTAGAAGAGGCAACATGGAAATGGCAGGATGAGCGAGGAGGTCAGGAATTTCTTTATGAGGCTAACAGCTCCTGTTTTCTAGGGTAAAGTAAGCTAGCTAAGCTGACTTGGGCAATTGTGATTGGTATGTTTTGGATTTCCTTGACAGGTGGGTCCCATAAGTGCAGGATGACTTAGGCTTAGATTTGTGATATGGGCTGGGCCACTAGGGTGGCCTCTATTTTGTGGGTCCTAATATACAAATTAACTTTACCATTACAAGCCCTTTCCATCTACCAACACCCTTAATACCTTCCTTTCTAGTTATTTCTTATTGTATCAAAACCCAGGTTGGGGCAACTTCAAGCTGTAAGCTCCTTGAGGTTTGCCTTATTTGTCACTGGAATAAAGTACTTGATAAACATGGTTTGACTTGATAAAGTGACTGAATGGCTAATGGAGAGAGCCCTTCCCCCAGAAGTGCCCAGTTAGATATTTCTGGACAGGAAAGAAAGCTGGTTATAACCTCTTTAATTGTTTTTTCTTCTGACCCAGAGTTGTAAATGGAGAGAGCAAGGATAGTAGGAGTACTAGATCACTTCATAAGTTATATAAATGTCTAAGCACTATGTTGTATGCCTGGAACTAATATACTATTGAATGTCAACTGTTATTGAAAAAAAAAATTAAATCTCTGGCCAACCTTAAACAACTGTTTTGGATCTGATGGCCTGCTAATTTTATCATTGCCTGCATTATTCTCCTTCCATTAAGTCCCGCTTTCCCTTGGCTCCTTCAACTATTTCTTTTATCTAGTGATGACTATATTTTAGTAAGCTGCCTCAAATCATTGGTGGAAGAAGATGAGGTAGAACTAATTGTATACAAATCAACTCAGTAATTTATATAGACTGTATTTGGATCAATTTTTGTGAGTTAATTTTTCAGGCAAATATGACTGACAGTTGAAACATTTTATAAATGAGGCAGGGTTCTCAGGGTCAGAATGTTCTGTTGAAACATTCTTTCTCTGTGTTCCTTCTAGTGCAACATTTGTGAATGTTCCCACTATCTACGAGCCAGAAATGCAATGGAGGTTGGGAAGGAAAAAAGTAACTTAATATGCTATTATAAAAGTTTTATTGTTGATATATGAAGAAATAAAAGTAGCAAATCTTACTGAAAGGGGGATATGTTATCTTTCTCCACATGTGAAAAAGACAAATATTCAATGAAGATTTCTTGAGAATTTATTAAAGAAATGTATTCAGTCCTATAAAATGGTTTTTTGTTTGCTACCCAAAAGCGTTCCAACTAATGAATTCAAGACCTGTGAATACCAAATCCGTTTTCACTTGTCAGCCCCTTGCCACATCTTCTCTAATGTTCTTGTCATAATTTTCACCCCTAAACCCATGTTGGGACAACTTCAGACCGTAAGCCCCTTGAGGCTCATCTTATTTGTCAGGGGAGCATGTATTCAATAATATGATTTAAATGGATGAATCAGATTTCTGTACAGGGCTAGGAAAGCTGGTTATAACCTGGTCACATTATTCTTGTGGACACAGAGTTGTAAATGTAGAGAGAAAGGCAAGCAGAGTTTCAGTCTGTGAATTGTCTCGACAGGCCCTAGACAGCAGGAGCTCACTGGATGCTAGGAAAGTTCATCTAGAGGAGACATCAAGAAATACAGGAGTTCCCTTTACTCCACTCATCTGCCTAAGCGGTTCTCAACCTGTGGGCTGCGACCCCTGAAAATACATCCTGCATATCAGATATTTACATTACGGTTCATAACAGTAGCAAAATTACAGTTATGAAGTAGCAACAAAAATAATTTTATGGTTGGGGGTCACCACAACATGAGGAACTGTATTAAAGGGTCGCGGCATTAGGAAGGTTGAGAACCACTGCAACACCAGTTCACAATTCAAGTTCAGAGCACGTGAACACTGGCTCAAAGAAACTCGGGTGAAATGGACATGAAAACTAGCTGGAAGGAACCTGGCTGCAGGATCTGTTCAGTGTTTGCGTGTCCCTCCTGAGCCACCTGCTCTCACTATATTGTATTGATGTTTGGAAATGGGAAAAACCGGAGGAAAATCATTTCTTAGGCTCTTAAGTCTGACTTCACCCAACAAAATGACGCCAGCGCTCAGTTCTCTGGCCGGAGGGTTTCTCTAGAGACAAGTTGGGGGGCCGCCCAGGCGACATCCAATTCCCGCGACAAAGTTCCGCCCGGGAGGAGGGGGGGCCAGGCGCTGGGCGGAGCCGGAGGGGAGCGCAGGGGCGTGACCACGGTGGAGGGGCGGGCCCAGCGGAGCTCAGGGGCGTGACCCGGAGAGGTGGGGCGTGACTGTGGCGGGAGGCGGGTGGCCTGGCCTGAAGGCTGAGAGGAGCACCTTCTGGAGTGGCGTGGCCAGGGCAGCAAGTAAGGACCTGGAGGTGGAGTGATCAGTCATATGGGGCGTGGCTTAGAGGCGAGGGGCGTGGCTCTGGCCCTGGAACACGGCGAGGGGGTGTGGCTATGATGGCTAAGTTTGCCAGCTGCGGCCCCAGGACTAAGTAAGGTTCCTGCTCCTGGGAAAACGCTCAGGTAAGGGCCAGTGGCCGAGTGGAGGGGGGTGGCTACAGCGGGGGCTGGCCGGCCCGGGGAGGGCTGGACCTTCCTCACCCCAGCACTGCCCTGCCTGGTCTTGGAACCAGGAGAGCTGTTTGCGCGTATTGCTGGGGTCACCGAGGGGCGCAGTGGACTAGTTAGGCTGAGAGGGTATTACCCTCCCCGCCCCCCGCCCCTGCAGCCCTCCTCTATGGGAGTCACCAACCAAAAGGCAGAACTTCCTTTAGGGTTACTTGCACTTGAAGGGAAAACAGCTGCCCCAGGGGATTTGTGGGGAGTTCCTTAGGAGGGAGTGTTGCCAGGGCTGGTTGGATGTGACTAGCTCGAGAAAGTCCAAACTGCTGCGAAATAGCTGGACACAGGTAAGGACTGCAAATCTGAGATTGTGGTTCCACGAGCCGAGGCGCGGCAAGCTGGGACTAACTTGCGTCAGCATTGTATTTCTTCCCTCCCCTGACTTTGCCGGGGTCTGTGGATGGAGTCACGGCCACCCCCACCCCAACGCGAGGGATCAGCATCACAGCTGTGTCTCAGGGACAAATCTCAGTCTTCTGCTTTCCCCAAGTCCTTCTGGCCTTTTTGTTTTCGTGCCTTGCCCCAAAATTGGAGGAGAACCACGGAAGTAAATGTTGATGGCTGTGAGTCTTTGTGGAATTCCGTGTTAAATGCTACTGCCTTGAGGCTGGTGGCAACTCATTAATATTCATGTAAGTGCCCTCCCTTCCCATATATTTTAACTGGGAAAGTTGGAGAGGTACAAGAAGTTAATGTGTACACCTTAATTTGGATAGAACTTGTTCTCTCCCAGCTACTGAAAACCACATTGTTTTCTGCTTCCCCTACTTTCTTTACTGATAATCTAGTCATCTTTATTCTCCTATTAAAAGTCTTGCTGGAAGGTAGAAAGGAGTAGCCAGATTTCTCTGGTGAGGGGAGCTGCCTGGGACCCTACCCTGACCTACCCTTGTACATCCCTCAGAACCGGCACTGTTCTTGGATACGTTGGAAATGGGAAACCTTTCAGCTATGTAGGGCTGTCCTTTACTCAGGTAATTTTTACATCAGTACCAGGACTGAAATTCACCAAAAGACCAAGAGCAGCAAGGACACGATTCTCTGTGCCTGTACACACCTCTCTGGAGCCAGGGGAGAGGCTGTGAGGGCTCACAGTTGGAAGGCAGTAAAGACTGACTGAATTGTGAGTGAATGAGTGAAAATGAATATTTTGGAAATGTGATGGTTGGAGGACAGGCCACACTTGCATAGTTTGTTGCAGCACATTAAGCAGTCACTGGAAATGTATTTTGAAACTTTTGGCAACCCCAGATTAGAAGCATACTCTCAGAAAAGAAGTGGGTGAGAGGAGGAAGCTGAGCTTTCTCAGTCAAGACATGGAAACATAACCTCTCATTTAAATTCAGAGAATTGCAAGCTGGCTTCCTTTCTAAATCAAGAGGTGAGAAAATTAAGGGTCAATATGATAAGAATCAAGGAATTTTTTCAAAGTTATCATTACCTTTAGTAAGACTTTATTGCTGTCTGTTTTGCATACATGTAAATATCTTAATCAGGCAGAGTTTAATCTACTTGTCATTTAATAAATACATGATTTATGAATGATTCTTTCAGTATCTTTACTTTTTCACACATTTCTAAGTCTGCAAAACAGCAGATAAGGGACCTGTTAGTAAAATTCAAGACATGCATACATAATTAGTGATTGCATAGTACCATAGTACAGAAAACTTAGCCCTCTTGGGCTTGTAAAAATTAATGGGGATGGAGTCACTTCAAAATGGAGTCGGAACTGTCATCCCAAAGGAGCCTTGCATCTTACTTCTCAAACCTTTGGATTGTTAAAACTGAGCAAATAAACCTATGGCATTGTATCCCAAACAACTGTTTGCAAAGCTAATAGGAAAGTAGATATGACTACATGACTGAAAATGAAAGACATTCTTTAAAATTAATATCATATGTTCCAGTGGTCGGCAAACTGCGGCTCGCGAGCCACATGCAGCTCTTTGACCCCTTGAGTGTGGCTCTTCCACAAAATACCGACTTCTGTGCATGGGCCACGAAGTTTCAATTGCACTGTACGTGCGCGCCCACATGTGGTATTTTGTGGAAGAGCCACACTCAAGGGGTCAAAGAGCCGCATGTGGCTTGCGAGCCGCAGTTTGCCGACCACTGTGTTAGCCTATCTGCATTTATAGAAATTTCTTCCTTTGCTTATTAACACTCAGAGAAATTCCTTCTATTCCTGCATTTATTCCCCTTTCCTTTCTCATAAAAATCCCTTGTGCCTTCACCTCCTAATCAAAACATTATTTGGGTTTCTGCCTGGATCAGTGCTTCCTGCATAGCTCTTCTATTGAATCTTAAACACTTGTTGCCTCTCACTTTGACCTTTTATTTTTATGTTAACTGTCCCATCTTTAAGGACAAACTTAAGTAAGGATAAATTTTCTGTGAAAGCCAGTAATGTATGGTAGTAGTTCATTCTTATGTATTATGTTTGATAATTAAACAGTATTTGTGGTTTCACAAGCTTGGGTTTTATGAGATCCTGGGTAAGTTTAAATAACCACCTCTATAACTTTTAATGTAACAGACGGGATTGGTGTTAGGCTTGAGTATGAATAATCTCAACTATTGTTATAGGTATTGTAGCCCAGCGTTAGCTAAACTGAGTTTCTGTTTATTTGGGTTTTCGTGGAACCCTCTTTGCCTATGACTTTCCATGCTCTGTTGCTTCCTTGATTGCCTTTAACTGTTCCTCTCCATCCCTTGGACTCCTAATCACTCCATTTTTTTCAGTCTCCCTCTGTACACCTGTTACTCCTTGTTGGAGAGGGTGGGTGTACCTTCTCTTTAGCCTTGTAGCCTCTCCTGAGGACGAGAGCTGCTTTGCCAACTCTCCTAGACCTTTCCTCTCATCTGTACCGTGGACCTCAAATCCAATGTATAATTAGATGAAGAGGGTCATCTTTCCCTTCTCACCTACACCTTGTGCCAAGTTCTGTTTCTCTGTCAGGGATCCTCATTCTACCACCAGCATCATCTAGCTGTAAAACCATGAAGCCTTCCTTCTTCAGCTTCTTCCCTTTTCTCTACTCTAGTTGAGTGCAAATCCTATTGTTTTATTTTTAACCCAAATGGTGATCTCTTAATGCAAAGTGCCTTGTTCATCTCTACTACCACTATCAAGTTCAGTATTTTATATTCTCCACTTGGATCACTGGAATTTCATTTTAAACTTCACATTTCCAACTCTGAGCTACTGAATTCCCACCCAAAACCTGTTCGACACAATATTGTCCTCATCTCAGCTCATGGCAACTCCATTCTTCTAGTTGCTTAGGCCAAGAATCATCCAGTCATCCTTGACTCCTCTCTTGCACATTTTACAGGCTGTATTTCCAAGTTGTAGCTAAGACCCAACCACCTCTCACCACCTCCACTGCAACATCCTTAGATCCAACCCCTGGATTATCTGATTGATTTCCCTGATTCTTTCCTGCCTCACATCCCACTTGATTTCCAATAGAGTACCTTGAATGATCTTTTAGAAATATAAATCCGCTTATGTCCCTTCTCTGCTCCAGAAACTTAATCGTAACCCCATTTCTCTTAGAGCAGTAGTTCCCAATCAGAGCTGATGCCCCTTCTCCAAGGAACATCTGCAATGTCTGGAGACAGTTTTGTCACAGTTGGAGGGAGGGTGCCACTGGCATCTAATAGGTAGAGACCAGACAGACTACTACATGTCCTACTATGCACAGGACATGCCCCCCCCCCCCAAAAAAAGAGTTTTCTGGTTAAAAATGTCAACAACGCCAAGGTTGAGAAACCTGAGTTGGAGAAAGAACCTTTACAGTGGCCTAGACATCTACTTGATCTGGCATCCATTACCTCTCAACCTCATCTCCTATCCTATGCTAGTTCACTCCTGTCATATTGGCCTCTTTACCATCCCTTGTATGTGCCAGACACACTCCCACCTCAGGGTCTTTGCACAAGCCATTTCCTTTGCCTAGAATACCCTTCACCCTGATACCCATATAATAAATTCCTTCACCTCCTTCAATCCTTTGCTCAACTTCACTTTCTCAATAAGGCCTCCCCTGAGCAATTTATTTAAAAATCTGACACCCCCTTCTCAGTGGCCCTCCAAATTCACCTAACCCTGCTGTACTTTTCACTGAATCCATTATATCATTGCTGTTTATTGTCTATCTCCCCCTCCTAGAATGTAAGTTCCACAAGGGCAGAGACTTTGTTTTATTACCCTATTGATCCTAGAACAGTGTCTGGCATTTAATATGTTTGACTGACATCTTGATGAATGCATGAATAAAAGAGTGATGGGGGAAAAAAGAGTGATGGAATTGAAGGAAGGATGGTTGAAGGAATCATCTCATCACTGACTTTCCTGGATCCACTCTTTGCCCACTTCCATCCATCCTACGCTGTGCTGACAGTCATTAGAAACCATCAGTGCTTCCTCCTGTACACATGGAATAATATTTGAAAGTCTTCCAGTCTATTGGAAATTTATATTCTCTGAATTAATCTCAAATCCCAATCCTTCCCTACTTTCCACTGCATCTTCTGGGCATCTGCTTGACCAATACCTTAACAAATATTCATAGCAGACTTGAGATTATGGGAAGTTCAGATACATTTGGCTTCATTACCAAAAACAGTATTTTGATTTTATAAAAAAACACAAGGTCGTTTTCAGAGTCAGTGTCCCCTGCAGTGAGATGGACAGTATTCCCAGGAGACAAACAGAAGTTCAGACTTCCAGACCATTATATGCAGCCCACTATTGGGTGGGCTTTGTGGAAGAGGAACTAGAACAGCGGTTCTCAACCTGTGGGTCACAACCCCTTTGGCGGTTGAACCACCCTTTCACAGGGGTTGCCTAAGACCATCCTGCATATCAGATATTTACATTACAATTCATAACAGTAGCAACATTACAGTTAGGAAGTAGCAACGAAAATAATTTTATGGTTGGGTCACAACATGAGGAACTGTATTAAAGGGCCAGAAGGTTGAGAACCACTGAACTAGGTTCACATCAGGTTGACATCAGGCCTCTGGAGCTCTTGTGTCCTCCTAGTCCTCGAGAGCCAGTCTGGAAGTGGGCAAGAGACACTTCCTCTGGGTGAAGTGTCATCAGGTGCCAGCCTTGGCATTGTGCACAGATGGCATGATTACAGAATGCAGAGCAGTCCCTAAAGGCAGGACTGCTCCAGCCTGTTGCGCCAACTCAGACTTGTCCTAGGGCTTTCCTGATGGCTCTGGAACTAGACCAAGGATCAGTTATCCAGACTTCTCTGGGCACCTCGGTAACAGGTCTCAGACCCTCACATGGCCCCTTGTGCAGGGCCAAGAGCACGCCCACTCATCTTTACAACTCCCTGCTGACCTTGTCTTATCACAACATTCTCTTTGAAGGGCAGACCAGCAAGTCCCTTGTGTTGAGTATACTTTGTCCTTGGCATTGTGTTCCTGGAATTTACTGTCTTTTTAAAAAAATCTAGATTATAAGCAAGAAAGAAGTCCTTTTCCACATGTTTTCCCACCTCCCCACAACACTGGGATTGATTATGAAATAAGCCCAAGGTTCTACCTGTTTCAACTTCAATTGTTCTCTTTGGCCTTGGTTCCTAAGCACCCCTGCCTCCCCCACAATATCCTCCTCATTGCTGACATTACCCCTGTCCATCTCTCTGTCTTTGTGCCTCCTATTAAAATAGTCTCTCTCCTATGACACATGTTTCAGACGTCACCCCCTCCTGAAACTTAGAGCCTCTGCCCTCTCTTCTCATTGAATTAAGTCAGGGCTGTCTTCACATATGGCTTGATTAAGAAGTATTTAATTGTGTTAATTGAAATAAACCATACTCAGAGGAAAAATATTATATAATTCCACTTATATGAAGTATGTAGAATAGGCAAATACATAGAGACAGGAAGTAGAAAAGAGGTTACTGGGGTTTGGGGCATCATGAGAAATGAGGAGTTATCTTTTAATGGGTAGAATTTATACAGGGGGTGATAAAAAAGTTTTGGGTATAGATACTGGTGATGGGTACACAACATTGTAAATGTATTTAATGCCACTAAAAACATGAAAATGATAAATATTATGTATATTTTACTACAGTAAAAAGGTAACCAAAAAAACCCCACAAAAGTTGTTTAAATAGCTTTTCCTTGTAGATTGCAAGTTTGTGGGAATGGTGAAAAAACATAACTTTTTCATCTTTACCCTGCACAATGCTTTGGATGAGGTAGTCACTCATTATTGCTTCAAATCAGGGATAGAAAGAAAAACAGAAATAAGGTACATTTTGACATATCTGCTGCCTCTAAAATGTATATATACAAACACACATAAAACTGCTATGAACAAAAGTGATTCTAATTTGGTTTGAGAATTTCCAACTCCTTTTGTTAGTGAAGACATACTTTAGGTGTCACTGCCCTAAAGACCCCAGGTAGGAAGTCAGACCTGCAGGTGAGGAGCCTCTGTGTGTTTGAAGAACTTCCTGCCAGTCCCCTTTCATGTGGAGTCATACATTTCTGCTCCCTGAGATCAGTATGATCATTGGCAAAGTGTTGCAGACAACAGCGCACAGCACATACAATATTTGTCCAGGCACATGTACTAATAGCTAATTAAAAAGAATTCTGCCTTGAGCTCGCAGTTGTTCCTTTCAGGGTAGTAATAGGAAGTAACTGCCCTATGCCTTCCCTGGACACACCTCACGGTTCCCATTGGGTTTAGCCTTCTCTCCTCTAGCTCAGATCTGGTGGAGTCAAGGGTAGAAGAGCTAGTTCACAGCCAGTTAACAGCAATGAGGTACATGAAGAGAAGAGATGGTGAAATCAGGACAGGTGCCTCCTTTCTCTGCATTCCTGGGTATCCTAATGTGCTTTTGTTTTAATCTTACACTCTTCTTGGAAAGACAGTGTGAATGATAAAATTCAAGCCTGTAAGTGATGTGTGTCTTTAGTGGCTTCTCAATTTCTCTTTTTTGTGCCTTTTGGCAGCTGCCCTCCTCTGGCATTGCCAAATTGTTTAGAGGCCTCCAATAGGCTGAGGGCAGAATCCGAGGAGCACTAACACCTGCTGAGAACTGGATTGGTGTGTATGTCCCTTCCCATGGGATGTACATTTCAAGAAGCTCCGAGAAGGGGACATTGCACACCTGGAAGCTAGAGTTCATGTCTTGTTCCTCTTTGTATCCCAGCCCCCAACATGATGCCTGGGGCAAAGGAAATGATAATAAATGTTTCCATGAAAATGATTACTGGCAGAATTCCCATCTCTGTGACACCAGGTTGGGTTCAATAGGTTCCTCTTGCAGATCAGACAGAACTTTGGGGGTCCTTCATATCTTATAGGAAGAGGTATGAGACCCTCCTCTTTAAAGACAAACATTTAAAAGTGTTTTCATAAATGTATATAAGTACATTTATACATTTCAAAGTGTATAATAAACCTACAAGTGGGTGATGGTGATGTGTAGGAAAAGGAAAAATCCCTTCATATTGGGAATATACTAGCAGTCACTTCACTGTTCTCAGTTCTTGAAATTAGGATCTAGGTCAGCCGTGGGCAAACTACGGCCCGCGGGCTGGATCTGGCCCGTTTGAAATGAGTAAAACTAAAAAAAAAAAAAAAAAAAAAGACCGTACCCTTTTATGTCATGATGTTTACTTTGAATTTATATTAGTTCACACAAACACTCCATCCATGTTTTTGTTCCAGCCCTCCGGTCCAGTTTAAGAACCCATTGTGGCCCTCGAGTCAAAAAGTTTGCCCACCCCTGGGCTAGGTCTTTCCCTCTTCAGATCATCAGGTAGCCATCATGTGCCAGACACTGTATCCCTAAGAGATGCACCTGTGACCAAGATAGAGATAGTCCCTACCACCATGAGGCTTAGATACTGTGGAGATAGAGTCATAAATTACATTCCTGGTGAGGTATTTAATTCAACTCTGACCAAGAACAAAAGGGCCCTGTGCTCACCAAGAGAGGCCACAGTCAAGGGAGGCTTTTAGGAGGTGACGGTGGATGTGGTCATCAAAGGGTGGATAGGAGTTAACCAGCCACAGGGGGAGTGAGAGTGGTCTATTGAAGGAGGAACAGCTACATAAACCCTGAGATTAGAGGGAGCATCAGGAGTTGGAAAAACCAAAGTCCATGTGGCTGGTGTGCATACAGGAGTGTGAATTGGACATGAGGTTGAGAGGTGCTAGAGCAGGGCTAGAGCACAGCTGTGCAGCCAAACCGTACTCATTGTTGCTCAAATGGTGTCTGAACAGTTGTCTGAATGCATCTCAAGTAATCACTCTAACCAGCAGTTCTCAACCTGTGGGTCGCGACCGCCTAAGACCATCCTGCATATCAGATATTTCCATGACGATTCATAACAGTAGCAACATTACAGTGATGAAGTAGCAACGAAAATAATTTTATGGTTGGGTCACAACATGAGGAACTGTATTTAAAGGGCCAGCAGGTTGAGAACCACTGCAAACACTTTAAATTCTATAGTGGAGTGAATATATAATCAAGGAACTTTTTTTTTCATTTTTGAACTTGTTTGCTTACTTGATACAGGGATAGAAGTTTCAGGAAAAGTGGATGAAGCAGTATTGGGTGGGGAGTGGGGAAGAAGCATTCAAAGTTAACATTACCATAATTTCAGAACACTGTAGTCAATGCCTTGGAAAGCATAGTCTTCTGAGACTCTCAACTATGAATATGTGAGGTAGGGAGGTCATCAGTGCAGTCATAAATGAATATTCAAATTGAATCTACTTGTAGATTAGTTCAGGATTAATCTGCATTTTCCCATTAACCAAGGGAAATATTGCTACACTTAAAATTGGCAGTCACTAGTTATATTTAAGCTTGGATTTCAAAACCACCCCTGACTATTTTGGCAGGACATATCTTGGATTGTTGTTTTTAAGCAATCCAGATGCAGACTAATTTTTTTTTTTTAATTTAAGCTGCCTGGAGGGAGCCTTCATCTTTGGTTACTTCTTATATATAAAGTAGAGGGCCGGTGCATGAATGCATGCATGGGTGGGGTCCCTCGGGGTGACCTGTGGGGATTGGGCCCCAGCTTGCACCCCCAGCCTCGCAGCCCCACAGCCCCGCCTGGCACCCCGCCGTGGCCTAGCACCACCCCCTCACCTGCTCCAACATCCCACCTGCGGGGTGATCAATCAGGGCGGTGGGGGGGGCAAGGCCCCCCTCCCCCCCAGCTTGGCTCCCTCAGTGCCTGGGAGCCGGGTGGTGGTCCTGCCCCCCGCCGTTTGTCACCGTTTGCAGGGCGCTCAGTGGGGCCATCAGGCCCCCTCTCACACCTGCCTTGGCCTGGCACCGCCTGCTCACCTGCTCCATCATCCCACTGTGGTCCTGCTCTAGTCAGGGCCCATTGGGACCCGTAGTGCCTCCACTGCCTTCCGACGCCCACCCCACCTGGTGGTCAGCACACGTCATAGTGAGCGGTCAAACTCCCGGTCAAACAATTCGCACATTAGGCTTTTATATATATAGATATCATGCTAGACAATTTGGGTTTCAGGAAGTATCTTTTTCAATTTTAAGAACTGTACTGTAAACAATCTATTTATTCTTTTGGTTAAAGAGGATAGTTTCTCTGGACCTCTAATATTTGCCAATCTCTAAGGAAAGGCAGGGTGCCTGACTTAGTCATCCAGACTCTGCCAATGAGATGACCAATGCCTTTGAGGAACAAGAGTGTATAAACTGTTGACTCTAAGTTTGGGCCTCTGTCACCCCATGGTGTGTAGTGATAGTCTGGAGGTTCCCATCTTACTTGGTCCTTAATCTTGACTATTTACAGCTTTTCCTCCTCTCTCCTCCTGCCTCTGGGTTATTAGGTTCCTGCAAGTTCCCTGCAAACTGCCCAAGACTTCAAGCCAAAGATTGTGGTGATGAGTAGCCTGCGGGTCATTCTTCAAGCCTCTTTATGCAAATCGCTGTGGAGAAGATGCCAGATTCTGAGATCCATGCCAGTGAGGCCCTGCAGCCTCTACACCTGCAGTTACAAAACCCGGAACCGAGCCCGTGAGTACCCTGCTGCCTTAAGGAGAGCAGGATGCTTGTTTCATAACAGTCATGCATGTTAAAGATTTGTGGATAGGATGTCAGTGGCATTCCAGAGTGGGTGTATATGCCTTAAGAACTTTGAGAATTAATTACTTGTTTCTCTATCGGTCCTCTAAAAGGATTGTGGAAAGTTCTTTTTGCCCCAGTTTTACTGAGATATAATTGACACATAACATGTATAAGTCTAAGGTGTACCACATGGTGATTTGATACACATGTATATTGCAAATGATTACCGCAGTAAGGCTTGGAAAGTCCTTTCCTTGACCAGTTTGAACATGTTAAAATTATGTCCTACAGAAATGGGACAAGGGTGAGATCCCAGTTTCAAATTATTTGAAACCTGTTCTTTAATGTTTCTTGTTAGCAATTGTCTTTTTAAAAATATATATATATATTTATTGATTTCAGGGAGGAAGGAAGAGGGAGGGAGGGAGGGAGGGAGGGAGGGAAGGAGGGAGGGAGGGAGGGAGAGAGAGAGAGAGAGAGAGAGAGAGAGAGAGAGAGAGAGAGAGAGAACATCAATGATGAGAGAGAATCATTGATCGGCTGCCTCCTGCATGCCCCTACTGGGGATTGAGCCCGTAACCTGGACATGTGCCATTGATTGGAATCGAACCCAGGACCCTTTAGTCTGCAGGCCAACACTCTATCCACTGAGCCAAACTGACTAGGGAAGCTATTGCTTTTTTTTATTAAGGTTGGTCCACAGATTGTGAATGATTTCTGTGGATCTGAACATTCTAGAAGATGCATGTTAATGATTTACAGCAGTTCAAAACAGTAGCATCACACCCTGGAATATTCTTTCCTGAGTTACACATTGTGGTTGCTTCTAGCAGACCAGCTTGTTGAGTGTATGCTCTGCTGTAAACATAGCAGATCAAGTGAGGCAGCAGATGGTGTCTGTTGAAACCTCTCACATCTAATCCCCCTGCCAAAAGACCAGTTACCATCTACCTCTCTATGGGGCAGGGATTCTCCACTGCAGCACCACTGACATGGGGGTGGGTCATTCTGTGTTGTCAGGGGCTGTCCTGTGCACTGTAAGATGTCGGATGGCATCCTTGGCCTCTACCCACTAGATGACTGCAATATCCCTGCCCAGTTGCAACAACCAAAAATGTCTACACATTACCAAATGAGCTCTGAGGGACAAAATTGCCTCTGGTTAAGAAATGATAGAAGAGGATAAACTTTGTATTTGTGGAGAGATGAGTTTGAGTTTGTAGAGAGATTAAATGGGTAAATATATCATTGGAGGGGTATTTTTCATATTTTCCATTAGTTTAAAGGGGTTGACTCAGAGTTTCCAAATATTGGCTTGCTTCTAGGTCAAGGTTTCTCTATTTTTTCTCTTTGGGTTTAGTCTCTTTTGATCCCATTTGCACATAATAAAAGCATAGGTAAGAGAAATGCTTGTAAAATAGGCATGATAATCTAGCTAAAGCCAAGGACTTGAAACTGCTCCATAAATATATTTTTATTGAGAGTGTATTTTATTTCCTCTCACATTGGCCGTGTTCTCATTAAAATGAACTGCCCAGTGTTATAATACATTTCTGGTTGCTGGGTGTGGCTTCCTACCACCAAGCCCACATCCTACCCAGACTGGCTTATTCTCAATACTGGCACTTTGAGGCTTAAAGTGGAAAAAAATATTTATCTAGGTAATAAAGTTTTACTTTTTTAACAGAAAAGTGTAAGTCCCTAACACTACCTAGTAGTTAAATAAAGTGAACCACAAAAATGAGCTTTGTAGGCAATTCCATATTTTCTAACAGTCACACCTAAAAATGAACAAATAATATGTCAATTGCATCTCAATAAAACTGGGGGAAGTAAATTTTGTTCATTTGTGTAATTCTACTAATATAGAAAATATAGGTGAAATATAGTATATAGGTGAAATAAATTTTACTAACATATTTTATTTAACATAATAGATCCAAAATATTATCACTTTAAAGTAAGATGAATATAAGGATTATAAATGAAATATTTTACTTTCTTTGTTTTATACTAAGTCTTCAAGGTCCCTCAGTGTTTTACATTTATAGCACATTTCAATTTCAACTAGTCACATTGGATGTGTGGGTACCATGTTAGACAGTGCAGGTACAGAGAGCAGTTGCCTAGGAGTAACAGTAGATGAGAGGATGCTTAATGTAATGTGTAGCTGTCAGGGAAGGGGTTTGAACTGACCTTGAGAGCCAGTAGGATTTTCACAGATGGGAAAAAACAGGCAGATGTGATCATGTGAATGCAGGAGGTGTTCTGGGTACACTTGCTTGCCTGGTTGGAGAGACTATGGGTGAGAGGTAAGGTTAGAGAGCCTTGGTATCAACTTGTTTGGTTTTCTCTATCAGTAAGGTAAGCATTAAGTGCCTCCTTTGTGCCTGGTACCAAGTTCAGCCCTGGGCCTGTAGCAAAAGTACAGGATTCAGGCCCTAGGGCTTAGAGTTGACACAGGCCCCTTGAGCAGATAAAGGCACATTGCATGAAACATGGTTAAGTGCTAAATGGTGTGAGGGTGAATGCAGTGTGAGTTCAGCAGAAGGAAAGGTCAGGGTGGTTGGAGAAAATGTCAAGACTGGAGTTTGGGAAGATGGAGTAGAGGTGAGAGAGGAGGCAAAGCAACCAAGAAGCATGGTATGAAGTCTGGGCTATAGAGACCAGAACTAGGCTGGTGGTCATGGGTGAGACAAGAAAGAGATAAACCTAAAATATTTTTAAAGAAAAAATAATGTGGTGAGTAGGGTAATCTATATATATATACTAGAGGCCCAGTGCACTACATTCGTGCACTGGGGGGGGGGGCAGTCCCTCAGCCCGGCCTGCACCCCCTGGCAGTCCAGAACCTCTCGCTCCTTACCGCCTGCCTGCTTGCTGCTCCTTACTGCTCACCTCGCTGCTCCTTAGCTCTGCTGTGAAGGCGGGAGACCTCCCGCCACTACCGCTGTGCTTGCCAGCTGTGAGCCCGGCTTCTGGCTGAGCGGCGCTCCCCCTGTGGGCGTGCACTGAGCATCTGCCCCCTGGTGGTCAGTGCACATCATAGCGACCAGTTATTCTGGTTGTCCCGCCGTAATGGTCACTTAGGCTTTTAAAGCCTAATATGCAAATTGTCCCTGTGGGAGTTCAACCAGGAGACTGATCACTCGCTGTGATGTGCGCTGACCACCAGGGGTGGCGCAGAACGAAGGAAGGCCACGTCTGGCAGCCAGCAGCCAGAAGGAAGGCCCTGGCTGGCAGCTGGAAGGACCTGATCGTCCCTGATCGCCAGCCAGGCCTAGGGATCCTACCTGTGCATGAATTTCATGCACCGGGCCTCTAGTGTGAAAGAAAGATAAAAAGAAGAGGAGACCTCCCCAGTTATGTTCTTTATTATATTCCTTCATTCCACAACTGATTGAAAGCCAGCTCAGTTCTGATTTGCAGAGCAGCAGGGGAGGCACATTGTATGTGTAGGGGAGGACAAATTATTTTCATTCTACCCTTGTGAATTATTGCCCCCCCCAAATAAAGGAGAGACTAATCAAAGGAAAACAAACAGAATTTTAATAACACGGATGCCAGGCCAAAAAAGTGGAGGGGGGGGGTTTGGGGGAACAAGTTAACATATAATGTGGGTTTATAAAAAAACATTCATTGTCTTATACATTTTGATAAGTGGCAGCACCAGCTGCATTTGTGACACAGTTTGGCTTCATCTGGAAGGTCATCTGGAAGGACGTTTGGCTGTCTGGTCTAATTAGCATATTATGCTTTTATTATTATAGATGTCCCCTTGCTGTAGTTATCTCTTCATATACTGCTATGGATAAGCCCCTGTAGTGCCCCTCAGCAGCTGAGCTACTGAGTAGTTATCAATGAGAATAAATGAGCTATCCTGACTCAGATTATATCACTCATATCCAAACAACCTATAAAAACAACTTCATTCTTAGATCAAAATAATTTCACTCTTAAAAACAACTTTAATTTTTGTCATAAGTAGATTTTAAATCATATAAAACTGATACACAATAAGTGTGAATTCTCAAGTTCCCAGCCACAAGTCTGAATATCTCAGAGGTGTTTCTAGAAGTTTAAAAACATCACACAATCAACTACAGTTGTTTATTCCAACAATAGCAGTTCAATACGAAATTTAAAAGGCATATACCAGATAAGGCACTACAAGACAATAAAAAAAGAGGAAGATATGGTTCCTGTCTGCAAGGAATTTGCATTCTAATCCAATTATAATATGAGTATATTATACCAATTCATATACATTTTCCATTTTAGATTTCTGAAACAGAAAGTTCTTGTTCTTCACAAGTTATTTTATATTAATGGAGAAACCCAAAATATTGATTTCAGACCTCTCTACAGGCGAGAGTACTGCATTATATGAAAAAATAGAAAGAAAGAGAGAGAGAGAGAGAGAGAGAGAGAGAGAGAGAGAGAATACTTTGAGTTTGTCTTCGCTTTTAGCTCCAAGATTTCTCTACTTTGGCCTTGTTGAAATCCAGGGTCAGATAATCTATGCATTGTTTAGCTGCATCCTTGGCCTCACCCACTAGATGTCAGTAGCACCCTCCTCCAGTTATAACAATGAAAAATGTCTCTAGACATTGCCAAATATCTCCTGGGGGGCAGAATCCCTCTGTTGAGAACGACTGGCCTAGAAACTGCCAGGAGAGCTTTATGTTTGTACTGCTGGGGCACTTTTGCCCAAAAAGAAAAGGTTAAGATCTTGCACTTCCAGCTTTGGGCAGCTACCTCAGAAAGAAGAATGTTTCCTATGTAAGAGTGAATCAGAGGCAAATTTCTGTTTTTTGTTTTTGTTTGTTTTTTTAATGAAAAGAAGGGTGTCAGGGACCCTGCCATGCACAAGGATATTTGACTGTATAGCAGCTGCCTTGTCAAATCCTTAGACTCATTCATAGCAGTGAGGTGAGGTGCAGAGGGTCATTAGTAATGATTTCCTGTTGGTCTTGGTTTTACCCACGTATGGTGCTTCTAAAGGGCAGAGAACTGTAACACCCCAAATTCTACATGTGGGTTCAATCCATCATGCATGGATGTCTCAAAAGGTCTGTCTGTGTTGTCAGGAAGTCTGTGGAGATTTCAGGGACTTGCCACAAAGACTGTTCCAAACTAAAGAGGTTCATTTGCCTATATGCATCAAAGCCCAATAAAACACGAGCAGGAGTATGCAGCGAAGAAAGTAAAGGTTTATTTAAGAAAGTGGCACCAAGCCTGGAGACACAGGTGAGCTAATGCTGAAAGACCAGGCTCCCCAATGGCCTGTATGAGGGCAGATTATATAGGGGAACAATTATTAATCATTGTGACTAAGGGAGTTGAGGTCATGTGATCTACTGATTATTTGGGGGCAGGATAGGAAGTAGTGGTTATTGATGTCAGCTGTGGTGTCATTCTGTCCAGTTTTGTGAGGGTAAAGATGTTATGCTTTCATGGGCCTGGGACTGACACACAACTGAGGCCAAGATGCCATGTTCAGTTTGAAACTGTTCCCTTGATCAACAGACCTGAGGTTTTGTTCCTAAGACCTTATGTTGCTAACCAGAACCTGATGTCCTAAGGACTTTGTGATTAAGGGAGTGGACATGCAGTATGTCGTGATGCTATTGACTGGACAAAGCTAGCTTGAATTAAGGGGGAAAGTCATATTAAAGAAATGAAGTTCCTGTGCAATTACAAGACCTGGTTCTTGAATTTTTGGTAGAAAAATCAGCATTAGTGATGTTATCAGTGCGCATGTGGGACAAAATGTGTCTGTACACTTAATATTATAAACAGAACTCCAAGAACCTTCACAATGGTAATATTCTACCCAGGTTTTACAGAATGGCCTCGTAATCTTCAAAATATTGCATACATAAGAGGTGAAGTCAGCATACACACTTAAATAGGACCATATAATTCCTCCAATGGGATTTATCTCTCTCTGGTTCTCTTTGGTCTGACATACTTCTCTGCTGTGATTCAAGTATTTGAGTCTGTCCTTAAGGCCTTAAGTATCTCTATTTCCCCCACTTTCCTTTCTTCTGAATGATATGACAGTGTAGGGGAAGAAAAATAATTTTTGCTCTGTACTTCTAGGTTCTGGACTGAGACCCAACCCCCTCCAATAATAAAAGACAGATTAACAGGAGAAAAAAAACACACAAAAGTTTAATAACATGGATACCTCCTGTATACATGGGAGAGACTCAAGAAAACTGAATAACTCCCGCAAAAGGCCCAAGCCACCACCTTAAATACAGTCTTCAGCTAAAGACAAAAGATGTTGGGGCAGGACTCTAGTGTAGGAGGTTATCAGGAAAAGCACAGTAAACAAGAGTAAGGTTGTTATACAGATTTAAGTCAGTGCCTTCTCCATTGATGAAAGTCTACGGATTTAGTCTTCTTCCTGGTATAGAGAGGGATATACCCTTACAAATGGAGATTCCCTTATAAATATAAATGTCTCTTACAAGAGGATAACTTCTACTGCATTTTCATACCTTCTCATGTATCAGTTGTTTCTTTAAAAAATTCAGCCTAAAATAATTCTTGTGCCAGAGATATTGGGGTGACTCACTCTGCTCTCCATCAACAGGGCCCCTAAACCCTGAACATCTTATAGGTCTCAAACTAACAAGAAATGACTCCTTTTCTTCTCACAATCATCAGTATCTTTCTTAATTTTTCCAAAACCCTAGAGAGCAGTGATGGCGAACCTTTTGAGCTTGGCGTGTCAGCATTTTGAAAAACCCTAACTTAACTCTGGTGCCGTGTCACATATAGAATTTTTTTGATATTTGCAACCATAGTAAAACAAAGATTTATATTTTTGATATTTATTTTATATATTTAAATGCCACTTAACAAAGAAAAATCAACCAAAAAAAATGAGTTCGCGTGTCACCTCTGACACACGTGTCATAGGTTCGCCATCACTGCCCTAGAGTGTGCTCTAATGTCAACTGGCAGTCTACAATATTACACTGTGTGTAAGGAATCCAGAAATCTTCAAAACAGCAAGCAAAATTACAGGATGCATGCAATACAAGCCTTTATTTCTCCTAGCCAACCAATTAAAACCTTAATGGTTGATTGAACATTTGCTTTCCAAAAATTACTTCTCCTCTTTCCCCATTTACTTTGTTGAAAATATGTGCATTATTGAAAATGTCATTAATATGTTCCTGTGTTTAAAACTAGTTTAGCAGTCTGTTCTCTGTATCTATGAGCCTGTTTCTATTTTGTAAGAAAAAAAAATACACCAAAAAACTCATAGACATAGACAACAATATGGTGATTACCAGAGGGAAAAGGGTGTGGGGGGGTAGAAGAGGGTAAAGGGGAGATAAAAATGGTGATAGTGATGAAAGGAGACTTGACTTTGGGTAGTGAACACATAATACAATATACAGATAATCTATATTATAAAAGGCCAGTGGCCGTAACACCGTAATGCCATAACGACCAAACAACCGGTCACCAGGAGGTGCATTGATGGGTCTCCCGGCGCTACGGGTCTGGGGTCCCACTGGTGCGGCGGGTCTGGGGTCTTGCGCAATTTCGTGCACTGGGCCTCTAGTGTACTATAAAATTGTACACCTGAAACCTATATAATTTTACTAATCAATGTCACCCCAATAAATTCAATAAAAATTTTAAAACACAAGTAAACTGGGAATATCCCTAAAAAAACACAGTTTAGCAGGTGGAGCCCAGGAAATTATCAATTCTAATCTCTATGCATTTTTCCTGTTATCATAAGAGTATGCTGCATTTGGTTCAAGTGAAATTAGAAGGTGGACTGAGAGGCTGCAGTTTGACAAGACATCAGAGTCTGATCCTTTGCAAAGGGCTCTCTGACCTGCCCATGTCCATGTCCTCTGCTTTAATCAGTCCATGAAGCCCCTAAGTGGCTAAGTCCAGAGACTTCTCGTTTCCATTAGCCTCAACAGGCTCTCCACAAATAAAACCGCCTGATGTGTGATCCCAGATAAGGGACATCCTGATGGCAGTCCCGATGTGCTTTCTCCTAGTGCACCCACTCTGGGAAAGAATGGACCTGGTCCCAGGGGGCGAGCGCCAGTCGCCCATCAATATCCGGTGGAGGGACAGTGTCTACGATCCTGACTTAAAACCACTCACCATCTCTTATGACCCTGCCACCTGCCTACACCTCTGGAATAATGGATACTCTTTCCTTGTGGAATTTGAAGATTCTACTGATAAATCAGGTGAGAGCCAGACTGATAGTCTCATCTGGAGTTAAAGGCACAGTTTCATATGGGCACAGGTTATATCACACTGTCTCCATGGAAGCACACCTCTTTTGTTAGCAATGATGGGACACATTGGACTTACTTTTTCAATGTAAGTTTTTATGCATATTTTCTTAGTATAGGTAGTATTTTTATTACTAAATAAGCATATTTCTAAGTATAGATTTATAATTGATATAGAAGATAGGGTGTGAAATGAAAAACTGTATCCAGCCAGAACCGGTTTGGCTCAGTTGATAGAGCTTCGGCCTGCAGACTGAAGGGTCCCAGGTTCGATTCTGGTCAAGGGCATACCTTGGTTGCGGGCACATCCCCAGTAGGGGGTGTGCAGGAGGCAGCTGATCGATGTCTCTTTCTCATCGATGTTTCTAACTCTCTATCCCTCTCCCTTCCTCTCTGTAGAAAATCAATTTAAAAAAAAGCTGTGTCCAAAATTTATTTTGTAGGGTTTATGAATATGTACTAATTTTCTCTGCTTGTTGACTTTACAAGACACTTTTATGTTAAATAGTAACACTGTTTAATTAGATTTAACTGATCAGATTTCAATGCCTTTGGAATGGTGAAAAGAATATTCATGTGTGCATGAGGTTTTAGTCTTAACAACTAGCTAAAGCTAGTAATATATTAGAAAAATGGAAACTCGCATTCTGTTAATTTTGTTAGTTAAGCAGTGTTACCTAGTTTAAAATAAACACACTTTTATTTTTAATGTGTTTTTATTGATTTTTTTTAGAGAGAGAAAGGAGAAGGGAGAGGAAAGAGAGATAGAAACATCAATGAGAGAAACATCCATCAACTGCCTCCTGCATGCCCCCTACTAGGATTGAGCCCGTAACCTGGGCCTGTGCCCTGACTGGAAATTGAACCGGTGACCTCTTGGTTCATGGGTCAACACTCAACCACTAAGCCACACCGGCCAGGCAAGAAACACAATTTTAACAGATTTTAAAATTCACACATTATATTGCTTTTGAATATTTTTTTTCTCTTAGTCAGATATAAATGAATCTGACTGATTTCAAAGTTTACCTGAAACTTTAGAGTGTGATGATTTCTACACAGGTTTTTCTTTTCCTTTCCCAAGCCAAATTTGATGTTATCAAATAGTCCTAATTTCATTGAAATAATTATTATTTGAAATAGTGTGTCTTTTTAAAGAGAGGTTATCAACCTGTGCCAATTTTGCCACCTCTTTTTTCCCAGGACTGGGGACATTTGGCAATGCCTGTAGGCATTTGTCATCACAACTGGAGGGTAGTGGTGTGACTGACATCTAGTGGGTCGAGGCCAGGAATGCTGCTAAACATCCTACAATAGGCAGGACAACGTTCATGAAGAGTTATCCAGCTTCAAATATCAATAGAGCTGAGATAGAGAAATCCTGATTTAAAGGAAATTAATCTCCTCTTCCGAATATGAAGAAATGAGTCTGTGAAAGTTCATAAATGAAGTAAAAGTATGGGTGTTCACTCCTGTTTATCCTGACTCTAGGATTCTCAACCGTATCTTGGTTTTCCTTGCATTTTCCTAGTGATGCTCTGATACTTAGACATGGCCCTCTGACCAACTGCAAACAGACTGATCCTGCAATGGGGTTCATCTCTCCTTAAGGGCTAAGGTGTCTCTATGTTGTACCCCATTTTTTTCTTTCTCCTCCATGATATTACATGATCCCCAAACCCTAAACATCTTATTTACATTTCTCAAGCTAGAAACTACTCCTTTTCTCCAGATTCATCAGTGTCTTTCTTCTTATATTTTTTAAACCCTAGAGTATGCCCCCATCTCAACTGGAAAACTATATTTTATATAAGGATTCCAGAAATCCTTAAAACAGGAAGCTAAACCATCTTGCACTATGGTGGGCTCTACTTGTCTACCTTAGAGCTCTACCACTCCTCCTGCCAGAGCTAGAGTAATGGACAGACCCAATCCACAGAACACCAGCTCTCATGTTCACTCTGGATGCATAGCAATCCCCTCAATTAATTAGTATCAGCCCCAGCTGGTCCTTAGAAACCTTCTTTTCTTCTGACAGTTATTGGTGGGGTGCTCTCCATGTCCCCATCTGTCACTGGTGGAAGTGGGCTTCTTGGGATGCTGCAAGAATAAGAATTTCCGCGCCCTAACCAGTTTGGCTCAGTGGATACAGCGTCGGCCTGCGGACTGAAGGGTCCCAGGTTCGATTCCAGTCAAGGGCATGTACCTTGGCTGCGGGCACATCCCCAGTAGGGGGTGTGTGCAGGAGGCAGCTGACTGATGTTTCTCTCTCATTGATGTTTCTAATTCTCTATCCCTCTCCCTTCCTCTCTGTAAAAAATCAATAAAATATATTTTAAAAAAAGAACAAGAATTTCCTGAGGCTCCCATGGGAGGATGAGGTATTGTGGAAAGCTTTATTGATGAGGTAATATTAAGGGGCTTTCTTTTCAAGGTCCCACCTCCCTCTATCTTGCCATGGAAAAAGTCCCATTTTATCTTCAGCAGGGCTAAGATCAAAACCATTACTTAGAGTTTCTGCTCCATATTTGCACAGTTCAGTCCAGCATCTGGCTAGCTTAGTTTGTGTTCCCAGCTGTGGTCCAGTGTATGTGGAGACCATATGGCCATGGGCCATGCAGCTTCTAGGGCCACATGACTCCGGAGGCACATGGCCCATGTGGGTCATGGAGCAAATGAGAAACAGTAGTACAGTGGGAAACAGGAGTTCAAGTAGCAAGAGGAACAAGAGAGAATTCTGTGGGGAATTTTACCCTTCCAAGATTTTTCAGGCTTGTAGTGGATCCACCCCTAGCCTATTATATTTGTTCCCAGATTAGACTGACAGACAAGCACCTTCCCTACATCACCCTCACTTTACTTGCATGCACCCATCTTCCCCTTTGTTGGACCCCTTCTTCCAGTGATTTTCAGGAAATGGAATGGTGGTTCCCTGGGAAGAGTAAAATTGCAGCTTTCTGGTGAAGCTGCCCAGATGACCATGCTTATAATGTTTGCCCTTCCCTTTGCTCCTTTCCTATTATTACTATTAATAAACTAGCTAGTTACAATGGTAACATGAGGATTCTAAATAGTGATCAACCTTCTAATAACTTTGATAGTTTAGGGACTTGCCAATATTTTATTGCTTTATTGAGCTAAAAATCTTAGGAAGTTGTTTAATGGGTTTCCTAATCAAGTGAGTCAATCCCAAGATCGTTCAAGGCAAATAGTTTTTTTATTTTATTTTTAAAAATATGTTATTGTTGATTTCAGAGAGAGGAAGGGAGAGGGAGAGAGTTAGAAACATCAATGATGAGAGAGAATCATTGATCAGTTGCCTTCTGCATGCCCCCTACTGGGGATAGAGCCTGCAACCTGGGCATGTGCCCTGACTGGGAATCGAACCTTGACCTCCTGGTTCAGGGGCCAACGCTCAACCACTGAGCCACACTGGCTGGGCGTTTTGTTTTATTTTTCAGTCATGCTCTTCTCATTTGAACAACAGACCCAAGAATTTTCATCCACCTATTTGCAAGGGCAATCTTATATGAAAAAACACACACACACACACACACACATTTTCCTCATAATAGTTCCCTAGATACTTCCCAACACAGCAAGCTGAATTATTCCTTAATCTTACCTCCCCTAGGTGAGTCAGTTTCACACTCTTTTTACAAAATGCAAGAAAGTTTGTAAGGAGGTTGCTAATTTTCCACTTGTTTTGTCAGGAAGGACTAAAATAGGTAATTCCTTTTCATTGTGTTTTAATAATTATTTTCTTTCAGATATCATTAATCTTTCATAAGTACCTAACTCTATCTCTTTTTCCACATTTCAGTGACTACCTCCTATCTCCTGCTTATTCTGCACTGCTATTTCTCCATGCTGTTTCAAAATAATAACATTCAAAGAGGAAGAAAGAATGAATGATCATAAAAAATAAAGAAAATTAAAAGAAAGCAAAGACATCCTAGAAAGGAAGGAAGGCATGAAACAACTCTAATTCTAGAAAAGAAAGGATCTAATAAATACTAATGTCTATAAATTTCCCAGAAAATAACGTAGGAAATGCTGCTACAGTGTGCTTTACAAGGAAATGAGGATAAAGTGTGCAAGGGAACAAGCTGGGGAAGGTATGTGACAAAAACAAAATATACCAAACCTTATGGGATGCAGCAAGAGCAGTGCTTAGAGAGAAATTTATAAATGAAAATGCCTGTACTGGAAAAGAACTTTCTCAAATTAATAACCTAGTCTTCTACCTTAAGAAACTAGAAAGAGAAGAGCAAACTAAACCCAAATCAAACCAAAAGAAGGTCATAATAAAGAGCAGAAATCAGAAGTTGGTTTTTTTGGAAAGTTCAACAAAATTGACAAATGTTTGGCTAGTTAGACCAATGGGGAAAAATAAGAGAAGACTCAAATTACTAAACTCAGGAATGAAAGATGGGATATCACATCACGATTAGCCTTACAGAAATTAAAAGGATAAGAGAAGGGTTGTGAGCATCTCATGCCACTGCCCTCTGCTGAGTACTGTTTTGTTTGGCTCCCTTGAATAGAATGCAGTTATTGATTTTAATGAGTGCATATGAAGGATGCAAAATATTGTGGGAAAGGGCACTGAATTATATTTAGGCTGAGTCCTATAAATGATTCCTATAAATTATCACCTTCACTGAGATTATTCTCATCAGCAATATCAGGCATTATATTGTTCTCCTAAGGATGCTTCCTGACCCATTTGGCTTCACTTACTTTACACTTTTAGGAGCATCACCCGTGAATCTACTAAGAATGCTTATACAAACATTTTAAGTTCTTCCGTATTTTTAGTCCTATATCTACTTTTTATGGAAAACACAAAATAATAGTTTTTAGTAAATTTACAGAGCAGTGCAGCCATCATTACAATCCCCATTTAGAGCATTTCCATCACCCCAAAAAGTTTCATGCCCATTCCTGTATTTCATTTTATTTGTATGGGACTTGTGTGTTATCTTCCCCTTCACCATCCTTTTCTCTGTCGGCTCCCTCACCTCTACTTTGGGGAGGAAGGGGCAGGAAGAGATTAACCAAAGAACTTTTATGCATATATGTATAACCCATGGACACAGACAATAATATGGTAGTCCTTGGAGGGGCAGGGTAGAGAGGGTCAATGGGGGGGTGGTAAGGGGACATCTGTAATACTTTAAACAATAAAGATAAATTTTCTAAAAAGCAAAAGAAGGGAGTGAACATTACATAGGCGGTTTACCTGACACTATGCTAGGTGTTTTATATTTGTTATCTAATTTTTACATGTTTAATCTCTTCTCATCTTTAGAGCACAGAAAGAACAAAATATCAACAACCTCAAATAAGTATATAATTATTTGATATATCTTATGACTGCTCTGCTTTCTAATTCACTAACTTCTGTGTCCATTTTCTGTCCCATTTCTTGCCGACTGTACTTGCCCTTCTCATCCACGCACCTGCCCTGCCTGGCTTCACCATTTTCCTTGCTCTTGTTGAGGTCACCAGTGATGTTTCAACTAACAAATGCTTTCCAGTCTATTTTTTTAGTTCCTGTTTTCATTGAGGATCTCCTAAGTGTCAGGCACTGTGCCAGGTGCTCATAATAGAAAGAGGAAGAGGGGAAGGTTTTGCCTTTAAGGAGCTATAGTGTGGTGGGAAGACAGAACTGTGGGACCATCTAAAGGGGGCCACCATTTCTCCTGCCCAGCCTACTGTCACCCAGTGGAAGCATGTGCCCAACATGGTCAGGACGTCTCATTTTCAAGTTAAGTTGGAAGCGTGGATTTTTATGTGAAATAATCCAGATTTAAATGTTGGCAACGAATGTAAAAATGTCTTTAGTATTATGTGGGTGAATCCAAATACACCTGAAGACCTGTTCTGCCCTTCTCACTTGAAGCCACCCACTGGTGACATCTCCTCTCTGCCTTGCTCATTGTCTTTGGAGAAGACACACATCGTAAGTGTCCAGGAAATTTTGCTACTGTGTTTCTGGGGATAGGAGAGAAAAGCTTACAGTCTCATCTGCCCTGGTCACTAAACTTGGGACCAGAACTTCAATTGAATTAAACAGATTAGATTAATTATTTGCCAAAGTCATGCTCACAATATGGAGCTGGCATAGAAAAATAAGAATTTTGGGGAGTCGTTTTATTTTTATATCAGTACACTTTAGTACCATCCTCCTATTAATTTAGTGAATCATGTGGTATTATTCTCTGCACCCAAAGAAAAGTAGTCATTGGTGTCTTTGCTCATTTCTTACAAAACTTCTCATTTTTAAAGAGGAAGTTAGGTAAAATATTTTCAAAAGCCAGTACAATACATAGAAGACCATTGTATGACATGTCTAGTGTATTTGGTCCTTGGGATCACTATACTCAATCATTTGCGCATATAAAATTCAACAAATGATGCGATAAATGCTAAAGATCATTATGATAGATGAGATGGATGGTTTTCATGTTGTTGTATTCGTTTAACCATGAACAGATATCACCAAGGTCTGATTAGATGGAAGAAATGAGGAAATAAAATGCTTTAGCAAATTCAACAAAAGAAAAAAATTAGCACCACCCAAAACCTGAGGAAGGGTGAATTGAAAAACTCACATCCAAATATTTTGCCTGTACTGTAATGTATTGATTTCATGAGTTTCAGAAAACATTAGTCTAAACAAAAGGCATTTATTATCCACCACGGTGACCCCAGTGGTGAAGTGTATGGATGACACATTATTCATCTGTCCAAAGGGAGATGGGTGATAATTTTTAACTTGCAAATTTCCTATTCTATTTCAATGAAAGGGAAGGGTATCTACAAAAATTGAAAAGCCAAGTATCAGTGCATAAAACATAAATAGAATACCTTTTGTCCCCATATTTCAGCTTTATGAAATTGGGTTGGATATATATGCTAAGAGAAATATACATTTTACTGTACCCACAAAAAACCGGGCACAGTAGATGCAGAATATAAAAATAAGTCAAGAATTGACCTTTAACAGTTGTATATAGCTTGGAGTGTAGTTACGTCTCAGTGTCATTCAGAGTGCAGATCTCACCCTTAGACATGTATTAACTGCGTGGAAATTAAGTTTATAAACACTTGTATACAACACAGTGTCTTCCATTTAAGACAGTTCATATAGAAATTTCACCCACAGAGTTGGCCTTTCCCTCCATTTTCCACGGTGTGAAAAACTGACCCCTAAAATTGTTGGATGTGTCATTTCAGTGATCAAGGGAGGACCCCTGGAAGATAACTATCGATTGAAGCAGTTCCATTTTCACTGGGGGGCCATCGATGCCTGGGGCTCTGAGCATACTGTGGACAGCAAATGTTACCCGGCAGAGGTATGTTGAGAAGCTCGGGAACAGTGACAACTGCGGAGGAGTGGGGATAGTTCTGAGTTTCTAGTTTGAAGAAATTATCAGGAAGAATCAAGTGATTCCTATAAATCTAAATAGCTCTCTCAGGGGCATATTAGATAGATTATTCCCAATTATTACATGTAAAATGATAACTGCTCTCATCTCAAATAATATAGCTTAAGTCAACCTTAAGATTACAAAATGGACTTCTTTCAGAATTCTAAGCTAAGTTCAAATCATAGGCTAAAGTAAAAACCTAGGCAACAGTGCAGGACCACCACATCTAATTAATCCAAGTGAGAGATGGTGGGAACCGAAATGAAGAAATAGACATAAAGAGTGAGATTTAGCAAGCATTTCTAACCTGAGAGCAACAGCACTTGAGGCGGGGTCCTCTTTAGGAAAGGAGAGGAGAGGAAAGGAAGGTAAGCATGTCCTTGAGGGTCTTACTTGGGAGGCTGGATAATGAAACATTCATGAATGATGGATGAGGACTAATTTGTAGTGAAATATAGGGAACACATAAGCACATAGAATTTCTTCAAACAATTTCCCCCCTAATTTAGTTTTGTGTTAGCTTTAAAAGAAACATTTTAACTGGTTCTCACTCAAAGAAATGTGTCTTCAACTCCTATCTAATTCCGTAGGGAGAATCTATTTCTCTCAAGATAAGCATCTCTCCTTTATATGCAAATGGATTTGGGATATGAGTGTTTCATGCACATCAGGGTGAGAATGGAGAAATGTTGTTCCCTCACTGAAATGTTACTCACTCTGCTATATATATTTTCTTTTCCAAATGTCTTCCAAATTAATATCTGCTGCGGCATACATTTCTTCTTGTTCTTTATTTTGATTTCGTATGCTTTTCCCAGTGGCTTTATTATGGGTGAGGAAACATGTTAATGTCGAATAAGGCTATTTTTGATCGATCCTTTGTGGTCATGTGTCAAACCATCTTTTAATGGCATTTCAGCTGCACCTGGTGCATTGGAATTCAGTCAAATTTGAAAACTTTGAGGATGCAGCACTGGAAGAAAATGGTTTAGCTGTGATAGGAGTATTTTTAAAGGTAAGAAAAAGTTACTAACTTTAATTGATGTGTATTATTCTAGGATGAAAAGACAGAATATTGCATGACTAAGCTCTAAGAATATTGGGATAAAAATAAACAATGGTTAAAATACCAGATTATTATGAATATATTTTAAATGGTGTAAAAATGCACGGTCCAATAGAGTAGTCACAAGCCACATGTGGCAACTGAGCACTTGAAATGTGGTTACTTTGTGGAACGGTTTTTAATTTGAATGAATTTAAATTTCAGACCTTATAGTTAAATGGAGGGGCACCTTTCCCTGCAGGCATGCTGATCTTATCAGCAAACAGTTTGCTCTTTTGTTCTGTTCTAATTTAATTCAGTGATATTTATAATATTCTAAATTACCAGTTTAAGTATAGTTTAAGTAGTGTGGTTTGTTTTTATGTAATCACCAGGTGGTTAATTTTAATTCACATTCTGTTGTAATTTCAAAAGTGAGATGTCAATTGTTTTTAATATTTGCTCATTGCTTTTTCTTTAGCTAGGGAAAAATCATAAAGAGCTACAAAAATTGGTGGATACATTGCCATCAATTAAGCATAAGGTAATATTTTTTTCCAAAAGCACTTGCAATATATTGTATGTTTAAGTCTCAGAGTGGAAATACTAACAAAGCCCTTTGAATTGGGAAATGTAATTAACTTCAGTGTAATTCAGGTTATCTTTGAAAGTTTCCTAGACAACAATTTGGCTTTTGGTGCTTGTGTGTTGAGAGCACCCCTGGCCCTCAGGGTACAGCAGGGATTTCTTTGGTGGGCACTGGCCACTGGTTTTGCTGCCATGCCCTGAACATTCAAGGACTTGGGAACACAATGGGTCCCCTCCTCTGCTCCCGACACCTGCTCCCTCTCAGTCCTTGTGGATACACGTAGAGCAGCCTTCTTGACTCTAGCTACCCTCCCTCCGGCAGGAAGCAGAGAAAAGTTGGGCAGAAACTTACTTGGCTTGCCCACCTCTAAATAATAATTACGCATATCCTTCAGGACGGATACCTTTGTCCAGCCCCAAGATCAGTTGTTCAATATTCAGAATCCCAAAGGGGCTGCTCCCTGGAAGTCCATATGTTGCTCTTTCTCTTTCCTTCCCCATCTCCCCCTCTTTCCTTCCTTCTTCTTTCCCACTCCCTTTTGAGTCTAGGATCCTGGCTCCTCCTAATTTGCACTGCATTTTAGAAAGGAGGATGCTATTAGTCTCTTGAAAAAGGAAGCCTCCTTATTTGTGCACCAGCCACCACCTCATGCCCCCCAAGAATTCAGAGGAGACCACCTGCTGGAAACTCACTAGAATGGAGGGGGAAAATGGGTTCTGCTGTTCCCACTGAGGAGTGTCAGAAATACAGAGTTAATTGCAGGCATGGGCGTGCGTGATTCTGTCCAGAGGACCTAAAGAGCTCCTCTGGACACGGCTGGTCCCCAGACACTCCTAGAGTTGTTGCCTTGTCATCTGATTCCTGAGTGGTTGTCATCACCATGAAATGATAGTGTGGTGACCCTTTCTCTTGGCCAGGATACCATAGTGGAATTTGGGTCATTCGACCCTTCCTGCCTGATGCCCACCTGCCCGGACTACTGGACCTACTCAGGATCCCTGACTACCCCACCACTCTCCGAGTCCGTCACCTGGATCATTAAGAAGCAGCCTGTAGAGGTTGAACATGATCAGGTACATTCTTTCCACATTTCTGTATAAGGAAATTCTAGTTTTCCTCTTCAAAACAAGCCTGGGCTCAAACTTTGGGATCAGTTTTTAACTTATAATGCGTATACATTTTTCTTAAAATGTGCTAACTTCTTGTCTAATTTGGGTATGAATTAGGAAATGTGTCAAATTAACCAGAAAGAGAAGTTAAAACTTAGGAAACAGCCTGGCCAGTGTGGCTCATTAGTTGAGTGTCAACCTATGAACCCAGAGGTCACTGGTTCAATTCCCAATCAGGGCACATGCCCAGGTTGTAGGCTCAATCCCCAAAGGAGGGCATGCAGGAGGCAGCCAATTAATGATTCTCTCTCATCATTGTTGTTTCTCTCTCTCTCTCCCTCTCCCCTCCTCTATGAAATCAATAAAAATATATTAAAAGAAAGAAAAGAGAACATCTTAAACAAACAAATAAATAAAAGGGTAACTTCTGGGTCTTTAGAGCTTCTCTGTGTATGCACTTTAATAAAAATAATCAGCTCAAAATAATCCTTCTGCCAAAGGCATATTTTGGGGTCACAAATTCTGCTCCCCTTTATCTCCAAATGGGGAAAGCTTTTCTAACTATGTATCAAAACCAGAATTCGTAAAGAAAGCAACTAGTGAATTAGACTGTGTATTTTTTTTTAATTCTGTGTGACGAAATCCATTATAAACAAATTGCAAAATACAGATCTTGCCTGCCCATAAGCCTGAGCTTGGTTGCCTATACATTTAATCTGCTACTATCCTTCATATGTAAAAATTGACATGACACTGAAAAATAAGTAAATAAAATAAATAAACCATAGGGTCAGTGTCCTGTATGGAAGACTTTGGAAATAAAATTTCAACAGAAAAAAAAAAAGGATAGACCTGTCATCTATAATCCTAGTCACCTACAATCTAACCACTCAGTGTTAATCATTGTTTGGGTAAATCCTTCTGGTTTATCTGTATAAATATATGTAGTTTTTTAAACAAAATGGAATCATTCTGTATGAACCATTTTGCTGCTCTTTTCACTCATTGATGTGTGGAATACTTTGTAGATAATAAACATTATCTTCGCTATTATTTTTAATGGCTATGTACCAATCCATTTTATAGATCTAATGGTGTTTGGGCTATTCCTAATCTTTGCAATTTGTAAAAAAAAAACAAAAAACAAACAAACCCAAACCCAGAGTTGCTTAGACACATTCCTATTTAATGAGGGTATAATGATGTAATTTGTAAGTAGGGTAATTTTTTGGTGCTTGCCTCTGGTCCCAATCCCGCCTCTGTAGCTCTACTGTGCCTCAGGTTGTCCTTCAAGCTGTATTGCACCTGACTGAGTAATGAGAAAGGTTGTGAATAGGTTTTCCAGCTGGCTTGAAGTTGAGTGTCCACCCATAGTTGCCCAGAAAGGCAAGGTGCTACTGATTATTGCTATTGCCACATTAATGAGCCCTTGATTTGGGGTTGCTCCTTTTGTACTGAGCTGCTGTGTCTAATACATCAGCCACTAGCCCGATGTGGCCATTTAAATTTAAATATAAATACATTAAAATAAAGATTAAATTAAAACATCACTTCCTTGGTCACACTGGCCACCGTTCAAGCGCTCAGAAGCTATCTATGGTTTGTGTCTACCCTAATGAACTGCAGAGGACCTTGCCATAGTTTAAGAAAGTTCTTTTGGACAGTGTCAGCAAGATGCATCCCAGTGTCCAGGTGCGGTAAGCAATCAAGGATACATTGTGTTAACAATTCAGTTAAAATTTGAAAAGAAAAAAAAAAAACACCAAAAAAACACCCCACAAAAACATTTTTGGTACTGTTACTTTATGTACCAGGCCTTTCCTTTTTCATTCAGTGAGCTGCTGTTTTAACTATTTCAAGACGGGGTTCCTGGAATCAAAGATGAAGTAACTTGTTCTTGGCAAATGGTCAATATGTGGGGGACAGGGCCTTTGACCCGTAGTCCTTGGGTTCCAAGTGCCCGGCTGGTTTCCTCCCTGTCCAATGCTGAAGGCATTCCTACCCAGAATAAGTTCTGCTGTGTCCAATTTTAGAGAAATGTTTCAGAGTCGTAAAAATGAAAGTAATTTATTAATGCAATTTATTTATCCATTGCAATTATTTATGCTTCCTGTTTCTATTTCTAGCTTGAGCAATTTCGGACCCTGCTTTTCACTTCCGAGGGGGAGCAAGAAAAAAGAATGGTGGACAACTTCCGCCCCCTGCAGCCCCTCATGAATCGCACTGTCCGCTCATCCTTCCGTCATGATTATATCCTCAATATACAAGCAAAATCCAAGCCGTCGACCAGCCAAGCTAGCCCCTAAGACGCCCATATGTAGGTGGTGTTTTGCTTTAATACATAATAGGTTTTTAAAAACTGTTAACTAAGACTATTCTAAACACCTAATACTAACTATAGAGGTGCATTTCTTGGTATGGTAGTGCTCCTTCAGTCTTTTATTGATAATGATGTTAACACTGAAGTAGCAACAAGAAACACAAGTTTCTCTTAAAGCAACCTGTTGGTTTTTATAATGTCTTTTAATGTCTGACATTTTTTGAGCTGTGTTTTTATATTATCAGTTAGTGGTTATATAGAGTTGGAAGTAGGGATGACAATCAAAATATTTAACCACTGGTAAGGCACAAACTGGTACTTTCTGGCTGAACATTGGTCATGATTTTAGGTACATTTTATTTTAAAACATGGATGAATTTTCTTTTATAAGGCCTTCTCAGTGAGCATATTTGCTCTGATCTTTAGTTATCTTACTAGTAGATGATATGTTTGCTTACTTACTATCAACTTATGATACAGAAAAAAATATTATGTAATCCTAGGAAAACAAAGATTTACTGATACCTGAAAATATTTTTGCATTTCTGAAGATCAGATATTTTACTTAAAGGCCTGATCATATAAAAAGCATATGCAGTGTAGAAAATTTTAAAGAAAATGCTTGAAGTGCCTGGAACTTACAATTCTTTCATGACATAGTTATGGAAGTATTTTTCAAATGATTAGTAATATATAGCTTATAATATTATTTTGCATTATTTGTACACTGTTTCATAGACAAAACAGTCTTAGCTTCCCTTTAAAGCTGTCTGAACTTTATTTCCTTAGTTGATGTTCTGGGCAAGACAGGTGATCAAAATAAGTCTCCCAGTTTATACAGTGGCTTAGAAAACTTTTGCTACAGTAAGAAGGGGAGAAACTTGTCAGAATGGCTGAAATCTAGGTAATTCTACATATTCCATGGAATCCGTGCCACTGTTGCCCCTGCTTGTAAATATCTTGGAATGTTTCTAATGGCCAATAAGCCTGTGTTCAGACTCAATATTGCATTAATTAGTAGTATTTCTTTCATGAATATGTTAATCTGGTCTGCAAGATAGAGTTGGATAAATATACTTAACACTACTGGACCATACACTGAAAAAAGTTAAGATGATAAGTTTTATGCTATGTGTATTATTAATTAAAAATAAATAATTCGGTAGGAAGAAAAGATAGAATTGAAGTTGTATATGTAAACTTCGGGGGATATATCTGCCCTAAAGAAGGTTGGAAGGGGGAGTGAAGGCATTTGCTTCTAGGGTGCATGCCTTTTCTGGGAAAGGGAAGCAAGTATACCTTGGGAAATGAATATAATTCTTAAAAAGATAAATGGGGGGGGGGAGTTTACCTCAATTGATCTGTTTCAAACCATAGTTGTCTTTGAAAGGGTAAACACATAAGATATACATTATTCCTCTCACACAAGCTTCCCTCCTAGGCCTCTTGCAAACTCTCAATGCAAAATTCTATTGCTATGAGTGTTCCAAATTGGAGCCAGAAGCAATGTACAGAACACCCGCTTCTTACCCTTATATCTTAGAGATACAAAGGGTGTACAGTTGACCCTTGAACTGCATTTGAAATGCGTGGGTCCACTTACACGAAATTTTTTTTCAATAAATATGCACAGTACTGGAAATATTTTCTCTTCCTTATGATTTCCTTAACATTTTCTTTTCTCTCGCTTACTGTATTGTAAGAATGCAGTACATAATATACAAAATATGTATTAATCAATGGTTTATTATCAGCTAGGCTTCTAGTCAACAGTAGGCTATTAGTAGTTAAGTTTTGGGGGAGTCAAAAGTTATACACAGATTTTTGACCGTTCAAGGATGTCAGTGCTCCAAGCCCTGCATTGTTGAAGGGTTAACTGTACAGGGTGGGGCAAGAGTAGATTTATAGTTGTTTGTATGGAAAATAATACAATAATTAATAAATTAAAATACAAGAATAAACTCAGTGTTTTGCATACTCTCAACTGTAAACCTACTTTTGCCACGCCCTGTATGTCTAGGGTGTTTCTCAGTTTATAACTTCTGATTTACTTACACCTCATTTCTGGTGTAATTTATAACAGAACCCTCTTCACTCTTAGCCATGTCCTGTATGTATGTTTGCATAATACATTTTTGGTCACCTTCCCTGCGGAGGTTATGGAAACTGCCTTGGGGTGTGGTTTCATGCATGCCTTAGTTATCTGCCCCCAAAAGGGATGATAGAGATTCCCTGGCTACTGAGACAGCAGGAAACATTTTATGTCTTCATGTCTCCAAAAGTGTTTTACTGCTACCTTCCTAGACCTGAAGGGGATAAGATCTGTCAAAGGGCTTGAGAAAGAATTTTGTATTTAAATTGCTGCTCATCTTCATTAAGTAATGCTAGGTTAATAAAACCATCTTTATAATATTAGTATTTGTTGAACGAGCTTTTCTTCCTATTAGTTGTTTTGAGTATGGAACATGTGTGTAAAATTTGCGAGATATCCTAACATGTAGATCAGAAAGTGAATGGAAAACTCATAAGGATTTTACTAGAGAAGCCAGAATGGAAAGAACTACCTGCTCCCCCTCAGCTCACCTCTTTTTATGAAACCAGGGCATGATCTGCTGACATCACCAATAGGGCAAGCTGCCAGCCCCTTTCTCCTTTCCCAGTGCTACATGGGTTAGCAGTGGTCGGCAAACTGCGGCTCGCGAGCCACATGAGGCTCTTTGGCCCCTTGAGTGTGGCTCTTCCACAAAAGACTGACTTCTGCGCATGGGCCATGAAGTTTCAATCACACGGTACATGCGCCCCGCACGTGGTATTTTGTGGAAGAGCCACACTCAAGGGCCCAAAGAGCCGCATGTGGCTCTCGAGCCGCAGTTTGCCTACCACTGGACTGTTAGGGTAATGTTGGCTATTCTAAAACCAGGCATCCACCTCAAAAAAGTTTAGGAAGATGTGTTTCTGGGGGACATGATATTAGCAAAAATACAGTATTGAAATTGCTTTAGGTATTTTTCTTTGTCACTAGAAGAAACACATTATTTACTTGATATTTATTTAACTTAATGTTGTATTTTTAATTCAACTTGGTTAGTTAAGTTGTTTCATATAAAATGTTATTGATCAAAGTGGGTAGTTCATTTAAGTGAATAAGCTCTAATTTTACCATATAATTAGTACATATAAACAATACCGGCTACTTTACAGATAAATAGTAATGCATTCTTGTGTTTATGGACTGAGTGTTTATGCCCCCGCCCCCCCATCCAAGATTCATATGTTGAAATCCTAACCCTCAAAGTGATGGTATTAAGAAGTAGAGCCTTTGGGAGGTGATTATATCTTGAGGGTGGAATCCTCATGATGAGGTTAGTGCCCTTATAAAGGAGTCCCCAGAAAACTTTCTCACTCCTTCCACCATGTGAGGACACATGGAGAATATGGCCATCTATGAATCAATAAGGAGGTACTTAGCAGACACCAAATTTATTGGCACCTTGATCTTATCCTCCCAGCCTCTAGACTGTAAGAAATAAATTGTGGTGATTTATCAGCCATCCAGTCTCTGGTACAGTGGGGCCTTGAGTTACGAGTGTCCTGACTAACAAGTTTTTCCGAGATACGAGCCGTCTCTCCACCGATTTTTTGCTTTGAGTTGACAGAGTAATTTGAGTTAACAAGCTCCTTAACGAGCTCCGTCACGGAACAAATTAAACTCGTAAGTTAAGGCCCCACTGTATATTGTTACAGCAGCCAGAACTGACTAAGACATTGTCAGTATATGTACATTTTTATTACTGTTTTTTTTTTAATTCAACCAGTCTTCAGAAATGGTACTTTTGTTTGGGTTCTAGGTAGGGAGATCAATTCTGCCACCATTCATTCTCAAATCACCTGAAGTTGTGTTGCTTTGACCTTATCACTAGACAAGGCTCAAATAACAACTATCATTGTATAGTTCTCTCCTCCAAAGAAAACTTTTAATCAGTTTTTACAAATCAGCATTTTTCATATTAATATGCATTCATAAGTAGTATATCTTGCCATTTTAAATTATAACTGTAATCTGGAATATATATATATATATGTATATATATATATATATATTCTCCATATCCATCCATCCCTCAGCATAGCAGTGAGGGTTGCAGAGACTTGAGACCCTGTTGTATGTCCTTGAACAAATTTAATACTGAAACAGTAGGTAAAGAATGAAATTTTCTGCCCAGCCAGTATTGCTCAGTGGTTGAGCATCAACCCATGAACCAAGAAGTCCCCAGCTCAATTCCCGGTTAGTCAGGGAACATACCCAGGTTTCAGGCTCAATCTCCAGTTGGGAGTGTGTAGGAGTCAGTAGTCTCATTGATGTTTCTAAAAAAATGAAATTTTCTTTCCTGAGGGTTTCTGCATTGACCATTGAGTGAATCCTAATACCATTGTCCTACTAGAGCAAGAAAAAAAAACTAATTGAAAAAGTCCAAATTTGACATTCAGAGTAGACATTTTTTAAAAATCATTTTATGCTTACAGTAAATAAAAAATATACTTATGGGCTATCCTTTGGTCTCTTTATATTAACTAAGACATTTAATAATAGCATTATCTACTACATGATTTATATAAGTAAAATATTTTTTAGATAATCAGCTATTTTCTACTGACAACATAAAATAAAAATTTAGGCATTTTCCCATAGAAGAGGCATAAACTGAAATATACTTACTTGAGAATAAGTAGATATATTTTACTCACCTAGGAAAATAGGAAATGTATGTTATATTGCAGAGTAAAGATAACCTTGTTTTATTTATTGGAATATCAAAGCAGAATGTATCTTTGCATTAAATGTTTACATACCTTATTTTTATCTTATGATTTATCCATTTAAATCAGTGGTTCTCAACCTTCCTAATGCTGCGACCCTTTAATACAGCTCCTCATGTTGTGGTGACCGCCAACCATAAAATTTTCATTGCTACTTCATAACTGTAATTTTGCTACTCTTATGAATTGTAATGTAAATATCTGATATGCAGGTTGTATTTTCATGGTTACAAATTGAACATCATTAAAGCATAGTGATTAATCAAAAAAACAATATGTAATTATATATGTGTTTTCCGATGGTCTTAGGTGACCCCTGTGAAAGGGTCGTTCGACCCCCAAAGGGGTCGCGACCCATAGGTTGAGAACCGCTGATTTAAATGATGGTAACTATAATTTGGAAATGACTTTTAAAATTAGGAGTATCTTCCTAGAAGACATTCCTTCTTGTTATTATGTGAAAGTCTAGTGCAATTTAGAAGAAATGTTACAGCAACCCGAACACTGATGCTTTCAGTATGGCAGTAATTCTCAGCATAATTCCTGGTCACAGGAAATAGAAAAATGGTGATTTGCATAGGTACATTCTGCATCACTCAGGGCAGTCTCTAGTTTCAGAATATAACTGCCAAGTCTCTACCTTCAAGGAGTTAAAGATTCAGTGCAAGAAGCAGACTTGTGAAAGCAACAAAGTGCAATATGTTGTGATAGGTGTTATGAAAGGAGAAATATCTATGCTTGGAGCGCAGGCAGGGCAAATACCTAACCCACTTTTGAGGGTGTGGAGAAGTTTTCGCACTGGTGATGATATGGCAGCTATTGCCAGGCACCATGCCAATACGTAGCATACGTTTGAAAACTATTGTTACTATCTCGATTTTTACAGATAAACTGAGGACTAGACATTAAGGAATTTACTCAAGATCAGAGAGCCAAGGCTTGAGTTTCCTAGTCCATCCAACTCCAAAGCCTGTAATTACTGATGCACTGAACCGGACAAGATCAACTTGGAGGTGTTGATCTTGTCTCTGTAAGAGGGAGTAGGACAGGCTTTATGTAGAGTTTGTGCTTTCGTTGAATGATTCCAAGGAGGAACTAGGGGAAGACGGGACAGTTTAGTAATTGGGTAGCTCAGTAATTTTGACTTGGAGGCGAGAGGTACAAAGCTAGGCCAGGGAGTTAAGTTCACCTCTGCAGCCCGCAGATGTGAATGGAAAGGGGTGAGTCTGGAGCTTGGTCTGAGGCGCTGATTGGTGGAGTCGCGGCAGGAGGCGCAGCCTGGGAAGTCGGACTGGGAAGCAAGGCGAGCTGGGGGGGGGGGGGATGAGGAGAAAAGAGGAAGAAGTGTTACTTTAACCTCGTGGCCACAAGCCATTCCACTATGGTGTCGAGAGCGGTAGGAGGGAAGAGATACTTGCAGGCCGGCATAGCGATTCTCGAGAAGGAGACATTTATTTGTGCAGGGTTTCGGAAGACGAGCCAGCGACGGCCACCTCCCGCTTTCTATGTTGGGTGCGTCTGGGCGGAGGCACGCCCCGCGCTCCGGAGAGACCGCAGGGCACGTGGTTCGTCCGCAGCTGCGCAGCTGCGCGCTCCCCGGAGCCCGCCTTTCCCGGCAGGCTCTTGTGGGCGTGGCGGCGCCGGCAACATGGCGGCGCCCCGGGCAGTGATGCTTCCGGACAAACTAAGGTAAGTTGGGCTGAGGGAGATGAGCTGCTTAGAAGAGGGGACGGAGCGGGCCGAGCCGGGCATGGAGGGTGTGCAAGCTGGAAGGAAAGGGGAGGTAGCCGGCGGCCGCGGCGGCTCGAGCCCTCCCGGGGCGCTCTCCTGTCCCGGACGCCGGTGGGCTCTCGGTGGGCTCCGGGAGGTGAGCAGGTGGCGGGATGAGAACACCTGCCGTCTGGGCGGGAAAGGGCGAGGGATGGCAAATGCATGTTCTGTAAATAAAACCCGGGAGGCAAGCTTTCACTCCCGAGCGGCTGAGGGATTTCCTGTCACTGGGCGCCGAGGAGAGCGGAGCCCAGGCAGGCAGCGCCTCAGGTGCGGCCACTGACGCCGAGTGTGCTCGTCTGCTTTTCGCAGCCACAAAAAGTACAGGGCCGCCCTGAAGAAGGAGAAACGGAAGAAACGCCGTCAGGAACTCGCTCGCTTGAGAGACTCAGGTAACTGGCCTCTTACTCCGTTTTCTGTGTGTGAATGAAATTGCTCTCCCGCTGCCCTCTTAACTTGCCCCTGCCAGAAGGATGCTGAGAATTGTATCTGATAGGAATTGCTGAGGCTCCTGCTTCCCAAGTCAAGTTATGTTAGACCTTGTTACCGTACTGCAGAGGAGGAAAAGGTCTTGGTGAATCATCACCCACTGATTGTGTGTAGGTACTTAGGAACTATCTAATATTACAGGGGCACACATCATGAATTACAGCAGCTAGCACAGCCCTTGCACGTATTAAGTATTCGGTGAATGTTTTTCTTTGCAAAACCAGCAGGAGTTGAGGATTTTAGACATTTTGCAAGTTTCTCTCAAACTTTAGTAATATAAGAGACCCTTTGTTGACTCAAGTTGTTATTGATACGTTATTGAAATATATAAGCATAAAACTAGTTACCAAACTCTTACTTGACTATAAGTAATATATATACAAAACCAAGTGAAATTACACATCCAGTAAAAATCACATCTATATCAATGTGATGTTACAGATGATGGGAGACAGATACAACATGAATATGGCACTGATTGGAATTTGAAATGCTATTACTAATACTATTGCCCTGTGGTTATTTTTCTGTTAAAATACTGTGGAACATTCATCTGTACTGGCCATGGTATCATTTGTCCTTCACATGGCGGAATCTAACATTTATATATTAAACCTGTCTCCTAACTAAGTTATAAAATTATATAGTAGTTACAAATGTAGATGGAAGCACTGAAATCATACTGGACTACTGAGCTATAATGGTTGCTGTACAGATTATCCAGAATATGCTTATTAAGTTATCCTGACAATTCTTGAAGTTCACAGACCCTGGCCTTAAGTAACTAGGATTCTTGGGCCTTGAGAAACAAAGCCATAGAAGTTTTATTTACCACTGGAGTTGCCTAGTAATTATTTAGAGCAAACATGTTAAACTCAAAGGCTAACACAGGCCAAATAAATAAGGTTTAAGTTTATGTGGGCTGCAAAAAAACCAAAAGCTTCCATTTTCATAGAAACGTAGGTTTATTTCAATAGAGACATGCTGAATACAAAGGGTTGCAATAAATGCGTAATCGTTAACATAAAATAATAGAACATTTTAATAAAAATTAATATCTTTTTCTTGAACATTACTTTACCAGACACTGAATTACTGCACAAATTAATAAGCGTAACACAAATAAACCTATTTTTCTTGTTCTTGGAAAGAGCAGTATTTCCTGTTGCGCACACCAAAAAAGTCAGTCCAAGACTAATGACATGGCCATTGGCTGCTAAAATATTCGCTGCTGGTATCAGTGGAGAGAAATGGTATGCCTGCACGTAAGGGGAATAAATGCAACATGATTAGTAATCAGTCATTAGCGAATGTTGTAGTTCATTATTAATAATTATGTGTAACAGAATATTGTAAAAATTAAGTTATGGAATTTTTATTAAAACACTAGAGGCCCAGTGCACAAAATTCGTGCACTTGGGGGTTCCCTCAGCCCAGTTTGTGCCCTCTCGCAGTCTGGGAGTCCTTGGGGGATATATGTCAGTCTCTGTCAGTCAGACATCCTTAGCGCTGTCGTGGAGGGGGGAGAGGCTCCTGCCACCTCCACTGCGCTCACCAGCCATGAGCTCAGCTCAGGGCTTCTGGCTGAGCAGTGCTCCCCCTGTGGTAGCACACTGACAACCAGGGGGCAGCTCCTGCATTGAGCGTCTGCCCCTTGGTGGTCAGTGCGCATCATAGTGACCGGTCATTCCGCCATTTGGTTAATTTGCATATTAGCCTTTTATTATATAGGATTTCTTACATGCCATTATATTGGCTGGGCCACAGACATATTCATCGTGGGCCGCATGTGGCCTAGGGGCTGCGAATTTGACATGCTTGATTTAGAGGCAATGCTTGGAATATTTAGAATGGAAAAAGTGTGTTTAACTGCAACCTTTGTTAGCACCTCCTTTTTTATTCATTTAAAACTGGTCCACTAGAGGCAGGATAAAGTATCAGGGATAAAAGGAAAAACAGAGTGAGTTCAAGTTATTGATGCTGTTAGTGATCTCCCCACCCCCTTAAAGTTCTCAGCTACCTTTATTAGCCTGTTTTCTTCTAACACTTTTTTTTAAACCTCTTAACTTTTTTTCTTTCCATTTTAAATCCTATTGCTGTTGTTTGTATTGCATTGGATTTTTTTTAATCCCCTTTGACTTTGCAAAGTGCATTGGGAGTGAGCCTTTGTGGAGAGGCGGTTCATTATAGCACACATTAGATGGGTAAACAGTGCCCAGAAGATTAGATTATAGAGGTATTCTAAAAAATTGCTATAAGAGTGAGTTGACAAATGATTGGTAGAAATTTCTGGAATGTCGGCCTCTCAATTACATGTAGTCTCTTTAGCACCAGCTTCTACTTAAAATAACCTGGAATAAGCTGCCTTGTCAGCAAGTTGTAAAACTGGCATGATTCCATACATAATTGCATGTATAATACAGTTAGATATATTGTATGATCAAATATATGCAAGGATACATATATGTGGAGAATAGGCTACATCCAAAACTTTTAGTGATCACCTGGAGTGTGTGAGCTTGGTTTGAGGCATGATGAGGAGTTGAGCGAATCAGGCAACAGATACTTTTGCATATTGTCTGTGTCTAGGCCAGTGGTCAGCAAACTGCGGCTCGTGAGCCACATGCGGCTCTTTGGCCCCTTGAGTGTGGCCACGAAGTTTCAATCGCACTTATGTGCATGCCCGCACGTGGTATTTTGTGGAAGAGCCACACTCAAGGGGCCGCAGTTTGCCAACCATTGGTCTAGGCAGTGTCTAGTCCAGTGGTTCTCAACCTGTGGGTTGCGACCCCTTTTCATTTTGATGCTCAGATTGTACCAAAGTTGGGCAGTTAGAGCCTTATTATTAGAAAGTTTTGAAAACAGGACCATACCATAAATGTAAAAATTAAAGAATGTATCTGTATTTTTCCCCTGTAATATTGACTAAGGTTTTGTTCTCAGATAGTTTAATAAAGCATTTAAATTCCCCCAGGACTCTCACAGAAGAAGCAGGAGGAAGAGGAGGAATCTTTTATTGAACAACAAGAAGAGAAGCTGTTGGAGATAGAGAGGTCAGCATAGACTGAGCACTTCTTGTGAAGCCAGTTATTTCATTTGAATATTATGTCTTTACTAAGGAGTATGGGTCTTTTTTCTAGCACCCTGTCCAAAATAAGTCTTATAAAATACCTTGGATAATTAAATCTCTAGCTGACAGGCTATAACTAGATGTTGTCATATTTTTAATGGAAGTATTTTTCTGTTTTTGCTAATTCATAAATGTTTTCGAAAAAAATCCAAACAAGAAGTGTAAAAAGTGAAAGGGCGTTAATGAACTCAACACACCCCAAGATAGTCACTGTTAAGAATGTCAAAAAGAGCCCTGGCCTGTGTGGCTGAGTTGATTGGAGCATAGTCCTGTACACCAAAAGGTCATGGGTTTGATTACCAGTCAGGGCACATACCCAGGTTTCAGGTTCAATCCCTGGTCGAGTGCCTACATGATGCACCCAATCCATGTTTCTGTCACTCTCCCTCCTCCTTCCTCTCTAAAATTCAGTAAAAAAAAATCTTCAGGTAAGTATTAAAAAAAAGAATGTAAGAGAGAGAGAGTGTACATGTATTTCTATAATTGGATGATATTTATATGTTTTCTGTACATTGCTTTTTTTGCTAAATATATAGGTCATTTAGTGTTGATTCAGAGATCCAATTCAACCAATTCAATGGCAACATAGTATTCATTGTATAGATATAGCATAATTTATTCTTTATTCATAATTTATAATTTACTAATGGACATGTAGGTAATTTACTATTAACTAACATTTACTTACTATGTACTATTAATTTACATTCAGGGTTTTACTATTATATAAAAAGTTGTATTTAAAAAGGCACTGGCTGGTGGTTCAGTGGTTAGATCATTGGCCAGAGCACTGAAGGATTCCCTGCTCTGGTTGGATTCCCTGTCAAGGGTATGTACCTCAGTTGTGGGTTTGATCCCGGTTGGGCAGCATATGGATGCAATTGATGTTTTTCTTTCACATCCGCCTTCCTCTCACTCTGAAATCCATGGAAAACATGTCATTTGGTGAGGATTTTTTTAAAAAGTTGCAGTGACCATATATATCCTTGGTAACTGTCCTGTTATTTCCTTAGGAAAATGCCTGGAAATGAAATGGTTGCGATCAAAGGATAAATACACATACAATGTAGATGGGCAGGTAGGAAGGGCTTCCCAGTTTGCAGTCTGCAGCCCCTCCAACAGAGAATCAAGGTGCCCATCTCCCCATACCTTCACTTGCACTAGGTATTATCAATTTTATAAACTCCTATAGTCAAAAGTTGTATTTCATTGTTTCAAATGTACATTTCTTAATTAGTAGGGTTGAGTATCTTTTTATATATTTTATTACATATTTATAGATTGCTTGCTTAAGTCTTGCATATTTCTCTTTTGTTACATATTTTTTAAGTTTGTTGTGTGAGCAATGTTATTACTTGATAAAGAATATTCTTTATCTGTCATATGTGTGATGTATATTTTTTTCTCATTTGTCATCAATCCTAATTTGGCTTACAGCATTAATTGCCATCATTTGATTTTCATATTGTCAACTGTCATCATGTTATCTTGCCTTGGTGTCTGACTTAAAAAAGGCCTCCCTCATTCCAAGATGCCAAAATATTGTCTGTTTTATGCTCTAGTATTTTTCAGGGGGTAGTTTTGTCTTTGTTTAAGTTAAACATAGTAATGTTTAATGCTACTCACTTGTACACTTAAAAATGGTTAAAATGGCAAATTTTTATGGTATATTTTGCCACAATAAAAAAATAAAAATGTTTTAAAAGGAGAAAAAACTTTATAGACACTCTCTATTTAGTATGTTCATTAGAAATGTTGCTTCTTCTTGCCGAAACCCGTTTGGCTCAGTGGATAGAGCGTCGGCTTGCGGACTGAAGGGTCCCAGGTTCGATTCCCATCAAGGGCATGTACCTGGGTTGCGGGCACATCCCCAGTGGGAGATGTGCATGAGGCAGCTGATCGATGTTTCTCTCTCATCGATGTTTCTAACTCTCTATCTCTCTCCCTTCCTCTCTGTAAAAAACCAATAAAATATATTTAAAAAAAAAGAAATGTTGCTTCTTATAATTAATTCCTGTTATCTACCTAAGCACATAATTAGATGAATTGATCAAAATGCCAAACAGAAAAAAATGTAATAGTGATTGGGAACATGGAGTAGATTCAGCCAGATCTGCATTTCAGGCCTGGCCCTGCTACTTAGTAGTTGTATTCAAGTTGCTTAATCTCTAAGCTTCAATTTCCTTGCCTTAAATACAGAGATAAAGTCAATCATAGTACCTACCTCATAAAATTGGGATAAATGCATAATACTTAACATAGTGTTAGCAGATAAGAGGTGCTGTGATAACTCTGGTTCTTATTATTATAGATTTCTGTTATAGTGCTGTTACACAGTTGATCCTTGAACAACATGAGTGTTGGGGGCACCGACTCCCTGCACAGTCAAAAATCCATGTAAACCTCTGAACATTTGCAGTATGCCAGTCTCTATCATGGCTAAAAGACGTGTTCCTAGAATCTGCAGTTGGAAATGGAATATATTTTCCCCATAGATTATTTGAAATTGTGACTAGGTCCCTAGACATAAAACCTTATTTAACTCCTAATGTTGCTGAAGAGATGTAGAACAATTTCTCATATTTCATTTCCCATTTCGAGATTCCATGGGGAAATGCAATCTGGGTTCTAAACACCCCCGATTGGCTAATAAACTTTTGAGCCATAACCCATCTTTAAATTAGAAACTTGTGATATTTGATGTCTAAGACACCAATTTAAGATAGCATCACTCTTTATAATTGGTCATTTTTAAAATAAACTAGACACCTGCTAATTTATTTTTATAACTCCTTGTCATCTTTTCTTAAAACTAACTTTCTTCATTTTAAAGACATGATGATTTAGTTTTATTTTCCTTGTTTCAGTTGTTTCAGTGCTTGGGACAAACCACAGGAGTCTCTTAACTGTATATAGTAGCAGTCCAAAGGCTTATGGCAGAAGATGCCAGTTTTCCCTACTGCTGCAATCCTGCAATTGCCACTTTTAGAATGTGCAGAATAGGAAGGGTAATACATTTTGAATGTGAAAAGCTATATGTGGCTTTGAAACTTGTTACTTGCTTTATTGGCATCTAAACATCACTATGGTCAACCGACAGGGAAAGTTGTAGTGTCATTGTTTTATGTGAGAGATGTCACAAATACAAAATGTAGTAGTGATTTTAAGCTATTGCCTTCTAGGAAGACAGTTGCTGAAGTAAGTGTAGTGCTTTTCTAAGATCGTTACTCATGTCTTCTGACCCTCTTACTCCCACTTAACTGCTTTCTAGAAAATGTCTTTCGTGATAGTTTAATCATTTTCAAACATGCCATTATTTGCTATTATGTGTGTTTGTGTGTATTTGTAGATTATTGCCCATTTCTTTTATTTGATTGCATTGTCACATTTATAGGCAAAAATTACATGAGGAGTGGTTGCTGCGGGAGCAGAAGGCACAAGAAGAATTCAGAATAAAGAAGGAAAAGGAAGAGGCAGCTAGAAAACGGCAGGAAGAACAGGAGGTACAGTATTATCAGACAACCAGTTGACTAGTTAACCCAAAACTCATTAAGAGTTATATATCTTGAACTTAAAAAAAATGGATATCACTCATTTTATCAATGTTGTAAAAAATTGTTTTATTTGTCCTGTATGTGAAATGTTTTAAAAAGTAAGTCTGAAAAAAATATTACTTTTCCTTTTTTCCCCCCTGTAAAGAGAAAGTTAAAGGAAGAATGGGAAGAACAGCAGAGAAAAGAGAAAGAAGAGGAGGAGCAGAAGCTACAAGAGAAGAGAGAAAGAGAGGTGATTCCTGTCACAGGAGGATAAACGCACTGCGTATCCTCTTAGTGAGCTAATGTGGCAAGTGATGGGGTTGAAGATTAAGGTATAGGCACAGCAGGGCTTGGGCTCCAGTTTTTTGTTTAGAAAGAGTCATGTTTTTAGTGAAGTATGCACTAGAGTTTGCTTCTGGTGCTCTAGAGTTTTTCATCTGTGCATTGGCGGATACTTTAATTAAGGCTTTTCTTCAGCTTTACCCATCTGACCCTTTTCACCAGGGATTGGCAAACTCTGTAAAGGGCCAGAGTGTAAACATTTTAGGCTTTATGGTTCATACGGTGTCTGTTGCAAACACCCAGCCCTGCCAGTGTGCCGTGAAAGCAGCCAATAGATACTCTGTAAATGAATGGTTGTGGCTATGTTCCAATAAAACTTTATTTTTATTTACAAAAACAGGCAGTGGGCCCCTGCTTTATACTATGTACCACTGTAGAGCAAATGCTGTTGTATATGGGTTGACTTACAGAATAATATTTTGTATGGTTTTCACATATGATTTATAGGAGTTAACTCCTTATGACATGTCGGCAAGAATTAGTTGATTAAAAGAAATCAGGAACTCAAATTTTGAGGAATTAGGAAGGTTTTTTTTGTTGTTAAATCTTGACTTCCTTTCTATCTTGGGCTATAATACAATTGTAGCTAATACATAGTTGCTCATTTAAAAAAATTTATAAGGTTATATGTACATATCTCCTGTCTGTATCTTCAGGATTCTCTTTAAAGATCTGGTATATTTGCTGTTCCTTAACAGTGTATTTATTTCAAAGATACCACAGTTCATCTTTCCTGAGTCATTCATCAGGATGTATCTTTTCTGTAATATTGCTGGGTTTGATTAGTATAAAATTGGGTAATTAATCACTATATCATGGGGAAAATGCATTTATTTACACCCTAGTCATGATGGGTAGAAGCAGCCTTTTTGACCTTTGCTTTTTGTGTCTCAGGCTCAGGCTATCAGTTAATTCCAGTGCAAGTTTTTTTAGACACCCGTATTTGAGCACTGCTTTCCAGATTAAGACAAGACCACAGTAGTTTTCTAGGGGCAGGGCAGTTGTTTGGAACTTGTCATTTTTTAATAGAGAGTAATCAATTCCCATTTTAGTAGTAGAATGTTCTTTAATTTCAGTCTTTCTGGCATTAGATAAAAGCTAAGGCATTTGTTTCAGAGGAAGTCTGTTGAGACATTAAGGAGAAAGGGGTAAAATGAAGTAGATTCTAAGCTTATAAAAGGGATATGCAGTCTCTTTCCGCTTAGTGCTAGATACTTCTCTAGTGGATAGAGATAAAGTATCAAAAAAGTCCCTGCTCTCATTGAATTAGTTTTCTAGAGGGGAGAGCTGGATGATAAGTAAGCAAAAAAAAAGCTTATTTTAAGTGCTGTAAGATCATGTTAGGTGCTGTAAAGAAATAAAGCAGAGTCATGTGATAGAGTGACAAGGGTAGGGGAGTACTTATTTAGATTGCCTGGTCAAGGAAGACTTCTATGAGGAGCCGATTTGTCAGCTGATACCTGAGTGCAGAGATCTCAGGGAGAAAAGGGGTCCAGGCAGAGGGAAGAGGCCTGTGCTTGGAGTGGAAAGAAGGTCAGGGTACCTTAATCCCAGAGACCAAAGAAGAGAGTGGCAGGTGGAGAGGTCAGGAGGGTGGGCAGGGTCAGATCATGTAAGACCTGGATTTGAAGGAGGAATTTGGATTTTACATTAAAAGTAATGGGAAGCCATTGAAGCCATTTAAGCAGGGAGTGACTTCATCTAATTTATATCTTTACCTTTAACAGAGCATTCTAACTTTTGTATAAAGAAGCGGGTAGTGAGCAAGGAGGCAAAAGTGGAAATAAGGTGATCAGTTAGAAGGCAGCTGTTCCAGATAGGACATGGTGTTGGTTTGGATGAGGATAGTGCTTAATACAGAAAAGTACACAGATTTGGGGTGTGTTGAGGCATAATTAATAGGACTCTAGCTGGTAGATTGATTGTACAGGGAGGGGAAAAAGGGAGGGGAGCCCTGGCCGGCTTGGCTCAGTGGATAGGGCATCAGCCTTCGGATTGAAGGGTCCCAGGTTCGGTTCCGGCCAAGGGCACATGCCTGGGTTGTGGGCTTGATCCCCAGTGTGGGGCGTGCAGGAGGCAGCTGATCCATGATTCTCTCTCATCATCGATGTTTCTCTCCTTCTCCCTTCCTCTCTGAAATCAATAAAGAAATATATTTAAAAAAAGAAAGGGAGGGGAGTTTAAGCCATGCACTTGTAGGTTTTTAGTTTGAACTGAAATGGGGTGAGAGGTAGGGGAAAAGTAGTTTTCATTTGATCTTTTAAGTTACCAAGGACTCTTACATGACAAGGTAGAGTTATTAAGAAAGAAGCTAGATAGATGAGTCTTTTATGTAACGCTTTAAGGGTCTAGGGAAGAAAAGTCCGTTGACCATAATTTCAAAAACTTGTTTAAATGCCAATGAAGTCAAATCTATTGGCATATTGCAGGACTTCCTTTGCCTTATTGAAAAGTTTGAGATTTTTCATCAATCCTAATTACTACTGTTCATGTCACATTTTAGCATCTATTAAATGTTTATGATGTTTCTTCTACCATTGTGTTTTATAATATTCATAATACCTCATCTTAAAAACTAGAACATGACATATATGCTCAGATACACTAAATATGACTGTTACTGTTCTAAGATATTTTCAATATTTTTGCAATCTGAGCCAGTAAATGTCCTATTTGAATGAAAACTCAACTTTGAAATCTTTTCAGAAGATTAGTGCTGTAGAAAGCAAATCAGAAACTAAAACTTTCTGTATGAATGGGTTGTTAAAATTTTTACACATGAGATTCTTAACCAGAGAAACCAGATATGACTTACCTGACTTCCAGGTTTTCACTAGTCCTATGTTTGCACCATTTGTAGGAGGCTGTGCAGAAGATGCTGGAGCGGGCTGAAAATGAGGTATTTTCAAAACCTTTCGTTAAGAATTTGAGAGTGATGAGCATTTCTTTAAAAACAATACTTCCAGCAATGTTATTTTTGCGGTTGGCTCTGTAGATCATGTCTAAAATATCTGGGGTCACTTTTGCACCTCTGATTTATGCAACAACAAGAACTGCAGAAGTTAATCAATGAATAAAAGCAAATGGTATTGAATCACCCCAGTGGGCTGTACTTGTTTATACTCCTTAATGTATGAATAAGAAACAGCATACACTCTTACCCCTCCCCCCTAATGGACCCTTTACCTTCCTGCTTCAGAGTAACCTTGATTTCCCTCAGTGGTGGTTCTCTAAAACAGTGGCTCTCAACCTTCCTAATGCCGCAACCCTTTAATACAGTTTCTCATGTTGTGGTGACCCCCAATTTCATTGTTACAAATTGAACATCATTAAAGCATAGTGATTCATCACAATAACGATATGTAATTGTATATGTGTTTTCCGATGGTCTTAGGTGACCCCTGTGAAACGGTTGTTCAACCCCCATAGGGGTCGCGACCCACAGGTTGAGAACCGTTGCTCTAAAAACTCCTGGCCATTTTCAGAATGCCTGGACAGAGGGAAACCTTGGTGACTGCTCTTGGTCGCTGTGGTGATGCCTGATAATGGGTGGTGACTGGGAACCAAGAGAGACACACAGTTTGTGTCTCAGCCCAATTGCTTTTCAAGTCTCCATTACATGTTACAACTTAAGTTACATGGTACAGCTTAACACATTGTATGCAGGAAACGTGTTTACACGTTTTACGTATTTATATGTTCTACCAGTGTAGTAGAGCGCGGGACACGTATTAATTAATACATTTTTTATAGACTAGCGGTAGAATGCGGGTAACGTATAAATACGTAAACTAAAGTTATCGTAATTTTACTGAACGTTGCCATTTGCGCAAAAAATTAGCAAAAATGGCCCACGCCACCTGTTAGCACGTGATAAAAACTACCTGCAAACAATGTGTTAATATTACTAAGATAATCCATCTTTATTTTTGACCAAAACAGTTGAATACATTTTAAACATTTAATTCTTAATGGATCATGGTTATTTTCAACAGTTGGAAAATAGTGCCACATGGCAAAACCCAGAACCACCCACGGACGTAAGAATAATGGAGAAAGATCGAGCTAACTGTCCATTCTACAGTAAAACGGGAGCTTGCAGATTTGGAGATAGGTAACTAATTTTGCTTTATCACGTCAGAATGAAGTGCCTCAAAACGTTGAGCTTTTTGAGTTCTGTTTTTAGAGGTGACTTGGGCTTGAGTTTGAAGTGTTCACAGTCAGGCATCTGCTATGTTCTTACTGCTTCTCCAGTTCCCCACTGTCTGTTCTCTGCTTCCCCCCACACATCTTACCCCTACCCTCTAATAAGGGGTTTAAGGCTGAAATGAGTGAATGTAGGGAAAGCAGGTAGAATAGTGTCAGGCAAATGGCGAGCACTCTTGGAGTGTTTTTTTGTTATTGTTGCCATTATTCTCTGAGAAACTCTTATTCCCTGCCTCTTTTGCATCAGTGTTTTTGAAAAAAGACATTCATGTGGAAAATTAAGTGTTGATGTCTTCATTTAGCGATGTCTTCATACCTACTGTATGCCAGGCAATGGCGATTTTTATAATTTGGCCTGTTTATGAATGAGTAACTCAAATTAAGTAAATAATTCATAATGATGAATGAATCCACCCAAGGAAAAATCTAATTATTACTATGCATTCTGCAGAAGAAAATTTCTAATCATATATTAATGTCCTGTTAATTCCAAAAAGGGATATGAATAGTCAATTTCATACGTATTCGATGAGAAACTGTATGTTGTCTCTCGTGTTTATCTTATTCATAAAATTATCCCTGCCATGAGATAATTTCCTTCTTTGAAAATATGAACCTTCTCTATCTTTCTCTTCTATTTCTTTTTAAATTTAAGCATTAATACCATTTTACATTTTTTTAAGAACAACGGTCCTCAACCCTAGATGCACATTAGAATCACCTAGAAAACTGTAACAAAAAGTATGTCCTAATTCAATTTGAATAAATCAGAGTCTCTGAGACTTGGGCAGCCTTAGTTTTGAAATGTCCTCAAGTGTTTCTAATGTCCCCCAGGATTGAGAGTCCCAAATGCAGGGTGGTTAACTCCTTTTATATTTTATAATAGGATTATATATGCCCAGAAGATCTTTGAAAGGGTTCACAGGATCTGGTCAATAGTGAAAGTTTCCTCTTGAGGAACTGGGAACTAATGAAACTTTATTTCCCTTAGTACTTTTACAAGTGTTTTCCGAATGTATGCTCAGTTTCATCAAGAAATAATAATGATTAATATAAAACACCAGTGTGCAATTAAGACTCAGCATGAGTTTATATTTGTGTAGATAGTTGAACCAGATTGCATTTAAGGTCTTCCAGCTGCAGGTTTCCTCATTGTTGAAACATATCTCTAACATTTCCTTGAATTTTAAGTCTGTGGTCATCTGATTCTGGGATTCTCCTTCTGTTGGGCATAAGATAGAAGGGAAAATGTCCTCAGCAGTTTCAGGAAATCAGTTGACAGTGCTTATTTGCAGAAAAGGTTATGGCCTGTCAGGCTCTCAAAACTCACCCCTGAGAGTCTTTTCAAGGAAATACTGACAGTGGTCTGATTAGTTTGGGAACATTTCTTAATATTTTGATAGGCATATGACATTTTACCATCACAACTATTTAAAAAAAGTAGGACAGCAATTTGGATTATTTTCATTGTTCAAGTGGTGAGTTGTGAAATCAAATTCTAAGAAATTAGCATTTACAAAATCCAGCACCATCCCTTCCAACAAAAACACTGCCCTTTTTACAGGGAGCCTTAGGGACTTGCTCTGGATCGCACAACTGTTCTTTTCTGTTGAGATCTGTCACATCATCAGTCAACACTTCTGTAGCCTAAGCATTTCTTTGGTTTTGTTTCTGTAATTAGTACAGTTCAATTCTAGAACCTTTCTGGAGTTGGTATATTTTAGAGTCAGAGCTTTGAGGGGGGTTGTTATTTTTTTCTTCCTAAAAGAACATAATTACTGATGAAAGGTAAAACTTATCAGAGTAGTTATTTATACCTTATGCATTTCCTGCACTAAGGAAATGCATGAGGTATAAAGAAAACTCAGGGTCTCCTGCACTGTTTAATAAAATAAAAGAAATCAAAATTAAGGAAAGGAGGAGAAAGTGGGCTGTGAATGTGCAGAATATTTGACACTGGATTTGAATATATCCCAGGCAGATGATGAGCTATATAGTTCCTACCGAAAAGGAAGAATGAGCAGTATCTCTGGAAAGGCAGAAATTTTCCTGGTATTGGAGTCTAAATTTTCTCCCATTAAATACTATGTAAAGACATTGAATAGGAAGGTAAACAGTAACTTTGATAGATGTTTTGTTAACAGTTGCATATGTAATTTTCATGAGAATGTTTCTTACAGAGACCTTCAATAAATGATTGCAGCCTAATTGCAGTGTGTGTGTGTGTGTGTATGTGTGTATGTGTGTATATATATAAAAGCCTAAATGACTATTATGACTGGTTGACTGGTCAGTAGCTATGACACGCACTGACCACCAAGGGGCAGATGCTCAATGCAGGAGCTGCCCCTTGGTGGTCAGTGTGCTCCCACAGCCAACCTCCTGCAGCTGGCCAACCTCCTGCTGCCCCCCCATCCCTCCACTGGCCAGCCAGGCCGAGGGACACCCCCCCATCTGTGCACGAATCGTGCACCAGACTTCTTGTGTGTGTGTGTGTGTGTGTGTGTGTGTGTGTGTGTCTGTGTGTGTATAGAGAGAGAGAGAGAGAGAGAGACAGTGGTGGTGGGTACCTGGAGTGTTCCCTTGAAAAGAGAAAAAGAGGTGTCATCAGTCAGCTTTACCTGAGGGGCATTTGGAGACCCACACCATTTATTGGCTGTCCTTGGGGTAAGGTAATGTTAAGGTATGTGATTTTGTGCCAGTCTTACTTGATTTAAGTATCTGAGTAATGGGTAAGTGGCATGTTCTAACCAAGGGGTTCTTAAACATGGCTGACCTTCAGGACCAAGTGGGGAGTTACTTTGAAAATATGGGTCTCCCACTCTGAAATCCGAACAGATGATCCGTGTGCAGAAGAATCACACAGGCCTGGTACCACAGCATTAGACTGCTTTTCCAAATCTCTTTTTATCTTAGCTGAGTTCAGTAGGAGCTGTAGGGCTGGCCTTGAATATACTCGGATTATATGGCCTATCTCCAGGCCAAGGGGACGTTTTCCCTAGATGGGAACTTTGGCTCTGTTCCAGAACTCACAAACACTCATTTGACACCTTGGGAACTAAAACCAAGTTCATTTAGATGTAATAAACCCATGAGCAGGATGTTAACCTTGTTAAATTCGTTTCTTGTTTAATTCTGCATGTGCTTCATACTTGTAAAATTCTGATTCACGGCTAACACTGCCAGTTAGGTTGAATCATTGCTCTTTGTTCTGTTGGTAGCTGTACTTGGGAAGATGGATCTCATCAGAAGGTCCCTAACTGAATAATCTAGGCGGGTCCTTTGGAAAAAGAACATTTCACATTAATGAACACTGACTGCACATTTCTGAGCTAGGCACGGTGTGTGTGGGCATTCTGTGTGCAGTATCTCACTAGGTGTACAGGTACATATTGTACACATGGAAAGCGAGGATGAGTTAAACATTTAGTCATTTTAGGGCCATTATTTTTCCCAACACATGCCTAGTTCTTCAGCTTTTTTTCTTTCTAAAAGTTCTGGGTTGTTTTTTTTTTTTTTTTCCCTAAAAATTGTGCCCTAATTAATTTTATAACTAGAAACCTAATCAGGAAAATTTTGATGATTTGGAAATGTGAAGTACATTTCTCCCCCCTCATTTTATTTTAGGAGAAGGATGTAAATAAAAAAATAAAAGATATTTAAAGAATTATTCAGGTATGAACTGGTCCAGTTTACACAACGAAAAGAAAATTGTTCTTCATAATGGTTAGTCTTCTTCAATTAAATAAAAATTAATTACAGTTGCCATACCATTAAATGAACTGTAGGTTAACTCAGATCTCTTGGATCCTTTCTTAATTATCAGCCATGTGACTTGGGTAAGTGCTTGCTTCTTTGCAAAGTACAGAGCCCCAACTGTCCCAACAGTTTGCAAGGATCAGAGGGGAAAAATGTAGAAATGCCATGAAAACTTACGTTTTACATGTATGAGGTTGAAGTACTCCATTAGTTGGCAACTCTTAGATTACCCTATTCTCTAAGCATCAGGTTAGTTGAAGATTGTCTAGAACAGCCGTGGGCAAACTACGGCCCTTTTGAAATGAATAAAACTATTGAAAAAAAACACCGTACCCTTTTATGTAATGATGTTTACTTTGAATTTATATTAGTTCACACAAACACTCCATCCATGCTTTTGTTCGGGCCCTCCGATCCAGTTTAAGAACCCATTGTGGCCCTCGAGTCAAAAAGTTTGCCCACCCCTGGTCTAGAACCAGGATTGTATTGTTCTCACCTTCCTCCTAAGTCCCACATGGGGTACCTAATGGCAAATGAACTTGGAAATAATTTTTGCATTTTAACGGGAATCAATATATTGCTCAGTCTTAAAACAGTTTTCTTAAGTATTGAAAGTTGATGTCTGAATGGATTTATTTTACAATTAAGTCAAAACAGCCAAGTTACTTGAGTCTCGATCTCCAAACTTAACGCAAGCACTTTATGTGTAATTTCTAACTATTGGACTACTGAATTTAAACTTTCCTTTCATATGCAGGTGTTCACGTAAACACAATTTCCCAACATCAAGCCCCACCCTTCTTATTAGAAGCATGTTTACAACATTTGGAATGGAGCAGTGCAGAAGGGATGACTATGACCCTGACGCCAGCCTGGAGTACAGTGAAGAGGAGACCTACCAGCAGTTCCTGGACTTCTATGAGGACGTGCTCCCTGAGTTCAAGAACGTGGGGAAGGTGATCCAGTTCAAGGTGGGCATGCACAGTGCGCATGAAGGAGGAGATTGGGTCACTTCCCACTGAAGTACCCAGTAGGACAACAGAGCTAGGATACAGGCTTTCTGCCTGGGTGGGGGTGTGTGCCATGGTACAATGCCTGGCCCTGTGTAGGCCACCCAGGCACTCAGTGAATGTTAGTCCCTTCTCTTGGTAGAGGTACTACATGAACTCATGTACTAGCATGACAGTTCCTGGGTGTTAGGGACTAGATGGGAAAGGCTTTCAGTACCTTTATGATCTAACTCTCTTAGCTGGTGAATTCTCTGCAGAAGGTCCCTACAGACAGTAGTACCAGCATTCAGTTAAAGGCTGCCTATGATAGAGAACATGCAGTACCTCCCTTTCTCCCTCCCTCTGTGGGTAGTGGGTCTCACCTAGAGCTGCAGTGTGCACAGTGTAATACCACTCCACTTACTGAGTTTGTTGTTATATTGTTGCATTGTATTGATGGTGCCAACCCAGGTATATGTTCTTTTTTTTGGAAGTACACTGGAACATAGATCTTGATTCCTTTTCTTTACATTATTTTTATTCATTGGATAATTTCAGTACTGAACATAGTATTCCCAAAGTCATGGTTTGTGGTGCAGCAAATGGGATGAAAAAGAGGCATTCAGATTGCACAGAATTAAGGCAACAGGAAAGTCAGATGTAATAGCCACTGCTCGCAGGACCTGGTAGTGGAATCCTATCACAGTGAAGACTCCTACTTTGTGAATGATCAGATCCAATCCTGAATGATTCTGTTATGTTAGGGTAGGAAAATGTCATATCTGGAAAAGATAGGAATAAAGTTGTTGTTTTTCCTGATTGTTGGAAATGACAGTTGGAATAGCCAAGAGTAGAGCAACTGCTAACCAGCAGCACTTGTGAAATTCAAAGCTATACTTATTTCTACCAATTTTAAGATTTTAAAATGTTCTTCCCCCCTTTGCCTTTTATTTCTGTTGTGCATGCCTTTCTGTCTTCGCACTACTTCTCAGCACAACCAATAAACACTCAAGTAGAATTGCCTGGCTACCCACAGCATGGAGCCACATTAGTGCGGTTTGGCTAGACCTGCATTCTGGAACATGTCACCTTACCTCTCCATGCCTTTTCCTCATCCTGAAAGCGAGGGGATTGTACAACATTAGTGGTTTCCCTCTCGGGATCCCTACATTACACTGCTCCATGAAGTCAGTGGTGGAGCCACTTTTAAACTTCAGGCCAGCCCAACCGGTGTGGCTCAGTGGTTGAGCATCGACCTATGAACCAGGAAGTCACAGTTCAATTCCTGGTCAGGGCACATGCCCAGGTTGCAGGCTCAATCCTCAGTGTGGGGCATGCAGGAGGCAGCCGATCAATGATTCTTTCTCATCATTGATTGTTTCTATCCCTCCCTCTTCCTCTCTGAAATCAATAAAAATATATTTAAAAAAACAACACACAAAACTTCAGGCCAGTTAGTGGAAATCACACCATTACCTGCAACTAGCCACCTACTTACCATGGTGTATTTGTTTTCTTTTGTTTAGAATTTTATCAGCCAAGGTCATGCTAATCGCATTGGTGGTTATAAAGGGAAAGGTGTTTGTTTAGTAAATTTTTAGTAGGAAAATTTCCAAAACATTAAATTTATCATGGAAAATTAATAATGGGTCTTTGTGAATCATTGGCTTAAGTTAGCTGTTCTCAACCTGTGGGTCGCGACCCCTTTGGCGGGCGAACAACCCTTTCACAGGGGTCGCCTAAGACCATCCTGCAGATCAGATATTTACATTACGATTCACTACAGTAGCAACATTACAGTTATGAAGTAGCAACGACAATAATTTTATGGTTGGGTCACAACATGAGGAACTGTATTAAAGGGCCAGAACCACTTTAAGTTGAGAACCACTGGCTTAAGTAATCGCTAAGGTCCCTGGTACAGCTGATGTGGCTACCCAAACAGATCCTGCCTCTTTTTGGGTGGGTGCTCTAATAAAAATACTCTAGAACAAATTTGTAAAATTAAACATTTATTTTCAAAATAAAAGCTGAACATTACTATGAATATTTGAGGACCTTTGTATACCATTATATAAAACCAAATAAAAAAATAAAATAACCACCTGGCCGGTGTGGCTCAGTGGTTGAGCATCGACCTATGAACCAGGAGGTCATGGTTCAACTTGCCCGGGTTGTGGGCTTGAGCCCCAGTGTAGGGCATTCCGGAGGCAGCCGGTCCATGATTCTCTCTCATTGATGTTTCCCTCCCTCCCTCCCATCCTCCCTCCCTCTCCCTTCCTCTTTGAAATCAATAAAAATATTTTTAAAATAAAATAACCAAATTAGATATGTCATTTTCTAAGGCAAATGAACAAATGTTCAACCTAACTAGTAATAGGAACAGTGCATATTAAAATGACAGATTATTCACACCTTATCAGGTAAAATATTATAAATTCTCTTAATACCAAGGCTGGGCAAGGATGTGTGAATTAGTAAAACCACTTCAGAGGGCAGTAGTTGTCAGTACCTAGTGAAGTTGTAAACTTACAAATCTGCACGCTACTTGTGTGGTCATGCACACAGGAGAAATCCATCCACCTACAGACATGTGTTCCAGAATGCTGGCTGCTGCACTGTTTGTTGATGAAAAATTGGAAGCACCTTGGATATCTGTCATTCGAGGAGTGGACAAATTGATTTGCTAATTTGATATATTCAGTATACAGTAGTTAAAATGAGTCCTTAAGTTTATGGGATTACATCTTGAAAAAAGGATGTGGAATAAATACTATTTATGTAAAAGTTTAATATGTGCAAAGCAATGCTATACATCATCTGTATATATATATATATATATATATATATATATATATATATATATATATGTTTCTTTGCATATGTATACATAAATATGTGTATGCCCATATATGCATAGTGGACATACATTTCTGTGTGTGTATGTGTTGCTGTGGATATTTGTGTGTGTATTTATGTTTGGAATGTGAAGGATATGCCCAACCTTAGGATAGCGCCTATGTATGTGATGGAGGAGGGAGAAAAGGATGGAAGAGATTCAACTGGGTCTTTAATGTTTTACATATTTAAACATTCTCTGTCAAAAAGGAAAATGTCAGTGTTAAATCTGGGTGGTATGTAGATGGGCTGACTTTTTTTCTCGATTTCTGTGCATATGTGAAACATTTCACATTTATGGAGGGGAAAGATCTGGATGAACAGGGATCAGCTAATTGGGGCCTGCAAAACCACTCTGTGCTGAAGTATACCTTAAATAGACGTGAGAGTGGGGTAGTACCTCGACTTTGGAATCTTCTATTAATAACTAGTTTTCATAGTATTGACCTGAACAAAATGTATTTAATGGCTGAAGGGCTTCTTTTCCTTAGTTTTTTTTTTTTAATGATAGAATTCTTCATTGCTCCTTAGGTCAGCTGCAACTTAGAACCTCATCTGAGGGGCAATGTGTATGTGCAGTACCAATCGTAAGTATTCTGAACATAAAATGTCTTCACAGTTTGTCACAGTATAGTGTTGTGACTATGTTGGTGTCTGGGATTGTTTCCACAGAATAAAATAGCTTTCATATGCATGGTATTTTTTAAAGTATATTTTATTGATTTTTTACAGAGAGGAAGGGAGAGGGATAGAGTGTTAGAAACATCAATGAGAGAGAAACATCGATCAGCTGCCTCCTGCACACTCCCTACTGGGGATGTGCCCGCAACCAAGGTACATGCCCTTGACCGGAATCGAACGTCCGCGGGCCGACGCTCTGTCCACTGACCCAAACCGGTTAGGGCTGCATGGTATTTTTTTAAAACGTAAATATTAAGAGCTGATATAGAAATATAGGAGGGATTTGAAAATAATACATTTGGATTTCATTCTTTGTATAAGTACATAGTTTTGAATCTTTTGTAATATAGTAATTTTTTACTTATATAATTTTAATAATTAAAATACAAACTGAAAGGGATAAGTAGAATGGAGGAAAGTATAAAAAGAGCCAGGAATTGAAGCCCCAAGTAATCTCTGTGTAGTTAGTGTATCAATTCTGCTTGTTTTGTTGTTTGCCTGGGCCACACCATGGCTAATGAGTTAATTTAACCATTGTAATAAGAATAGTGATCTTAACTGAAAAATAATTGACACTGATAATGGGAAACACTTCTGCATTTTTAATGGTCCCATCTTTTGGTTTAAGAAGCTTTGACTCAAGCCAGTTTCCATGCATCAGAGCCTCTCAGAGAGTTGGTAAAAAGGGTTCCTGAATAAATGGTAAGCGTCAGCAGCTGGAATGTTCTAATGAGTACTCTCTTAGTAGTGCAAAAGCAGTAAGCTTGGAGGTCCTATAATAAACGAGTAAAAGGGTTTGTTAACAACAGCATTAATCTACATATTAGAACATTACTGTAAAGCGTGTCCTTTAATTTGTGGTTTAAAAGGGAAGAAGAATGCCAAGCAGCCTTTTCTCTGTTTAACGGAAGATGGTATGCAGGACGGCAGCTTCAGTGTGAATTCTGCCCAGTGACCCGGTGGAAAATGGCAATTTGTGGTAAAATATAACATGATGATTTCCCCCGTTATTCTACTGTTATATAAAAGGAAATTTTTAGTGAAAAAAATAATATTGTAAAGAAGTCAAGCATAGCTTTTACCTCACACAGTAAATGAGCCGAGATCATTATATAAAAGACATTACATTTTAGATCTGTAACAGACCTTGTGTGTCTCTTTGTGCATGATATGATTGAAGTCACAGTGTATTGGTGACAGAGTTGGGCTAGAATTGGGTCTTTTCGTCCTCAGTGCTGGGTCCCTGTGTCTAATACTTTAAGAAGCCTGAGAAGTTGTGGCCCTGGAAGCCACCTTTCCTTATTGCGCTTTCAGAGGTGTTTGCTATTGATGGCTCCCCTCACTTAAGCTGTATTGTTTTCCCCATCTTTATCCCTAATGAATCTTTGCTCATCTTTGCCACCTAAAATGTTACCTATAACATCCCTTGCCTTACTTGAAATACATGCTTTTGTGCAGTAGATTGATTCTAGCTGTGGGATGTAGTGAGGGCACATTCAGTCAGACTGACTCATCGACAGTGGCCCCAAATCAGGAAATGAGTCAGTCCCTTGAGAAGCCAGCAATTTTGATGGCCTTGTTCTTTTTTATTTCTCTTGGATGGGCTTATCCAAACTGTATTGCTAAGGTACCGGAAGCAAAGAGATGGAGCTATTTCTGTCTTAAGGGAGCACATTCCTGATCCTTTACTGTTCTTTGCTTTACACGTGTCTGCTTAACACCTATTATTTAAAAATACATAATTTACAAAGTCTGAATCTTTGGCAACCTGGTTGTAATGGATGCTGTCACTTAAAAACCACTTATTGAAGAGGGGGAAAAGATTTTGGAATCCCTTGCTTTGGAAAACGAGAAGAACCATTATACCTTAAGATTAAAGGCTTGGGGGATGAAAGAAGTGGACCCGTATTCTCCATAAAGGTGTTTATTTTTGCTAGTTCTGGCAGTCTAGTATGGTTTCACTGAGGTAATTCTGAGTATGACTTTGACTCTCCCAAAGCAGGAGACTATTTCACTTGTGTTTTGTTTTTCAAAAATAACAGTTTGGTTATTTTTCCCATTAACTAGTGATGTTGAGCATTTTTTCGTGTCCTTGTTATTGGCCATTTGTCTGTTTTCTTTGGAGAGATGTGTATTCAGGTCCTTTGCCTATTTTTATGTAGGTTACATGTCTTTTTACTATTGAGTTGTAAGAGTTCATGATTTATTCTACAGATAAGTCCTTTATTAGATCTATGATTTGTAAATATGTTCTCCCATTATGTGGGTTGTCTTCACTTTGACGGTGACCATTGAAGCACAAAAGTTTTTAATTTTGATGATAACCCATTTATCTAATTTTTTTTCACTTGTGCTTTTGCTGTCATATCTAATAATCCATTGCTTAGCCACATGTCACAAAGATTTTACTTATATGTTTGCTTCAGAGTTTCATAGTTTTGTGTCTTACATTTAGGACTCATCCATTTTAACTTTCTTTTTGTATATAGTGTGTGGTATGGAGGTATTTCTATTTTAACTGTTTTACATATTTGGGAAATTTACTGCTTTAAAAAAAAAACTTTGAAGACCCCAAAAAGATTTCTGAGTTGTTCAACTGGATTTCACTTTGACAAGAATCTTTCATATTAAAAATACTTGGTAAATTTAAAAGCATTAGGCCAATGTTTACCATCTTCTTCTTAAAGTGTTAATTAGGGATCTACATTGTCAGTGAGTGGGATGGTGAAACCCTAGAAAAACTTGGAGTTACCACTTGTGTCATTTGCACGCCACACAGTAATCCAGTAGAGAAATGGGATATCCTGGCTAATTAAGATTTCTGATTCGTTACTTTTCACAGTGCCATTTGTTAGAGCACTTGAATATATTTGAAATTCTGAGAACCAAACTGTGACATCAATTTATATTATCTAAATAATATAAAGAAGAAAATAGTTCTGTCATGTCCAACATAAGAAATGTACTTTCTAAAAAGGATAAAGTGCCAGCAAGAAATGCTATTTCCTCACTTTGCCATTGCAGGTTTATATGAAATGCAGCAATGCCCAAGAGGAAAACACTGCAACTTTCTTCACGTGTTCAGAAATCCCAACAATGAATTTTGGGAAGCTAATAGGGACATCTACCTGTCTCCAGATCGGTCTAGCTCTTCCTTTGGTAGGAACTCAGAGAGGAGAGAGAGAATGGGCCACCATGATGAGTACTATGGCAGGCCCAGGAGGAGAAGAAGCCCCAGTCCGGCCCGTTTCTATAAAAGAAATGGAGAATCTGAGAGGAAAAGAAGTACCCACAGGGATAAGAAGTCTCACAGACACACAGCAAAAAGTCGAGAAAGACACAGTTCACGAAGTAGAGAAAGAAAAAGGGACCGCAGTCGGGGCCGGAGCAGCCGGAGCAAGAGCCACCGTAGCCGAAGCAGGAGCCGGAGCCGCAGTCGGAGTCCAAGCCCTTCTAAATTCAGAAATTATAGAAGGTCAGGTAGTAGAGACAGAACTATTCATAGTCCCAAATCCAAATAAACTGATTGTGTTTTTAAATGATTGTATATGTTATTTATTATGGCTGCTCCATACCTGGGTGGAGGGCTCTGAGTTTAAGTGGATTAGCAAGTCTGGTAGAACCCTATTATCATCTGTAACTCTATTTAAAAATATTAGCACGGCTGGTGTGATTCAGTGGTTGAGTGTTGACCTATGAACCAGGAGGTCACGGTTCGATTCCTGGTCAGGGCAAATGCCCATGTTGTGGGCTCGATCCCCAGTAGGGGGCATGCAGGAGGCAGAGGATCAATGATTCTCATCATTGATGTTTCTTTCTATCTCTCCCTCTCCCTTTCTGAAATCAATAAAAATATATTTTAAAAAATAATCTTTTTCTAATAACTTATATGCTTCTTTTAGAAAACTTAAATGTATAAATAACATAAATATTAATTGTAATCCTAACCCTTAAAGATAACCAGTTAACAATGGAGCATTACTTTAGTCTTTTTTTTCCCTCTTCTTATGGGTGTGTGCACATTTTTTACACAAAGAACATAGATGGCTGCAGTTGAATATGCTTTTTGTCACACAAAATATTGTCATACTTTCTCAAGGCCAATTCTTAATGTTATTTTTACTCACTGCATAGTGTGGAACTCTTAATTTATTCAACCATATCCTTGTTCGATTTTAAGTTATTTTGACTTTTACACTATTAAAGAACCCTGTGCTATAAAAAATCCTGTGGTAGATTTCCTTACTTTCATACATTTCTGATTATCTCCTTGGAATAAATTACATCAAGACATATGAATACTGAAGTATTTCCAAATTGCCCTCCAGAAAAACTACACACATTATCAATAATAAATTTTGCTATTCCCACATTACTTTTCACCAACTTGGTAAATTTTATGTGTTTAACTTTGTTTCTGTACACATTGACTAAGTAAAACACTTTTTCTATATTTAATGGCCATTAAATTTGGTTGTTTGCCCTTTATTAATAATCTATTGGATTTTTGTACATGCAATAGTTGAGCAGTTTGTTTTACTTTAAAATTCACTTTCTCAGTTTTAAAGTACTAAAGGGTAGTCAGGTTTTTTTTCTGCCTCCCTCCTATCCCCTATTTGCAGTCCCTCCTCAGTTAGAGGTTTCCCATTAGGGTGTTCATCTTTCTTTATAGTATACTAGGGGCCCGGTGCACGAAATTCGTGCACTGAGTGTGGGGGGGGGGGGAGTGTCCCTCAGCCCAGCCTGCCCCTCTCACATACTGGGAGCCCTCAGGCATTGACCCCCATCACCCTCCAATCGCAGGCTCCGCCCTTGCCCAGGCCTGATGCCTCTGGCTGAGGCGTCCGGCTCAGGCAGCGGGGTCCCGCAGCTGCAGCGGCCCCGCAATCGTGGGCTTCACTTTAGGCCCAGGCAAGGGACCCCTAGCTCCTGGGACTTCCAGCTTTGACCGTGCCCAGCTCCCATCGCTGGCTCCACCCCTGCTTCCTGCTATCACTGGCCAGGGCAGAAAAGGCACCTGATTCTCTGGTCATGGCTGGGGGGCTTGTATTTCCGATGGCTGGGTTTCCGATCACTGTCAGTGGCAGGGGGCTTCTTCCTGCTTTCCCCTTCGCCTCCCTGCATTGTGCCTACATATGCAAATTAACCGCCATCTTCTTGGCAGTTAACTGCCAATCTTAGTTGGCAGTTAATTTGCATATAGCCCTGATTAGCCAATGAAAAGGGTATTGTCGTACGCCAATTACCATTTTTCTCTTTTATTAGTGTAGATTGGAGAGTTCTCTATATACAGGTAAATTTTTGTCATTTTCAGGAAAATTGGAGTCGTTGCTATTGAATATGCCTAGTGTTACAGCAATTCTGGTAAAAAAAAAAAGTCTATTTTAAAAGCTTAATGTAGGGGAGGCTGGGGAAGGTCAAGGGGGAAAAAAGGAGACAAATGTACTACTCATAATATTTTAAGCCATAAAAAATGTTTAATATAAGATGTTGTTCTTAGATTTCAGATCATAAAAGCTCTCACGCTTCCTCATAAATTTTCAAATTTTCTTAGTAACCTTTCCATTGACATACTAGGGATCTTGAATTTCAGAGTATATGGAAACAAGGACTTAAGGATACACAAAATAGCGAAGTTAATTAGGAATAGAAATTTCTTCAAGATTGGCATTTCTGAGTGATATCTGTTGAAAAGCCATTTAATCTGTAGTCTATAAAAGGAAGTTGTGGTCCAGAATACATTTTACTTTAAAAATTGATTTGCTTCAGGCTTTAAATACATTTTACCATAAAAATAATTGTAAATTTTCTGTATTTACAGCAAAGCATGTCAAACTCATGGCCCGCAGGCCACATGCCTCATTTACTTGGCCCGTATTAGCCTTTGAGTTTGACATGCTTGATCTACAGGATTCACTAATGCCAAATAGTTATCACCGAATTCAAAATTTTTAATAACTTTCCTAAGTACAGCCAAGTTATACACAATTAAAGGTGGTATTCAAAGCTGAACAGTCTTTAGTGGATCATGGAGGGAAAAATGTCATAGAGGTTAAACACCAGCTTGTGCTCAATCAAGGTTATGAGTTATAGTATTAAAGGGCAGCGTCATATGGAGGGGAAGAAGCAATTTTTATATGTTTTTATTGATTTCAGAGAGGAAGGGAGAGATAGAAACATCAGTGATGAGAGTATCATCAATTGGCTGCCTCTTGCTCCTCCCTCCTTACTGGGGCTTGAGCCTGAAACCCAGGCATATGCCCTGACTGGACCTCCTGGTTCATGGGTCGATGCTCAACCACTGAGCACACCAGCTGGGCAGGAAGAAACAGTTTTTAAACCACAGACCAGTTCATTATCCTGAAAAGTGTCCATCTTAAATATTAATGTTTTTAAACTTATAACCTAATTACCACTTATAATTCAAAAATTCCAACTCTACATTGCTCACAGCCCAAGGGCCTGTTTTCAGTGAATAAATAGCAGTGTGTTCCAGCCGTGGGCAAACTACAGCCCGCGGGCCGGATCCGGCCCATTTGAAATGAATAAAACTAAAAAAAAAAAAAAAAAAAAGACCGTACCCTTTTATGTAATTATGTTTACTTTGAATTTATATTAGTTCACACAAACACTCCATCCATACTTTTGTTCCGGCCCTCCGGTCCAGTTTAAGAACCTATTGTGGCCCTCGAGTCAAAAAGTTTGCCCACCCCTGTTTAGACTCTTCTCAACCTGTGGGTTGCAAACAATGAAAATACATCCTGCATATCAGATATTTACATTACGATTCATAACAGTAGCAACATTACAGTTATGAAGTAGTAACGAAAATAATTTTATGGTTGGGGGTCACCACAACATGAGGAACTGTATTAAAGGGTCGCAGCATTAGGAAGGTTGAGAACCACTGCTTTAGAGGCTAACAGAGGCTCTTTAAATCGAGAACTATTTTTTTTTTTTTTAGCAGACTAGCAACTTAATTTGATGATAGTTGTTTTTCTGGTTCATAGATATTTCTACCTTCTCCCCCCCCCTTGGGCATGTACTATTTGTCTTTTTTGTTTCCTCATTCTTAAATATTTATCTTTTTAGTATCTAACATTCCCCACCTGTAGTTAATAGGAGGTCCCTTAACTAAGCTTTGATTTGCTGCTTATGAGACAGTAGTTGGCAAAATTAGTTTGTTCTATGAGTGTGCTAGTACCTCCAGTTCATGGGATCAAGGGTGGGGGGACCCAGTTGCTTTGGAATACATTTTATTACCTGCAGTAATAGGAGTTCATTCCGAAAGAGTAGAAAAGTCAAGTGCATCAGGTTTTAAAAGCGGCATTTATTGATTGAAAATAAATGTGCAGATAGGCTCTCTGTAGCATGGAATCCACATTATTTTTTAATGAACTTGAAGTATATGAAGACTCCTTATATCTTCCATTTATCTTGTGTGTGCTTTTAACAACCACCACATTCAAATGGAGGTGAATTTTCAATGTTACTGAAAAAAGACCTTAGAATTTTTCCTTCAGCAACTCTCCATAGTTTGACAAGCTTTTGGGAAGAGATAGATAAAAACACACTACAAGAGTGTACATTGAACATTTATTACAACTAATTGGCGATGTGATGAGACAATGCACACATGGCCTGAATATTGGTCACAATCACAAGAAAGCTTAATCCAGCCCAGCAAATACAAATGAAAGTGTAAACCGTGAAGATGTGTTTACATATGGAGTATGTATAAAAGTGACATTGAAATAGCTCTTAAAAATATAGGGCCTACTAATGCCATTTTACCTCATTCAGCTCTCACTTCTATATGAAAGATGGTATGCTTATATTTTTATAAGATTTCTCATAACTATTTCTCAATGCTATTGAAGGGCAGGAAGCTCCCTAAAGTTTTCAGCACTTCTAAGTAGCAGGAAGCAATTAAGGAGAGCAAAATAAATTTGGCTGCAACAAGCACCCCAGAAGGAACCTTAGTGCTTTAAATGACATAGTCAACACTTTGTGAAGAGAGTAACATTTTCCATAAGAATCTGTCATGAAGAATTCCTGGCAAGTCAACATTCTATTTTATTTTGGGGCATCAAAATCCAACTAAGTGACTAAAAGATTATGACCACAAAATTTGTCTCAGGAGTCAAATGTTCGTTGGCCTTAAAAATAATATGCTCACCATTATCAAACAATCTCTTCTTCATCCCAGGTTTGGAATGCCAAAGCAATAATTTTCAGTGTAAAACGGTATAATTCCAATTTAGTCTATGTGTATTCCCTTTGTTTTTAGGTATGTAGTTTCCAAATAGGGTCTTTGGTATAAATTTGATGTTTTTCTTTTAAAGTTTCAACATAGTTTTCATCCATTTGATATGTGATATGTCAATTCCCTTTATTCTCATATATACTGGAGTGCACTGGCTTTTGGCTTCTTAAGTTTCCTTTGCCAAAGACAGTAATTAATAAATGTATTTAACCTGATTGTCATTTTCATAAGATATCCAATTAAGAGAAACAGATCTATAAACCTTAAAATACCCAGGTACCTTTCTTTTTCTCTATCATTCTAATTTATGTAAGTCCCTTAAATTATCAATTGATTAACCAAAATTCCCTTTAAAAAAAATTGTGTAGGCCTGAATGAAGCAGCTTAGTGAAACAGTAATACTGACAAGACATCTTACACCATTAGCTAACATGGACATGAAGGCAGTGACCATCTACAGTGTGTGAAATGCCACAAGAAGTCATCAACAAGGGAGGAGAATTATGTCAGTCCAATCTCTTCAAGAACACTACGTGGGGTTTCAGCTTCCTGTGGAGGGAAAATGTGAGACTCTGGTAAGCAGATGTGGGGTGCTTGAGAATGTGAAATTGACATAAGACTTGCAATTTTCAGAGAAGAAGGAAAGCAGTTCAGTGGTATGGGTGTGTTCTGTGAGCCAGTGGTTATTTAGGGTTTTGTATCCCATACATTCAGCATGCATATTATATATATATATATATATATATATATATATATATATATATATATATATATATATATATAAAATTTTTAAATCTTGTTGAAAGTCTTACATTGATTACTGACCAATAATTGCTGTAACACAAAAAGCAGTCAAACCCATTGGCAATTTAAGAAATCATTGCTACCGAATTATCTATCTAAAAAACGGGAAAAACTGAGTTCTCCCAATTCTTCACATAATTTTGGTTTCCATGTTTTTGGGGGCGGGGGGGGGATGTCACATGTATTTATAGAAATGTCTTCCTCTCAGAGTTTTTACTCAGTTTTTCACTTCAACTGACCCCAGCAGAGCTTCAGAAACTCACCTCCTCAAACCTCCCCAGGGCAACCAGACTTCAGGGGAGGCAACATACACACAAAGAATGCTCTGGGATAAAAGGCAGTTTTATCATATATAACAACCAATACTCATTTTTAAACATTAAAGGAAGACAAAGCCGGCATATCTAGAAAAAAATTATTTAAAAAATTCCCAAAGTGGCTGATTTTGCACTTCACTAAATATAAAGGGACCAAGTAGATCAAATTTCAGTATTACAACAATTTTATAATTAAAAGGCATAGTATATTTTCATGAAGGAAAACAATGTAATTTTTAGTATCCAATAATAAATTACTTACTTTTGCATCCTAATTGTGGTACAGCACAAAATAAAGAAAAAAATATATTAAATCATAAATCCATATATTAGATGGTATGTAAAACACTACATGGAATAATCTTAACTAAATTATACTTAAACTCCATGGTCTGTTGCCTTATTGGGAAAGCAAGGATCAATAACACTTACCTTTATGTGTAGAGATTAAGGGAGATAAGTCTTAGTGCCTGATTTACAGGAAGTGCTAAACATCTGTTAGCTGATAGCTTACACAGTTGAAATCTAAATGAAGGTACTTATCATTCAATAGCAAATGAAGCACTATAAACCAACTCTCTATATGAAGTTCATATGATGACCTTTAGTATGTTTGTATATTAATGAAAAATGGGTAAAAATCAGCTTTGGTAAAAACGATTATTTTTTATGAAGTATTTTTGCTCCTCCAAAATTGAACCTCAACCTAACCACACTACAAAACTAAATATGAAAGATAAGAAAAGTTAAACATTGCCACAAGGTTACAAGCAGCAAAATACAGAATGGGGGGAATGATACAGCATTGGTGACTCAGTTAACAACAAAAAGGTAATGGGGAAGAAAGCAGAGGAGTTATTAAAAACTGAGCCTTAAGAAACATCAGCTAGATACAATGTGGGCCTTGTTGGAATCTGGTTCTAACAAACCAATTATAAAAATACATTTTTCAGATTATGAGATTGACACAATACCTGCTGAGCTAAGCGGGCAGCTTGTTTTTCAGATAATTGGGAAAAAATGAACCAGGAATAAGATATTAGGAATTACCTTTAATCTTATGGGGTGTGGTACTTATCTTTTAGGGATACATACTTTAGTTTCAAAGATTAGATGTCTAGGGCTTGCTCTAAAATACTGAGGCAAAATGGGGTGGTGGTGGCTGATGAAATAAGTAATCAGAGTATTCTGCTGATGGTTATTGAAGTTGAGCAATGTGTACATGAGGGTTCCTAGTACTATTCTATTTGCATGTCTCAACTTTCATGATATAGCTTTTAAAGAAAATCCAATGGAAATTATGTAACACTCCCAAAGAGTGATATAAGCCAATCTCTTTCATTTTTAATATTTAGCATTAAACATAAAATGCACTGAATCACATACACAGTAAAATGAAACAATTTAAAAATAATAATTTTCATTTAACATTAAATAATTTTTAGTGTCATACAACCATTTTAATGTATTAATTAAAAGGGTGCCTACATTCAGTTCTGTAGTTACCCATGTAAAAATGTCCCTCATCCTAATTCCCTGGAGCTGGCCAGATTTCCCCTGTGTGCTCACTGCCTGCAATCTTATATAGCATTTCCCAATGAGAACCATGTTGCATATCAAATATACATAAAATATTTGTCCTTTCTAAAGGGCCTAGATTCAAAGAATTATTTGCATATTTTATTCCTTTGAGATTTGTACAGGTAGTATATTAGAGTTTCTTTCAAATTGTGTTTAGAATAAAAAAATATAATTTTCACATGTTCACATTGAAATTGTAGCTCAGAATTACCGAGAAAAATTATTGCTGAAGAGTCAAATTCATAAAAACCTAGAAGTAGAATGGTGGTTACCAAAGTTTGGGGGGAGAGGGAAATGAGGAGTTGTTTAATGGGTACAGAGTTTCAGTTATGCAAAATGAAAAATTTCTGGAGATCTATCACAACAATGTAAATATGCTTAACATTACTGAACTGTATACTTAACAATGGTTAAGCTGGTAAATTCTGTTACGTGTTTTATTTTTTTACCACAATTAAAAGAAATTAGCTGGAAAAACAAATGTAAAATACATTATCAAAAGGAATGGAGAAGAAAAAAGTCATTCACATGAGACAAAGTACATGCAATACTTTTATTTTAGACATGCAAGGAAAGCTATTTCAGAATCTACTAATTTAAAGCAAGCCGCTGTATACAAAAAACAAAAGAAGCAACATATTGTTATAGCTCAGCACACAACATCCAGAGCAAACAGGCATGAGACAATGCATATTTATGCATCATTAAAACCAGATAAATAATACATTGCAGGGTGGGATGGAGGGGAAAATGGAAATGAAAGACCAATGTTTCCCAGTGCTTTCAATGTGTAATGCTAAATTTCTCATTTGATAGCCCATCTAGGTGCCATGGTAATGATAAGAACTGATCTGCATGCCTGCCTGATACACATTTTCATGGTCTTCCTTTAGTGGTAAACCAGTTTGAGCATCTTTTGAATTTACTGTTTAATGATAGCTTACTTAACTCAGGCTTTGAACTCTCTAGGTATAAACAATGAATTATTTGGTACTTTCTTTTTGTAATAAAGTATGTTGCATGTTTTATTGAAAGTATAAACAATAATGATCAATATTAAGAAACATAAAACCATAGTTAATAAATTGTAAGAATTTTAAATGAAGACTAAATGATAAAACCATAACTATTCAAATATAAGTATTTAAACTGAATATTCAAATTTGACTATACTTAGTATTAATGCTCTGAAAGGGTTACTTGCTATTAAATAGATATTGCAGATCAGATTTTCTGACATAGCTTTCTGTTTAGTTTTTAAAGGGATTGTTTGATCTTCAATAAATGTGGCATTACAAATTTCTTAAAAACTGTTTTACCTTAAATTATGTCACAGTATAGATTTTACTTTCTTGTATTTCTGAATACTTTTATGTGATACATTAAACACATTAGCTCATATAGACTGTAATACAGTTACACTAAATATAGGGTTTTTTTTCAACATTTGAACACCAAGCCACACTATGTATTATGGCACTGATTATTTGGACCTAGCATTTCAGCTGTATTTTCTTTGGTAAACATTGTAGTGATTGCTAGGTTTTCTTCTTAACAAGATTAATCACAAATGGCTCACAAATGACATGGATGTGTTTAAGATGAAATATTACTAAAACATTCATAGGTCACATTTTTTTTCAAGAAGAAATTAAACCAGCTGCAAGCAGGAATAAGCTACATCAAGATCACATAAAGAATGAAAATAAAACAGAAAAGAGGAACAAAGTTACAATTGTAAAGGTGTTGATTTGAAACATTCTATTATAAGATGGTCACCAAGCTGAGGATATTTTCTTTCATAAGTATATCAGCTCTCTATTTCCTCTGTAAGAGTCTGCATACACGTCGAGTAGTCATTTAGTACACTGGGACATTAAAATATTCATGACGTGGCTACAAAAGAAATGCATATGTTCTTATACACAGTATACAAACTGACAGACACAATCAGATTTCTAGAAGGTTTAGTGCACAGTAAAGAAAACTTAAATTTTTGATTTTGTTCTTTGGTTTATAGCTGAATATTTTAACTACTAAACAATGTCCAGGAGTTCACACTCATCTTTAATTTTACTATATATATAGATCTATATCTAGATATAGATATATAATCAAAATGACCTACATCCTACAGAATCCTAAAATATTTTCAGTGTAAGTCATCTGGTCAATGCTGAGTTAACTGAAAATGCAAGTATCTTCTCCCTCCCGCCAGTACATTCAAGCTCATCAGGATTTCATTCCACTAAGTCAAAGAATTTAAACCCTTAATGAAAATCATCACATCCTAAGGTGACCATAAACACTTTTGTAGACCCTAAAGGAAAATCTTTCCCAAGAAAAAGTAGAAAAGTAGTCACCCATCTGTATTTTAAGTAGCAATGGAGGTTTTAACGGTTCACTTAGCTTAAAAAAACAAAAACATCCAAAGACTAGGCCTTTGAGATTAAGGATATATTACTTTTAAGATAATCCTTTAAAGAATAATCTCCAAACAGATTTGTTAAATGTCTACGCCTACAAATGTATGTAAAAAGATGTTTCTCACAGGTAACCTGAGGTGAGGTTTTAAACTGACCTTAGAGTGTCCGGAGATGGATTTCTAGAGACGCCAAGAACCTCCTGAAACTAGAGGCAAAATTATGTGCAGATTTTTCTGAGAAGAGGAACCTTGGCCCTTCAGACTCCTTGGGATTATACCCCCACCAATATACTTGTGACTCAAAAAAAGTTTAAAACTTTTATATGAGTGCTTTAAAAATATCCTCATTTTAATATTTCTTCAACTTGGTACTTTGAAATGTTAGGCTACAAAGTCATGCAAATTGTTCCAGTAAAGTATGTAATAGATCCCTTACAAAATAACCATTAAATACACAAGTATCTGAAGAGAAAAGCCAGTTAAATTTTAATCCTCAGATAATTCCTAAATAGTTTAAAGAGATAACTGCCCTTTCCCCCCCACACACACTCAAAATTGATTATACTGAAATGAAACAGCTTAAAATAATAATATTAATAATAAGTTAAACCCCCAAATGCTTCCTTTTCTTCTGGAAGCTCTCATTTTCCCAAGGGAATTCTATATCTGTATCAATAGCATTAGTGAGTCACAGTATTTAATAATACTTTTTGCCAATGAACCTCTTTCAGTATTCTCTGTGTAAAAAAAAAAAAATGATGGATCATTACAAGAGCAAAATTCCCTAATATCCGTTAAATTAAATAATTGGGACTATCCCTTGGGATTTAATGTAACTTGACTTTTAAGTTAATGCTAAAATATAAATAATGAACTTATCATTGCAAACTGAATTATATATCCTACTACAGTTTGATGCATGTCAGTACTCCAGCACGTATTCTAGTATGCTTTCTTACACCCCATGAAACTCTTGCTGTGATACACATTCAGTCTGTTTTCTGGAGAGAGAACAAGAAAAGTTTAAGTCTGTCAAATAACCTTTCATCTAAATAATACCAATGATTTTGAGTACTTATATTATAGCTTTTAATCTATGTTTTCTCTCTTAATTTTATATCATGGAGCGCTTATGCCATTAAAAGGAAAGTAAATTTTTCCAAATAGGGCTGAGTATACAGCTATTCCTCTCCAGAGGAGACTTACTATGAAAGAGAACAAATAATTCTATAGGAACATTTCTCAAAGGTGACAGACCTTTCACTACCTTTAGGAAAGGGTTGGTGATAAACCAAACTATCTTTTATAGCCAATGATCCAGATTATTGTACTTAAACAAGAAATTAGCATTCATCAACTGTGAAGGATAGTCTTCATAGAAAGAAAACCTTGTTTATTGGAAAAACATCCTTTGAGAAAAGAAACCCTAAATAATGTATTCTTTTACCATATTTAAGTTGCTATAACATTTTAAATAACTTCCCATTTTAGACTGTGAGGGTCTGAAAATGTGCTATAAACAAATGTCTTAATGACCATTTAAGGCTGATTTTTAACAATGATAGATATGTCCATCACTAACCAAGGATTAAACATGACTCCAGTATCCTAGGCCCTTGTACCACCAGTACCTCTTAGGAGTTATGGAACACTTATATTTAGAATTAGGGAGGGTGAGAGTAAATGCTGCCTTAACATACAAGGGGCCCTGTGCAGAATTAGACCTACTATCTTCTACTTTTCAGCAAACTGAATTTCTTAATACGCTAAAACATCAGTGATGTAGATTATGTGGGAACACAGGCCAGAATGAAAATAGAAAAAGTTTTAATCCAGTTGTATTACACAAATACAAATAAAAAATTGCCCTTAGTACAGAATCTTGGAGACCGATTTTTTGAATAAAGATTGGGCACTTATTTTCAATTTGAAATGGGCCTTCAATCCTGGGCAATCCTTATGCTCATCACTGATTTGCTCCCCATTAAGTTTATTCCCAAACCTCAATATTTCCCTCAAGCTTTCTGCCTCTTTCTTCTGTCCTCAGTTCCCAGCAGCTCTCCACTAGCTGATGTAGCTTCTCAACACCAAGAAAATGACAACACTCTCAGTTTCACTCAACCAACTCGTGAGGAAAAAAGCAATCTACAGCTTTCCCACATTATCTGCTCAAGAAAGGAGGAAAAACTGGACTTGCCGAAGACCAGTGCTCGATTCCATTCCCATTCACCCTCCCAATATACGTTTCCCTTTATTCTATTCCTGTTTTTCATCAGTCTCTGCATTAGCTCCTTTTCCTTAGTATACATATGTTCAACTCTCCTCCATACTAAGAATAATCTTTCTCACCCCCCTACAAAGAGGACCAGATGGAGTGGGAAGTGTAGGATAACAAACATTGAGAGGAATTAAGTTACACCTATTCTCAAAACCACCCATATTCCTTAAAAAAGACAAACCCATTACCTTAAAATTCCCCAGATATTCACCATACAAGGCTGATGATGCAAAGTAAAGTGATCTGGGAAAACTACAATGAAAACTGGTAAGCTAGCAATTATATGAAGGCTTAAGGCTTGTTGAAATGAGAATTGCTAAAGTAAACTAGTGGTATTGAATCCAAAATTGAAAACCTAATCTCTGATTTTCTCTTTCTAGTAACAATGTAGTTAATGAGAAAATAATTTACATTTAATGAAAATAAATAAGTGTAATTTGAAATTACATTTCTACTCCACTTTTTCTTGCAAATGGGCATCATTTATTCCTTGCATTATAAAGTGATATCCTTTATCCTTCATGTTCTAGAATACAGTAGTCCTTTTGATTACTTCTCACTGAATTCTGTAGCAAAGTCCTTACTCCCAAATCTAGAACCCTATTCCCTGTGCTGAAGAACAAAGGGCCAAAGGACCAGAGAGTATCCAAACTCACTAAGATCTATTTTTAGCAATGAATAAAAAGAAGCACTGTTTAAGTACCTTTTAGATGACAGGGCTCGCAGTGCTCATGGTGTCAGTGTTATTTCACAACCAGTTGTGAGGCATTAGGAAAATCAAGTGATTTTTTTACATTAAGTTAGTAATGGGTGGTAAGAGCAATAATTGCTCCAGATGGTATCTAAAATGGTAGAGTACACAAATGCTTCACTTTACATGCTGAAACTTTCTTTCTAGCAAATTCTACTCTAAGTTTTACCTAACGGATCAACACAATGTATACTCTTCCATTCACACAGAATTTTGTCATTTAAAAAATAATAAAATAAAATATTGTATACTTATAATGTACTTATAATACCTGCTTATTTTACAGTTCTAGGAAAAGGGGGGGGGGGCTCAAACATTTTCAGAGTTAATACCATTAAGTTAATGTTCTGCTCCTAAATCTTCTCTCACTGGATATCCCTTGAGTATCTTTTCCATAACATTACATAGAAACTGATCTCATTTCTTTTCAGTCAGATAACAGTTTCATGTATGGTCATCCTGTAATTTTCTTAACCTGTTTCCTATTGATGGACATTTGTGTATGTTCCAATGGCTTAATGTTATAGTGACCATGTGTCTTGGTGAATTTGTACATTTGTGTATTGGTGTATTTGTATATTTCTGTTGGATAAAATTCCTTGAAGTATAACTGATGTGTCAAAAGGTATATACATTTAACCATTAACAGAGATCACCAAACTAATCCTCCAAAATGGAATACAAGTTTAAGTGCTCACAAGCAACAAACAAGAGGGTCTCTCTCATCTCTGCCAATCCAAAAAGAAACAAACCAAAAACAGGTCTAACTTATATTTTAATTTATATTCTCTTAGCAAAAGGACCGTTTGTGTCTTTTCACCTATGACTGACTTATTTATAGCTACTGCTATCTTTTTCTATTGTGTTGTTGATCTATTTCTATTATTTTTGTCTTAAAAATAATGATGGAGATAACTTAATTACATCTCTATAATCCCTGCTCTAAAACCTGTTAGCGATACATTACTTTCTCTGGCAGTTAACTGTACTTTAAAATTTTTTAAGGCAGATTAACTTAGCAAATATAACTTTAGACTATATGGAAAGTTTGACACATATTTTAGGGTAATTGTGTTTGTCTTGTTCTTGCATTTGGATCATAACTTGAAATGTGCTAAATTTAATCAGGATTTTCCAAAAAACGATTTCTTGGAGTCACTGAATTTAAACTCTAAGTATTTTTACTAAGTAAATTCTTTAAGGCTAATTGGGTATAAAAAAACACACAAAAAGTCTATATGCAAGCCTATATGTGCTAATTCTGATCATTTAACTATTCCTCCTTTAAGAAATTATCAAATCCCTAATGTGGATGGCAAAATGAGCAGACTCTAACTGCCTGGAGGATATATTCAATTCTGTTTCCAGGTAAAACTCAATTACCTTAATAGATGTTAACAGATTTGGTGGGTGTTGGGGGAAATTAAATTATGTAGTGACATCGTACAAGCTTTGCTGTGGGTACGTGCTGAACGCAATCATAGATTATCTCCCCAGGTACTGGTTATCGAGTAAAGTAATTTTGGTGAATCACAGAGGTTATTTTTCCAGGAATTTACGTGTTCTTAAGGATATTTGTCCTCCTCTCATAATATTTAGGGTTTTTGTTTTCCTTTTTGCTCCTTCTACCTTTTGATTCATTTCTATTTAGTCATTTATACTCTGGACTATATACAGGGTAGGGCAAAAGTAGGTTTATAGTTGTAAGCACACAAAACACAGAGTTTATTCTTGTATTATTATTAAATATTGTATTATATTCCATGAAACAACTATAAACCTACTTTTATCCCACCCTGTATTATATTGAAAATATGTAGCAGTCTTTAATGTAAACGCAACCTACAAATGGAATCTTTAAATATTCTATGGTGTTAAATTAAGCCAGGATTTCTCAACCAGGATTTCAGCACCATTGACACTTGAGGCCAGGTAATTCCTTGTTCTGGGAGGGCTATCCTTGTCACTGTTGGATGCTTAGCAGCATCTTTGGTCTTAACCTACTAGATGCCAGTAGCACCCCCACCACCAGTTGTGACAATCAAAACTGTGTCCAGACATTGCCCAATGTCCCCTGAGGAGGCACAATTGCCCATCTCTCCAGCTGAGAACTGAGTTAATCTAATTATCTCTGGTTGGTGAGTAAGTTTGTGTTCTATTGTGTTTGTCTGTATTTGTTAATTTTCCTACAATGGGAATTTTTTAAAAACAGCAACAGAGGAAACAATAGAAGAAAATAAAAAGAATGTGTTAGTAGGACAAAAAAGAACTCAAACCCTAAAATTTTTCAGAAAGCACATTTTAAAGAAAAAAATCATCACCAATAGCTAGTAATATGCTTTTTGCAGGACCCAACCCTAGGACTCATGCAATCAATTTAGTAAATCAGGATCAGCACTAAAAAAGGGAAGAATAGAATAGAAAATGTGAGATCACAAAATAAAAAATAAGAGTATAATATTTAACAAAAGTTTTTTCCAGTTTATTTGTATGTAACTAGTGTGATATAAAATGTATTTATTACTGTGGGTTGTCAAATACTTTTGAAAATCAGGTTTATGGTTATTGAATATTTTAAGTTATCCAACTTTTCATTATTACAAATAACCCAGAGTAGCAAGAGTTGGCTCGAAATGAGTTAAAATCAAACAGCAGGGGAAGGGTGTCCTCAAAATGCTGAAAAGCAGACAAATACAGAGAGCTCAAAAACACACAAACATGGAGCAAAATGATTACAACGTGAAAACAAGTGACCAAGCACATTGGCCAAATTGTTCCTTATAAACTATAAAGTCATAGGCAAGATTTGTTCGCCTTTCTGATTTTTCTGTATCTGCCCTTCAGTATTTTCCATTTTAAGGATTAATGTAATCACATCTCACTTATACAGAATTTGTTCTAGCAGACCAATGAAGTTTATCTATAAAAAATTAAAATATTGCCCTGGCCGGGTGGCTCAGTTGATCAGAGTGTTGTCCTGTACAGCAAAAAGGTTGCGGGTTCAATTCCAGGTCAAGGCACATACCTGTCTCTTTCTCTCTCTCTCTTCCTCTCCCTCCCCTTTTCTCTCTCTCCCCCCATTTCTCTCTCTCTCTCTCTCTCTCTCTCTCTCTCTCTCTCTCTGAAATCAGTTTAAAAAACCAATATACTATGGTGAGAATTAAAAAAGAAAATTAAAATATGCTAGCATAAAAGACTACAGCCTGGCCCTAGCCAGTCTGGCTCAGTGGATAGAGCACTGGCCTGTGAACTGAAAGGTCCCGGGTTCAATTCCGGTTAAGGGCACATGCCCGGGTTGCAGGCTCAATCCCCAGTAGGGGGCGTGCAGGAGGCAGCTGACCAATGATTCTCTCTCATCATTGATGTTTCTATCTCTCTCTCCCTCTCCCTTCCTCTCTGAAATCAATAAAAATATATTTTAAAAAAACAAAAGACTACAGCCTGGCTAAATTTTAACCCAATTTAAAAGAAAAAGAGTTAGGCTTAAAGGTTTTAACATAAACAGTGGTAACTGTAAAGGATTTATAGGAGTTTGTCTAAATAGATTTACATCAAAATGCTTTTTCCTGCTAAATGATATTATATATATATATATTTGAAAGCATCTATCTGTTTTAAAACAATGTAAGATTCTTGAGTTTCAATAGCATGCCAAAATATTCTTAATTAGTAAAGTTTTAATTAAAAAAACCCCAAACTTCATATTAAAAGACAATGTTATTAAATCCTTCCAGAAGTACTTATTAAAATAATTTTAAATTACAAAAGATTTATTTTTTAAAGAAATCACTTTTTCTTAATGCAGTCCAACAGATTACTACTTCCACAAAAATATCGCATAGTACTAAAATATATCATGCAGCCCCAGCACTAATTTCCATAGAGCACCACTTTCTAGACAGGCAGGTTAATAGCTGCAAATCCAATAAATCTATTCATAAAGTGTATCATCTCTAAGTAGAAGCAAATTCATGAGAGTAATGCTTGCTTTTGGTACCTCACTTATTTTCATTTCTCAGGTTGTTTCAGTGAGAAACAATACCAACAGCAAACAAAGCTCAAAAGGAAACCCCCACAAATTTCAAAACGATGCTGTTAGTATAAAAAAGAAAGGCTGATACATCTCAAAAAGCACTGATCAACACCATCATGCATCTACCGCTGAGGGTTAAAGCCCAATGCCCAGTAGTTAAGTTTGGATCTTCACGGATCAAGCAAGGACTTGGTATCATCTCGCGTGCAACAGTCTTTGCATAACACTCCATTTTATCCATGCCACAAAAATGGTAAATTTAGTAGTTACCAATAAATAAGTTGGGGGTCAAAGGGACTAAAGTCTTAGACTGCTCTTTATCATAAGATATCCTCAGACAAACCTCCCCATTCTTCATTCTGGCTCTATAAAATTAAGGAGCAAAGAAAAACTGTTAAGTGCCTTACTTACAAAGAAAATGCACTCTATATTCCCTTTGTTATACGTTAATAAAATGAATCCAACTGTACCACTCCCGCTCTCAACCCCCCTAAAAAGTCTAGCTTAAAATAGATATTTAATTGGTATGTGTAGGGGGGAGAAATGTTCAAAGTACAGGGGGGAAAAAAGAATGTCAATTTAGTAATCTCAGCATGTTGCATTTTAATTTTTTAAAAATCTAGTTAAGTACCAGTGGCATGTTAAGAAAACATATTTTAAATTCCAACAGTCAAGCATTAAAAATTGGATAATGGACAAAATTTTCTGGGCTTTACCTCCAAATCTAATTATGTTTTCATAAAACAGAATACCAAAAGGAATAAACACAGTTCAGTCTAGAATTGTCAAAAGTAAAACCCTTGTTTACCGAGTAATTAAGTAAAATAAAAAAAGGTATCTTTATTACTTAATCGCAATGTCTGATATGTTAGCAATTATCAGAGTACACATTTAAGTTCTCAATATTAACTATAATATGCTAATTGAAAATCTACTTTATCCACTACTGTCTACCCTGTTTACCTACAGAAGGACTACCTAAATAAATGAAGGACTACCTAAACAAACTACATGACATTTACATATTGGGTAAAAAGGAAACTTTAAAGAAATTGTTCTAAAGAAAATAAACATAATTAAGGATAGAAATGTATTATTTCACAAATTAAAAAGGACTAAAATCAAATCATTTTCTGATTTGCGTATATCTTCAAGCCATCTTTGGTGTTTAAAAATAATTAATTTAAGTAAAAAAACCTGACACCAAACAGAAAAATCACAATATAGTTGACCCATGAACAACCACCTACTGTGTGTGTGGCGGGGGGTGGTGGTGTTAGGGCCACCAACACCATGCAGTTGAAAATGTCTTAATGTACTATCACTTTTGACTCCCCCAAAACCTCAAGATGTCCCTTAGTATCCTCGGGGGATTGGTTCCAGGATCCCTCGTGGCTACCAAACTCTGAGGATAGTCAAGTCCCCTACATAAAATGATATAGATCAATTCATACAGTTGGTCCTCCACATCCAGGGACTCCCAATGGAGGAGTACAGGCATTTATTGAAAAAAAAAATTCACATATAAGTGGACCTGCAAAATTCAAACCCGTGTTGTTCAGGGTTAGTTATACATGAAAAACTAGGTTAAAAATCAATTACTTAGAACTTTTACAAACTTACGGCTTCATTTAAGGCTGTCTTTACAGCTATAGACTAAATGAATACTACATCCCAAATTATAAGACCAAAAAAGCTACTTTAGATCTATGTGTTCTGATGAATGCAACAAGAAATGATCTGAAATATATGATTTATATCTAGTATATACCCAATTTAAAAATTCCAACTATTAATAATTTGGAAAAAGAAATTTCCAGTCCAAAAAGTAAAAGGTGGCACTGGACATCTACTCTGTTCAATACAGAGAAATGTCCAGGAGAATGATGAATTTTTAAAATAATATTACTGAGGAACACAGAAGTTGGTATTTAAAACAGAATGTTTAAAATATACATACCATGACAATACACGAATGGGGGCTGGGGGAATGACAAGAGCACAGTGGTTAAGACTTCACACAGCTCTGGAGTCTAGGATACCTGGGTTTGGAATCCTGGTTTTGCCAGCTGCTACCTAGGACTAGTTACCGGACCCAATGAGCCTCTACTTCATTTGTTGCAAAGGCTCTCATGACTCTCAGGGCATCCTGAGGATTAGTATAGGATGCCTCATATTTAAGTGCTCAATAAGCATTAGCTATCATCTTACTTCTCTTTTGTTGTCATGGTGTCCATATAAAAATGTTTTTAGCAGTTTGTGGAATGATTTTTCTCATATTATTCCATCAGCTATTATATGAACAAAATTTTCAAATATTCTTCCAGAAATGTAAACATGTATCATGTATCAACATATAAATGAATCCATTTCAGGAAACAAGCAAGTGTCTTTTCACCTCTAGATTTCATGTGACAGTATGTTGGTGAATAACTTGAATAACAGGTTAACCCATTAACCTGAGGCCTTACTCCCCAAGCTATATAGACTGTAGCTTGGCTTCATAATGGCCTTAACCTGCAATGTATTATATCTCACTCTAAATTCATAATAGACCAGCCACCTTCTGCTTTCCCAAAAACTGAATGGCAAAATTAAGAAAAACGATTCACTCAGACCGCTGAATAGAAAATGTCTTAATGTACTATCGCTTTTGTTTATGTACCAAAAAAATGTAAACATAGTTATAGATGAGAAATAGAGCCAAAGTTCTCTTCTAAAGACAAGAGACTTTGTTATTTTTTAAAAACTAGGGTGAGATGAGTAAGAAAATTTTACACAGGACTATAGTCATACTATGATGTCTCTCCATCCTACTTTCCCCAATTGAAGATATAAAAATACTACTTCAAAAAGGGAGACATTACTTATTACTCTAATACTTCAATAGGGGAGAGACACACACACTCACATACATTCTCTCACAAATAAATATGGACCTGTAATAACTATTTTTTATCAGCTAGTACATTACTTGCTATAAAGTAAAGTTAGCGTATTTGTCATACTCTAAAGTCTAGCAATTTCCCAGTACAGTTTTAAAAAATCCAGACACAAGGAGATATCAATACCCTAAACAAAACTCTCCAGAAAAAAAACCCCTTAAAATTAAAAGTTTAACTTCAATAACTTTAGAAATGTTTTAAGGCAAATATAATTAATCAGGAAATGAACTTGGAGGAAATACCAGGATCTGATAGAACAGACTATAGTTCCATAATAATGAAATATGAAAGTGATCAAGGGAAGGGACAAATATAGAAAATCTCCAATTATTGATTCTGGTTCTGACCTAATTTTTAGAAAAGTCTGATCTGTGAACGGCAAAATAATGAGTACTAACCCTAAAACCAACTTAACAAGAGTAGACTATGAGCTTGCAATCAACACACCTGATGTTAAAAAAATTCTCCCCAATGACATGTTTGCAATCAATTAATAAACCACCGTAGCAAACTGTACACATGTGGAAGAGGAGCTATGCTCATTTCACTACTGAATAGTGAATGGCATCAGGGCAGCTAATAAAATGCTTCACTTTTACAGGTATCTTAACCACTGTCTTGGTAACTCAAGATCACTAAATGTATAATGCATTGTCTCATATTTTATATATGTGTGGCCCAGATGATGTCATCCCAACTTTGAGCAATTTCCACAACTGACATAGTCAGTGACTGATGCAGAGGTATTATAGAGGTCAATGGTTAAGAAGTTATAATGGAGAAAAAGAGATTTACCCTTCTGTTACAACAGAAGTTCTAAAAAATTGGATTTAAACAAAACATATGAATAAACAAAACAAAAAGTCCCATACATATAGAGAACAAGTTGGTGGTTACTGTAATGAAAACATGCTACATTTGTTATATTGCGTAGTCCCTTCTTCTTATGCTATAAGCTTTGTTTGATTAAAACCACAATTATCACTAATGCATAATTCAACTTGGTACCTGAATTAAGGTATCATTAAGTTTTTAGGAAAAGGTAGCCTTATCTATGAAATTTTAAACTTCAGAAATCAAAGGTACAGAAGCATCAACTATACAATTAACCCAGAACAACTGTAGAAATTAGGACGGGAAGGTTTATTAATGGCTCTAGTGATATCAAGGCAAGATAAGAATGTAGTAGCTTGACAGAACATGTATTGTTATCTAAGAGCAAAGAAAAGTACTTTTCAGTTTGTTTTCCTAACACGAAACTATAGGATTCTACAAAAAGTAATTATAACACTATGGTTTGCTTGGCTACATTTGCACTTAATGGACATGAGGTGAAAATATGAAATTTGGAATGAAAATGCCATAATCTCAGTCAACTCCTGATTATCTACATTAATGAGAAAAGGGGTTATCTTAAGTAATTCAGAACAATGGATGGAGAGTTCTCAAATTACTGTTAATATTTGATGAATCTTTTCCCTTCTTAGTCTGTCCTTTAAAGCTTTAGACTCTAGTTTTTTGAGGTCCAAAACTGGCCATCAATATGACAGACCATTTTCAAAGTAAATGATCCATCCATAGATAATGGAGTTGACATGACTGACATATTCCAATCAAAAAACTGCACGCGGACACTGCATGCTGAGCATGCTTCAGAGTAATTTCTGAAACTGTGTAAGAATGAGAGATGACTGACAGTTCCTAACAAAAACAAAACATGCTAGTGTCTAGAGAACTCCCAGCTTACCTCCTGCAGCAGATCGGCCTGCTCGATTGCCTTAAGGACATTTTTCTTAGATGTTTCCTGAACTTCCCCTCCCAAAAGAAACTCATCCAAAATAAAATAAGCCTTCTCGAAATTAAAGATGATATCAAGCTCACACACCTGAAAAACAAAACAAAAAATAATAATAAAGCAAAAGATAAGTATAGAGAATAAAATCTGACCAGAGTGAATCCATCTAAGTTCTTTCTCAAAATGGCAATCTTGTTAACTAAGCATCATTGATTCAGTCAGTTTAATTTTCAAATCTCAAGTACTTGAAAACACAATGCCTACATGCTAAGTCAGACCAACTCTGCATGGGCAACTCTTCTACTCATAAAAGCTGATCTTTGAAAATACCCATTTCCTGGGTAATGTGATTATAACTGCCAACAAAAATCTAAATTCTTCACTAAGCACTTCTATATATTACTCTTTGCAGTTGGACTCCTTTCTATTTCACTATTTTAAACCTCATTCTTACCATCATAATTAAATGAGTAGGTCTGTGGGGTCAAGCAATTTTGGCAGTTAACTGATTGACTAGGCACACTGACAAAAAAGAGTCTTTCTCTCTCCCATAGTTACTTTCAAAGAATCAGAATCCCCAAGACAATCAAACTTGTTATAGAAAAGATTAAAGAAATAAAACTATGGCATTTAATTCCTTAAAACAAAATGCTACTCACACTGCCAAAATACTTGTCAAGTAATTCCACGTAACGATGAATTATTTCCAGGGTAATTAGCTCATTGTCCTGATCCTCAATAGCACAGCAAAAATACAGACTAGCGTATCTGTAACAAAAACAAATGTGAAAAAAGATTTACCCTATAATCATGGTTCCTAAATATATTTTCATATCCTATTGTGAAAGCCCCCATGTTTATACAGCTTATTTCCTCTTTTACAATAGTACAGATTAGTTTTTTCCTAGATTACAAATGCAATAAATGCCTAAGACAAAATCTGAAAAGTATAGGCAAGCAAAAAAAGAAAATAATAATAATCATTCAATCACACAATCTAGAAAGAGTATTTTGCTCTTCTGCCTTTCAGGCTCCTTTCTATGTAGATACTAAAACATAACTGACCCAGGTTGTTCTGAAGTGAAATTAATTTTAAAACAAAATGCACTTCATGACTAATTCAAACTACAAGTAAATAGGAAAGAATATAAACTCTCCAACTGAAGGACTTACTGATATTGAAGGTATTGTCAATGTGAAAACAATGTTCTGTAATGTTTTATTAAAGTGTAATATACACAGAGAGAAGAACCCAAGTCATAAATGTATTGCTTAATGAGTTTTCAAAGTGAACCTGCCCGTGTACCAGCCGCCCAGATCAAGAAACAGATTACTGAACCCCGTCGCCTAGCCTCTCCAGGTCACAACCTCCCACCCTCATGGGTAACTACCATCTTGGCTTCTAATAGCATAAATTATTTTTAAAAAGGAAGTTTCTAGGATTGTGCAATAAACCCCAAGCAAAGAACAACAGTTCCAAGTTATTATAAAAGTTAGACAAAAAGAAGAGGAAACTGAGACCTCGCCTCAATTTTTCCAAGTTCTACCCTGTTGAATTGAAGTCTAGGTTACTCTCCCTTGAAGGAATAAGGTCGATAAACTCATATTCTCCTCCAAATTAGCATTTTAATGGTTATACTTAACCCAAGAAAGCCAAAACTTATTAACATACAATCCTTCAAGGCATATCAAATGACCAAGTCCTTTGAGGAGGATTAAAAGAGCATTTTCAAATGGTTTAAGTGTATTTAAGGACTTTACAAAAAAACAAACCTAAGACATTCTGAACAAATTTCAATTGAGATTGTGATTTTCGCTGAGTAGCATTTAAGTGATTTTTAGAAAACACAATGGGCAATTTACTGCTCAAAGCAGTAATGCAAATATATAAATGAGCACAATCTCCATTCAATGAATTCCTGCTCTTCAGTGTGAGAATAACTATTTACATAACAACCTACTAATTTCAATATTATCAAAAACATCTCATCTTACTTGATCTTTCCAACAGCAAGCGTCATCATCGTTGATTACAGAAGACCAAAAAAAAAAAAAAAAAAAAAAGTCCAAGAATACAGGACCTGGTAAGTGGTTGTACTGGGATAAGAAATCTGATCTTCAGACCTTAACTCCAGGCACTTTTCCATCTACCACACCAACATCCCTTGTCATACACAGCATGACTTTTTGCCATATTCATTCTACCTGACTTCTCCATCTGGTCATTTATTTAAAACAGGGTAGGAGGCATTTGAATGTGTTCATTTATTATCAAGAAGGACATAAGAGATGGGCACCACCTCCAACTTGAACAAAGCTTCTCCCTCTTTTTCCCAGCACTAACCTGTGTTTGTTTATCTGTTTAAAATGCAATGGGATATTATAACTCTCCATCCTCCTGAATCCATGCTCACCAAATAGAGTTTTGAATTTGGGGAAGTTGATACAAAAGACACATTAAGATGCTCTGACTTAAGAAAACTAAAGATTAAAGGAACTGATATTAAAAATGCTAGATTTAAAACCAGACATAACTAGCTAACATGAACAGAGTGCTAAATGATTCCATTAGAATTTCCTACTAGTTTTGGGTAAAATTTTTAATTATAAGATTTTTTTAACTTGAATCAGTCTAATTTAAGCTTAAAAATATACACATTTTTGCCCCCCCCCCCACCAGGATGCAAAATCAACAGTGACAGTGCAATATTTAAGTTAATACAATGGAAGTATTTGCCCAAAAGAACTTTTAAAACTAAATTTCATCTGGTAATACCCTATAGCTACCAATATGTTAACAGTAGATAGGAATTCAAAACAAAACAAATCCAAATCAATTCCACAACTAACTGAAGTTTTCATTGTATTCAGTTGTGAATAAAATAGCAGCCATTGTTTTACACAATGTACTAATGGTCATCAACTTCATTAGAAATAATCTGTCTAGTTTGTGGATAATAAGTTACCTTCTGCCGAACGGATGTGAGCTTTTCAAACTTAGTTCTTTTTCATTTGTCATAATTTCCCAATAAAATAAACAGCTTCAGCTCCCTATGTGACTATGGCTTCCATGAAGCCATTATATAGCCACTTACAGGTATAATCTTTAGAACATTCTATAGTTTCAAAAGGCGTTTAAAGTCTCAAGAATGCATAGCTGTTATTTGTTTCTTCCTTTTGTCTTGTTTGCTTCAATATATCCATTGCATCAAATGGACTCAATGAAAAGATTTTTTTTCAATGTTACTGTAACATAATCTAATGCTTGTACAGTCCTTGCTCCATAACCACCGTATTGCCTCTTTACTTACAAATCAACAGCATTTTAACACTAGTCAATTCTAAATATTTACTTCTAATATTTCTAAAATATTAATTTAAATATCACCAGACGGATGCGTCTTAAGCACCAACCAGTAATATTAAACACACACACACACACACAAAAAAAAACCCTCCATAACACATTATCTAATGTTTGCTCTTGCTCAGAATGGTAAAACCAAATTAAATGAATTCTTTATTGTAGGTGAGCATCTAGTTATCAGGATTATAAGAAGGTACATCTTTCCAGAAAGCTTAGGAGTGAAAGAGAAAAATAATAATAACGGATAACATTCATTGAGTCCTCATATTTTACCATTTTAATCCTCACAAAAACCCTTCCAGAGATACCATTATTACTTTTATTACTTGCATTTAAGAGACCCAGGCTTAATTGAGCAACCTCCCCAGGAACAGTGATTCGACTCCAGAGCCCAAGTTTTATATTAAAAACTATAGCCAGGAACTGTATTAAATAAAGTAACCCAGAACCTGGCAAAAATTAAGACATATTCAAAGCAATATTTTAATAGATTTGAAAAGAGATAAAAATTGCTATAGTGCTTTAGTAAAAGATTACCAAGAGAACCTGAAGTGTACTCCCTATTTTTAGAAATGGCTTTAAAAAATTGAACAATGAGCTCATTTTGTTCTCTTAGTGAATATTTGTAAGTCTGAATCTGAAGTAAAATTAATAATAGACTAGTAAGAAGAAACGTATGTTTAGTTATTTTTAGCGAGTGGATTAAGGCTTACTCTAATTACTGGCACTCAGAGAGCATCTGAAAGTGCCTATTCTTACATTCAAAACACATGACTTCTCCGCAGTCAGCTAAATATCAGCTGATGGTGGGTGAATGTAACTAAATAAACTGTTCTCGGTACCCACGGTGTCATTAAAATTCTTTTGTTAGTAAAGAAAATCAATACAGTGCTCTTCGAGGAATTCTCAAGTTAGTAATTTGGAGACGCATTATTTTTTAATTTTAAGACTTTAATCCAGTGCCTCTTCCATAACATGCTGCACAAAATAGGAATTTAAAAAAGCATAGTGTTCTGTCTTCAAAAGATCTTAAGAGCATTTATTATAGAGATGAGGAAACGAAGGCCAAAGACTGGTTCATAGTCACAAAACTGGATAAAAGCACAAGCGGAATAGAACTCAAGCCCCCAGACTTTCAGTAGGTTTTTCCAGCTATACTAATTTTATCCTTACTTCTTTCCCACCGCTCCCTCCCGACAGGGAGAATTGTTATGAAAAATGCTCAGAAGGGATAAAGTGGAGGAGACTACTTGAGGAAGGAAGACAGACAGCTAAGTGCTAGTTCAGAGTTTCTCTGGAGCTAAGTGGTAATTCTTTTGCCTGAAAGGTCTTCTCTTCCAGCTGGACTAGGGACAAATAATCACCTGTTTATGTGAACCAATAAATATGTCCTTAGTACAATAGGTGTTTTCAGTATGCATAGAAAAACGGATTAAATTTAACTTTTGTATGTACATTTTATCTTGATAAAGCCTTAAGTGCACCTTTTATTTATAGGAGCTTGATGCAAGTATCAGAGTCAGGTTACATTTCCCTTTATAGCCTTTAAAAGAAAAGTCAGTGGCTCAACATGGGCAGGCTGAATACTGCATGTAAGAACACCAACTAGTGCTTTTCATCCTTCTGTTTAACAGGCCATTTCCTTCCGCTGCAGGAATCTCCATTCCTGGGATTCATTCCCTTGCTGGTATTTTCCTCCTCCACACGGGGGACTCCTTCCCCTATCTAGAAATAAGCTTAAGTCTCACATCTTTTTAAAAATCCTGTCCCCCACTCCTATGTCTGTGGTTGGTTACCACCTCTTCTGTCCTTCAGAGCAAAGCTCCCCAAATAATCTATACTTACTGCTTAAATGTCTTCACCTCTTCACCCCATTTTTTGGAGAGTTCTGTCTCTTGTATTCCATTGAAAATGTTCCCACAAAGGGCATTGTATGAAATGCTCACTGTAAAATCTAATAGTCTTTCTTTACTGTAATTGAACTTTATGCAACATTTGGCACCAGTGACTCTCTCCTCTTCACCATGTTACTGACCCTATGCTTACCCTCTCCCCCTTTTCCTCCTACTTGAATGTTGGTGATCTAACATATTATGCCTAATTACCCCCCAGACTTCCATGCCAATGCCTACTCCAAGAAAACTAGGCATCTCCAAATGGGAGTCACACAGGCATCTCAAAGTCAATTTACCTACCACCTCACCATTCAGCCTCTCAGTGGAACCAGAAATGTGGAATCCCTCCATTTCCCCACTTCTTTCGCTGCCCTCCCACCGTCTAGCAGTGACCAAGTCTTATTAAATTTACCTGGGTAACAGCTCTTTCCACCTGCTGAGCACACAGCAAGAGGTCTTCTTTCAGGGACTCATAATTCCGCCTCCAAACAGATCTCCCCTCAGGTTCCAGTCTCAGTCCTTCCCCCACCCCATTCTCCGATTACAAAGAGCAAATCTTTTTTGATCACCGGTCAAATCCTTTGCCTCCAAGCTTAAGATTTGAGCTGTAGCCCCTATGTCAGTCACTAACTAGCATATGACCTTGGACAAGTCACTTCTCCCAAATCCTCATTTTAAAAAAAATAAAGTTGAAGTTTGATCAACAGTAGTAGTTTTCAAACTCAGGAACCATCTATACAGAGGGTAGAGGCCAAGTGAGCAGGGGTACAGGATCCCAGTTTTTATTCCACAAGAGTACCTCCACTTCCATTTGTTTCATTTAAGGTTCTATCCTTGGGGCAAAAAGCTTTTTCTTTAATTGTATGAAAAGTAATATAATTTATATGTCAAGTTACCTCAATTTAAAAAAATCACTTAACTAGATATTCTAAGACATTTCCCAGCTCTAAAATGCTATGACTTTTCTCAACAAGTAGTAAATCGAACACTGAATATAAAATCACCCAAAGATGACTAAATTCATTTTATTGGAGAAAGAGTTCTACAGTATTTTTTAAATTCTCAATGTCCTCTAATCTCCCTTACTTCCTCCACTATTTCCCCCACAATATGTACCATCCACACTTGGAGTGGAATACAGGAAAGCTGCGATAAACCCCAGATTTCTCTTCAACCCTCCTCGTAGTCCATACTGTTAGTTCTCTACACATCCCCCATAGAAGAGAATTTTTCACATGCAGCAACCCTTGTATCTTAAAAACAGTAAATTATTCCTAAGGGTAAAGAAATAGGGGGAAAAAACAAAATAATTATATTTCTTTTAACATGATTAGAACAATCTTGAGAAATTTATTTTCATATACTTAGAATTTCAGCTGCTAATAAAAACATATGCATTTTTTAAAAAGATAAGTGTTAAAAATTTTTTACTCTATTCTTGGCAAAATTATCAGATCTAATCACACCTCTACCACAGCAACAAGTATACATCAAATCAATAAACACTACTAATAGATCCTGTATATACACAAAATTTTTAAACATTTATAGGACTCAAATGGTCTATGTATTCAAGGTGTTTAAAAATGAATAAGATTCTAAAAGTCAGATGAAAGGCATGTCAATTATCAGTCTTTATAGATAGAAGAGGGAGAAAATGCTTATCTAAATTCAGAGAATTACTCACAATTTAAAATACTGATTCTATTTACCCCTGCAAAGGGATGAATTCATTGAATTTTTCTAAAAAAGATGATTAAGACTTTAATTATATAATTAGTTTTAAAACAACTTCCCTGATTTTATCATGTTAGCCTGGGTAATAAAAGCAAGTTATTTTTTAAAAAATACAAAGCTTTAACTTAAAACCTTTTTCATCTAAATCATTGTTAATTGTTCTCTCTCAAAAGTCTGCAATTTCCAGATTACAAATGACCAACGTTTGATTCTGCTTCCCCCTTTCTGAAAAATAAAAATTATACCTCTTGTAAACAATCTTCAGATCTCGCCACTCAAGAAAGCTGCACATTTTAGGCTTCCGTGCTAAAACGGTTTGAACAAGTTCTCTTGTGATCTTTTTCTTCTCTTTGTCTGATAGTGGGACATACCATTTCTGCAGCCGAAGCTTTCCCTGACGACTAAAAAGCAACATAAACTGCATCTGTTAAGATAAATAGAATCAAAATTACATGCAATACTTTGAGATTCAATAAAGTTAAGATTAAGATGACATGTTTCAGAGAAGCTTGGTGGACAGGGAGTTTAACTGATGAATGATTTAGCCATCAATATTTCTATGCCAGTTTAAATAGCCAGAAATTCTTGTAGAATTATATTCCCCCCAGATGCAGAGCTCCCCACCCTGCCCTGTTCCACTTAGTTTTGGAGTCTGCAGAACAAAAAGAAAAACAGGCATGAAGTTGAAGTGAAAATTTTGTGGTAGAAGAAAGACAATTCTTGCAATTTAAGAAACTATTGTCTATCTGTGCTATACATTCCACACTCTCTATATGCATCAAAAGAGAACTGTTAACATCAACTGGGTTAGGTACATTTGAAAGAAACAGAAGACCTACTATTTTTCACCCTTAGGCTATTCTTTTTCCAGGATGAATTACTTGTAGGCAGGCTGCTATCACTTAGAATGCTTTCTTCAGTTTATGCTTACATATTTTATTTTATTTATCTTTATTTTTCAATTACAGTTTACATTCAATATTATTTTTATGCTTACATATTTTAAACAGATCTAAAATATTAACCCAAAATATCCCATATACGCATGTTTTCCTTAATAAAAGCCTAATTTTATGTATCCCTTCTCATCTCACTTTTTAAAAATTCCAACATAAATATGCACACAATAAAGTGGTAATGTATTATGAAAAAGAACATAAACCTTTGAAAAGCCCAAATAATGTACATCCAAAAACATTATACAAAATACTTCATTTAAAAATTTTAAAAATAGCATTTACAGATGGAGTGGATGCTGAATTCCAGTGTATTTTACATATGCTATGTTGTATATATTTATTTGGAATCTGCAAATCTGTTGATTAGTCTACATGTTTAATTTTCAAGAAAAACTTCTTCTAATTCAACTGATCTTAAGTATAAACAAATAAGCACTGTTTCTACAAAGGTAATTTAAAGGTAGAATTCAGACAGGTATTTTTATTTCTTTTAACTATTCTAAGTTCCTTAATAGTGTTACTGCAAGTAAGATTCCAGCCTGATTCTTAATATTCGCCACACCATCTTGAATTTGAACATGGGGTGGGAGAATTTACACAACCAATTTAGAATAAAATGGGTCCTAAATTTTGCTCAGAAATTATTGTCGCTTTTTGTACTAATCCAAACACGCATCAGCAAGATACTTAGAAAGGTATGATGCAGCAATTTAACTTTATTAAAGTTAAAATTGGCTAAAACTGCGCCTCACTTAAAACACTTCACTGGCACAAAATTAACGAACAGTATTTGTGGTACCAAAGTGGCTCCCATTCAAGTCCTGTTAAGATAGCGGCGTTCGAAGAGGACAGCAAGTAAAGCATCAACTGGACAACGTTTATTGCAAGCCCATTTCCAGAACTTGGGAGAGAACAGACCGGTATTCCGGGATCTTGGTGGCCAGGAGGGGTGGGGGTTTGCTTTCGAACGGAGTAAAGGGCTTCAAGGCTGTCTGTACCGGGGTTCTATATCCCCCTCCCTAACACTTTATAGGACGAAGAAATAATTCACTCTTTAAAAGAAATGATGTGCAGATACGGGACGAACAGCAAGACGCAACTATTTTCTCCCTCTTGTTAAAAACAATGCTTTGATTTTGCCGCCAAGCACAGGGGCACCTCAATTCCTCGAGACTGCTATGAAAAACAACGGGCTGGGCTCGGCCACGGAGCAGGCTCGGGGCCAGCGGTCCTCTGTCCGGCCGCCTCCGATGCTTCCCCACGGGGCCGCACTCCATCACCAATCGCGCCCCGGCGAGGTGACAGGCAAGGAGCGGGGCAGACAATGGCATCCGCCGCCGCGCAGGGGGCGCCAAGGGTCCTCGACCGCCGCCACCCCCCGGCCGCGGGCCCCTCCCGAAAATGCCCCACAAAACTTGAGGGGCTTCCCGAACCACAGGTGCCGCGGGGCCGCCGCGGCGTCCGGGGCTGTGACCCCCGCATCCCGGGACACGGACGCTGAGAGAAGTGAGTTGCGGGGCGTCGCTCCCCAGTGGCGGAGCGGGCGGGCGCGGGGTGGGGTCGCGGGGCGCGCGCGGGGCGGCTGGGGGCGCGCCCACCCTCCCAGCCCACTCCCGGCCCCCGGCGCCCCAGCTGGTCCCCCGGGACTTACGGCGGCAGCCGGCCGCGGGCGCGGCGCTGCTCTGCCAGCGGCGGCGGAGGCAGAGGGGAAGCCCCTGTCGCTGAGCTGAGAAGAAGAAGCCGTGGTGCTTGCGGGGAGGGGACCCGTTTACTGGAGGGAAGGCTGAGGCGGCGAGGGGAGGGCGAGCCAGCAGACCCCGCCCCGGGGGCCGGGCGAGGGAGGAGCCGGGGCTGCGGCGAGCGGAGGGGCGGGCTGGGCGGTGCGCACCGAGCTGCCCACACTCGCCTGCAGTACCGGAGGCAGCGCCGCGGACCGCACAGAGCCAGGAAGCTGATTGGCCAGGTCTCTACCGAAAGGGGTGGTCTGGACCGGAAGCCAGGCCACGTGACCCGGAAGCGGCCGCCGCCGGACCCGCGCGACTGCGCACTCCGGCGTGTTCCTTCGGAACGCGCGCGCGGACGGCAGCCCAGGCTATTCGGTGGTGGGAGCACGGCGTTCCACGGGACCCTTTGTCGACCCCACTGTGTGGGGTAGGGAAGGTCGGGGCCGCGGAGAGCCTCGTTCGAGCTCCGATAACTCCCAGTGGCCCAAGAGGGTGGGACGGAGGCGTGACAGCTGGTGATGATGGAGAGGAGAGAGAGGGAGTGCTGCAACTCTGGGGAACCCACGTCAGCTCTGTCGTGGAGCTCGTGCACGCGTTCAGGGGCCTTTTGCAATTACTCTGGCTCTAAACTGTGCGGAATCCGGCCCCTCCTTCCCATCGCACTGCTACATCCCTAGACACCTTTCACCCCAAGCCGTTTTTAGTGTCTGCCCTAGGCTTCCTTCACACGGGGACGCCCACCTCCCCCAACCACCTGGGTTCCAGTTTAGCCTTGCCAATGACTTGCTCTGCCAGGCATGCCCTTCCTCTCAAATGTCACATCTCCCACGAAGCATCACCCTCAAACCCTGTGAGAACGAATCTCTCACCCACATGCTCACTAAGCCTCTGTTTAGCATATCTTGAATTTTATTAATTTTTCATCCCAGCCTAGTACAACTGTCTGATATATAACACAGTTAATAAATCTGAGTTGACTGATAAGGATTATAAAATGATAGATTTGTTAAGAGCTGTAGTGCTGAGCATCGTGTCTGGCACATAATGGATGTCCGTAATTTTTTGAATGAAAGAATGCATGATTCATCTAGTCCGACTCATCCTCTACAGATGAGGAAAGAGGAGCCCCACGGGACTAAGTGACCTTGTTTGAACAGGCAGGGATTTCTCATGTCTAATGCTATTCATTACCCGTCACCTAGGTTCTTACAAAGGAAGCTAGAAAATTGCTTTTGTTGAGCTATGCCCTTTTTTGCAGAGGTTCCCAAACATAGTCGCCAGAATTTTTTAATGGCCCAAAGTGAAAAAGAAATGCTAAGTTTTTCATGAAGCTAAATGTAATCAATTTAAAGGAATCTTTTATTAGGGATTATGTCCTTTTTGTGTGTTTAGGATAGTACATAATAGAGATTGGGGGCCTTTTTAAATAAAATGTATAATAATTCCTCTTTTAAGCACTATTATGTTGCTTGGAAAATTTCCTACTAACATGAATGATTAATGTATACTGCAATATTAAAGAGGTGGTCCACCCAAAGCACAGAGATGGCTTTCTGTAGGTCTTTAGGTCTCCTGCCCCAATTACTCTCAGTTTCCTGACTAATCATGCCCCAAAGGTACATGTTAATGACCCATTTCTCTCTTACTACACTAAGCAGATGCCATGCCATGAAAACTTGCCCTCTGAATCCAAACTGCTTTTTTTTCTTTTTCAATACAAAACATATTTCCTCAAGGATAACCACCCCCAAGTTTAAACTCATTGGTTATGCCCCTAATGTTGGTCTGTTGTTCTGAAAATGGGGACGGGAGACTTGCTGATGACATATTGGCAGTCTCTGGTGTTCCTAGCCAAGAAAGGTGGGGGTTGGAGGTTGGGAGGGAAAGGAATTATGGGAAAAATAATTAGCAGCTGAAAGCAGCTATTACATAATCTTGGCTGCTTATTAATTTAGCAGAAGGAATGGCTTATTAAATTCTAATAGCAACAGCACAAATGCAAACAACCTAGCAATTAACAGTGCAGGGCCCATTATTTTGTTAATATGTTCTCTTCTTTTGGCAAGTCTATAAGAGCAAAATTTATAGAAGCAGATGGTCTTTTTCAGTAGATTATAGATGGTTTATTCCTCAATCTTAGTATTAAGTGCTAATTGTGCATTCACCCTGAAAGACAAAAGAAGCTCTGTTACTGTCTTTGTTAGTAATTAATCGCTTGACTTTGATTACCAAAATTTTTAAATTGTGGGCTTTGTTATATGCATGTTTCTTCTCACCTAGTATCTTCTTCATCTATTATGTTAATAGGGTATCTTTTTAAATCCTCTGCTTTTGTTATCTGGGTAGTCCTGATTTCTTGGTTGTTAATGATGGCACAAAATTATTTTTATGAAAATTAAAAATCAAGTTTTTAACTTGTTCCTTTTTTTGTACAAGAGATATTTATTTAAAAACCATTTTCACGGAACCAGAACATGTAGTTTCTTGATGCAAGGTTGCCTGATGTTACTGGTTTCAAGGGCCCAGGTAGGTAAAGGAAAACTCAACAAGGTCAGAAGAAAGAACAGGTTCATCTTTAAGTAGGAAAGATAATTTTGTCTCACATATACAAAAGGTGAAGAATTGAAGTATATCAGGTAACTTGCCTGTTATTTACTTTTTTTAGATATAATTGACATGTAACATATTACTTTCAAATGTACAACATAATGATTTGATATTTATATATATTGCAAAATGATCACAATAAGTTTAGCTATTATCACTTGTTTCTTAAATTTAAAAAAGGGCCTATCTTTCATGTATGCTAAATTCAAGAGCTAAGGGTAAAATAGAGAGTCTACTTTCTAACAGTTAAATGTTGAGACTTGTTATGTAATCTTTTTAAAGTTTTCAAAAATAGTTTTAGTTTTCTGTTAAATGTATGTTGACCATATGATTTTATCTCCTCTCCCTCTCAAAATGCCATTAAATGGAAAAAAAAAGAGTGAGAGAGAGAAATGTCTAAAGTCTGTATCTACAAGGACAATAAGAGAGGATGTCAACAGGAAGTCAGGGTACGCTGTCGCTCATCATTAAACACTGCAATTTAAGTAAAAATTGTAATATGTGTATGTTGAGAATATGGAGAAGCAGAAGTGAGGGGATGTTGAAATATTGCTAAATCCTCATGCACTAACAGTAAGAAAACAGATAACATCTAACATAAACCAAGAAATAGAATTTTTAGTAAATTCCAGAAGCAATAATGCCTCTTTTTCCAGGGACTGAATCTTGAGGTAGGATGTAATAAAGATTATTACTGCATTTAATTTTACTGCAGGTTTTACTTAATCTTCTTAAAAATTATAATAAAGTAGATTTTTAAAAAACCCTTCTGTTAGTATTATGAACTCGTACAGAGTTCCTTCAGCTAGTCTATGCTATGTCATTTATAAATTATTAAAATGGAATTCAGTGCTGAATCAGTGTAGAAGATCACAATAAGTATAAAAAAGATTTCCAAAGATGAAGTTGTTCCTAAGAGAAAAGTGGCCTAAAATGAGAGTCGTTAACCAAAGCATTTCAAAGAGATAGAGCTGTCACTGCCAAAGTCCTCAACAATGAGCTAAAGAGAAATGTGGAACATATGCTCTCTCTTGAAACCTGTTTCTATAGCTTTGAATAAATTGTAGGAAAATGACTTTTCCTTTTTAATATTGGGTAAGAGCAGTGATTCTCAACCTGGGCAATTTTGCCTGACTCTGACCCGCCAGGGGACACTTGGAAATGTCTGGAGACATTTTGGTTGTCACAGTGGGGAGGAGGAGGGAGTTGGAGATGCTGCTGCAATGTACCAGACAGCTCCCACCACAGAGATTTGATATGTTTTCAACAAAACAATTTCAGATAGTATTCTTTTGACATGGTCCTTGAAATGAAATGTTTCAGCAGTAATCTAGCCAGTGCTTCTAGGATAGTCTCTAGAGGACTTGGGAAAGCACAGATTGCTGGGCCCTCATCCCCAGAGTTTCTAATTCAACAGGTCTGAGGTGGGGCTTGAGCATTTGCATTTCTAATAAGTTTCCAGATGCTGCTCATACTGCAGGTCCGACCACACTGTGAGAACAATTTCTCTATAACAAAAAAAGCTATGATATATAATTGGAAAGTGCTCAAAGCCAGCAATTGTGATATAATTTTCCCAGACAAATCATCTAAAGGTAACTTGAGATCTGAATATTTTTTTATAGCTGACTTCATTAAGCCTAATAACATTAGGAGAGTAATATTCCCAGTTATATGAACCTGAAGCTAAATCTTTATGCACAATCCAGAGTGGCGTATGATCATTGTATGCCCAATACAAACTAATATACAATAATAGTCTGTTAGAAATTAGAGCGCTTAGAGAAGCCTGAAAATTAAACAATAGAAGTCAGATGCTCACTTGATGAATATCAGTAGTCTAAAAATATTTTCCAACTAAGTAGGAATCTCCTCTGAAATATTTTGTCAGCAATTACAAACATGAGATAGAAAAGAGAGGGTTGGAGGGAACAGCTAGATAGAATCAATATCCCCGGAGATATTGACAGAAACCACTATGTGGTCATCAAAATCTGCCCTTTCTGTTCCTCAGCCACACCTGCAGTTAGGTTTGCCCATGGGGCTGAGATCAGCCAATGAAATGTGGATGGGAGTGATGTTAAGCCATGGCCCAGAAAATCCTCCTATAGGAAAACCACTTCCCTCTCTCCCTCCAGAACTTTGTTTTTGCTCCCTGGATGTTGACACCAGAGTGACCTTGGAAATCAAGCTTGAAGATGTCTGAGTCTCTGTCAGTGTGGAATGATTGTATGAAGCGCACTCACACACACACACACACACACACACACACACACACACACACACCACTACCACCATCATCATTTCTGCCACCAATTATACTTTGAGTAAATGAGAAATAACTTTGTATTAAGCCGTTGATTTTTCCAGATTCATCTGTTACAACTGCTTGCGTTTACTAGCCATTTTTGCAAGCTCTTGCATGTTTAGTTACAAAGAGCAGGAACCATAGTGATTGGGAGAGCAGTGAATTTTCAAGTGGATAGCTTTTTCTCAATTCTAAACCTGCTTTTTGTGCTACTTTATGTGTCTCATTTACATTGAAATTAGAAGAGACTTCTCAAACAATCTGAGTCCAGAATTTATAATTCCTCATCTATCAAAGGGGCAAAGAAAACTGATTTGAGGTTGTTTTTTACAGTCCTCTGGCAAAGGCTAGCATTTGTATCAGGCAGTAAGTAAGGCGACATTTTAAACATCATAAGGCTGAAAGAACCAAGGAAATAAAAAAGGGAGGGCACATTCCAGTAAAGTTCCCTAATTTTCAAAGGTGAATAATAATATCATCTGTTTTTTAGAAGAAATCAAAATTTATAAATTTTTGTGACCAGATTATGCCCTTGTCTTTTAAATACTATAGGAGAAAGTTAAAACATCTTAAAGCACTATTTAGAATAAATGGACATTTTAATAGAATGATTTGAAAACAAAAATCAGAATTATCACATACATTTTAAATATAACAAATAGTATTTTACTCCAATAAAATTAATAATAAGAAAACCAATAAATTTAATTTAAAAGCAGGGGAGGGTGGGTAGGAAGAGATCAACCAATGGATATGTATGCATATATGCATAACCCGTGGACACAGACAATGGGGTGGTGAGGGCCTGGGGGTGGGGGAGATGGGAGTGGGCTGGAAGAGGTTAATGGGGGAAAAAAGGAGGAACCAATGTAATACTTTCAATAATAAGGATCTTTAAAAAAATAAAAATGGCCAAATATATGGTAATGGAAACTGATTTGACTTTGGGTGGTGGGAACACAATGCAATCTACAGATGATATATCATAGAAATTTACACTTGAAAACTATAGGATCCTATCAACCAATTGCATCCCCATAAATTTAATAAAAATAATTTTAAAGGTCATTTCATTCACAAATTTTGTTTTACAAATGAGGAAATTAAACCCCAGAGAAATTAAATTGTTCAAGATTAGAAACCAAGTAGCAGCTGAGGAACCAAGAACCCTATGTTTTGTCTCTCTAGGTGATTTTTCCTAGAGAAAAACACCACTATTGCCCATAAACTACTAGCCCCTATCTTTACTTCTTGTTTTCTTAGTTTTTTCTGCCTCTCTTCCCCTACCATAGCATGTGAAGTATTCTTCTTTTCATCCCCCTTAATATTGCACTATGTCAGACCAACAAACTGGACTATCTCAGCCCCTTCCTTCCACCTGGTCCCATTTATTTCCTTCTGAACATGGCCACCTAAGTGTTTTTTTCTGAAACATAAATCCAATAGAGATTAGACCCTCTGCTTAAAATGCTTCAATTTCTTTATTACCTCATTTAGTAAGTCTGGGCTAGACACTCACTGGGTACTGGGGATAAAATAGAGAACAACTTAGACATAGAACTTTCTAACAGGTTCATATGGTATGATTGGGGTGGGGACACAGTTTACACCCAGGCATTCCAATATAGTGGAGTGTTTCAAAGTGGGGAAGGTCAAGGTGCTGTGGGAGCACGTAAGAGTGCCTAACCCAGAGTCTTGAGGGTAGTGATGGATGGTGGGTCAGAGAAGGTTTCCTGGAATGCACAGCTTTTAGGCCAAGATTGAAAAGACAAACTGGGAGTTAGCTGATAATACAGGGCAAGAGTATTCCACACAGGGAGAATAGCATGTACAAAGATGAAGAGATGAGTACATTACTGTTTTAGGGACCTGAATGTGGCCAGGTACTCCTGGGTAAAGAGGAGTCGTCAGAGAATAGGAGGACCATACCATGCAGAGCCTTTCAAACCAGATTAAAACATTTGGGCTTCTCCCAGCTGGCGTAGCTCAATGGTTGAGTGTCAACCTATGATCCAGGAAGTCTTGGTTTAATTCTCAGTAAGGGCACATGCCCGATTTGTGGGCTTGATCCCCAGTATGGGGCATGCAGGAGGCAGCTGATTAATGATTCTCTCTCATCATTGATATTTCTATCTCTATCCCCCCTCCTTTCCTCTCTCTGAAATAAATAAAAACTAAAAACATTTGGGCTTTATATAAGGATATTGGGAGACATTGGAAGATTTTAAGCACGGGCAATGCCATTATTAGATTTGAGTACTGGAGTTTCAGAAAGCTCACTCTGGGTGAAAAGTGGTTAATTGTAGGATATATTGTAGTCAGAGTTTAGTTGTAGATAAAATAAACCATTATAACTGGTACAAACAGAAGCAGCCTAAAAGTGATTGAAAGAGCTGGAAGAGAAAAGTGTAGGATGAGTTTCCAGGAAAACCTTCCAAAATAGCACTGCAGAACTTGACTGCCAGGGAAATGCTGTGCCTGCCATTATCAGTGAGCTGGAATATTAAGAAGCTGTTTCCATAACTGCTGGCTTCAGGCCTATACCTCCTCTGTTGTGATCGAGAATTCAGAAGTTGCTGCCAACAAAATGGATGCCATGGATCTTGGCTCCTTTCAATCATGTGGCTAGGAACTGGACATTGAACTTCCTCTTCAAATGACATTGAAAGCCAAATGCTTCCATAAACATACTTGCCAGCACAAATAGCAGAGGCAAGCCCCCTGTACATGATATATCATTTCCCCTTTCAAATCTTGTATGGGCACAACTTATTGTTGGAATCTATATCACAACCAGAAGCCTAGCTAAGTGGTTTAGTTTTCCATTTTCTGGAAGGAGCACCACAAGTAAATTGAAATGGATATTGAGTAAGCAGATTCACAATGTCCACTGCAAAAGTCAAGAATGGTGGCCAAGAGACCAATTGAGAAGCTGTTGAATAATTCACATGAGAAGTGAAGGTAGCTTGAACAAGAAATAAAGAAAAGGAGATAGATTGGAGAGAATTTAGGAGGTAGGATTGATTGGTGCAGTTTGGTTTGATGTAGGAGTAAGAGGAGTGGGTATAAAGTCAAGGATGATACTGGGGGAAGATTCCCTGAGAAATGGAACTGGTAGAGAAATGATGAACTCATTTGTCAAACTTCAAAATCAGATATCTGTAGGGCCTTCAATTGGACAGTAAGAATTGTTGACACAAGTCTGAAGGCTCAGGAGTCAGGTTAGGGCTGGAGCTAGAGATTCGTGAGTCATCAGCATAGAACTGGTAAATGAAGCTGAGTAGGAGGATGAGATCACTCTAGAAGAATGTATGCAACAATAATATTGCTTTTAAAAGTACTGTTAAAAACAGAATTATAAGATGGTTCCCATGATGTTTTTCACTGGCGTTACTTCTATGATTATGTTAGGTTATCAGGCAAAAGGGAATTTGCACATATAATTAAGATTATTACTAATCAGTTAACCTTAAAATAGAGAAATTAACAGATTGTAAACGACACATACAAACCTGGCAGGAGGGAGATAGCAATCAAAGACTCAAATCAGCCCTGACCAGTTTGGCTCAGTGGATCCAGGGGTTGATTCCAGTCAAGGGCATGTACCTTGGTTGTGGGCACATCCCCAGTGGTGAGTGTGCAGAGAGCAGATGATCGATGTTTCTAACTCTCTATCCCTCTCCCTTCTTCTCTGTAAAAAAATCAATAAAATATATATTTTTTAAAAAGACTCAAATCAGGAGGACAGCACAGACCTGTAACTTTTTTTTTGTCTGGTATTCCTCACTCCTAAATTCAGTAGCCCCATTCCTTGGGAAAACTGTTTTCTTCCCCTACCACCATCACTCCCATTCCAAGGATGAAAATTAAAATAGAAAGATTACCCAAGGGGCCCTAACTTAATCATATAGAACTCTTTAAGAGAGATTTCTCTGACTAGTAGAAGAAGAAATCAGAGTGATTTGAAGCATAAGAGAGATTCAATGAGAGGAGTTTCTTCATTGGTGAGTGTGGGGAGGGAGGCATGTGAAAGGACTTGAGAGTAGCCTCTAAGAGATGAGAATGATCCCAACTGACACTCAACAGCAGCAACAACAACAACAAAAAAAACCCAGGCACCTCAGTCCTATAACTATAAGCAACTTAATTCTGCCAACAATCTGAATGAGCTTGGAAGGTGTCCCAAGCTCCAAATGAGAACACAGCCCCAGTTTATACACGACTGGACTCTTGACCCACACAAGCTGAGAGATGTTGGATGTTGTTTTAAATTGCTAAGTTTTAGCGGGCTCTGTAGCGCAATGGATAGCGCATTGGACTTCTAAATTGCTAAGTTTGTGTTGATTTGTTCTACATTAATAGAACACATACGAATACCTAGGCTACAACTCAGGATTACTAACTTTTATGGGCAGGCAGGGAGAAGCCTCCAATGAAGACTGAGAAGTAGTGGTCAAAAGTATGGGAGGAGATCCAGAAGAATGTAGAGTCATGAAGCTAAAGAAAAAGCTTCTGATAAGGAGTAAGTTGTCAAATGTGCCAAATATTGCTGAGAATTCAAGTTGAAACAGAAAGGGCTCACTAGGTTTTTTAAAAAGCCATGTGAAGTGATGTGTAGAAATACTGCAGCATATGGAGGAAAAAAAAATGGAAAGGGAGAAGTGAACACAGCTCCTTCAGGAAATTGTATTTAAAGAGGAGGAAAAAATAGAGAGGTAGCTGAAGAGGGGGCATGGCATCAAGTTAGAGATGCTGTTGTTGCTTAAGGAGGGAAAGACATGCTGATGGGTAGGAGTTAGTAGAGAGGGAGAGGTTGAAGATATGGGGGAAAGGAGTAAATACTCAGTACTACAAAGATGCTGAGTAGTGAGGAGGTGATGCAAGCCACAGCACAGGTAGAGAGACTAATAAGAGAAGGGACATTTCTTCCATTTTGCTCAGAGCAATGAATGATAGGGAAGGAGCTTCTTTATCACTGATATAGAAGAGGAAATTATCTGCTGGATTTGGAAAGGGAGGTGGAGATGGATTGGGCAGACTGAAGCAGGTTTCTACTCGAAACTTTGGAGAACTTGAGAGAGGCTTCTGGAGCAATGTGAAAGTATAACTGAGGGCATGGAGAGTATAGTGGAGATGAGATCAGTGACTTGGTCATCCTATACTTAGTTGCACTGATAGAGGGTTGGGATTTGCCAGATGGTTGAGATAGAAGAAAAGACTGAAGTGATGAGGCATGGAATTCAAGTCAAATAAGGAAAACAATGACAATGAAAGTGGGGAGGGAGGCTGTGGATGCTGATAGAGCAAAAAGAAAGGAAGTAATGGGGTTGAGGAAAAGGAAGACCCTACCTCTATTAAGGCCAGATTAAAATTAGAGCAACTGAATGAGACACTTGGAGGTATTGGAAGATGTCTATGTGAATGCATTATTTCAGAGGCATGCAACAAATAAGGGCAGGTTGGTGGCCAAGTGAAAAGGAGGTGAAGGTCATCGGAGCAGAGAAAACCAAGAAAGGGACTTGCTTTAATGTTGAGTACTGAGTCATCTATGTGGATGTCAAAGTAGTGGGACTTAATGGAAAAGGTGACAGGAATCCAGTTGCTAAATACTTCAAAGAAGGACAGGGAGTGGTATATAATGGCAACAGGAGGAGTAGGATGTGATTTTTTATAAAAACAACTTATTGTGATACAGTTCACACATCACACAGTTCACCCATTTATAGTGTGCAGTTCAATGGCTTTTAGTACTAGTATATTCAGAGTCCTGCAAGCATCACCACAATCAATGTCAGAACATTCTCAACACTCCAAAAGGAAACCCCACACTCCTTAGCCATCACCACCATCCTATTTCCCCATCCCTTCACAGCCCCTGGCAATCACTTATCTGCTCTCTGTCTATGGATTTGCCATATAAATGAAAGCATACAACATGTAGTCCTTTGTGTCTGGCTTCCTTCACTTACCTTAGTGTTTTCAAGCTTTATCCAAGTTATAGCACACATTGGGATTATATTTCAGAGCATTATTTTAATGGATGAAAAGAGTCTCCAAAGAGCTTAAGGGAGGATGTCAGGAAAACACTTCCCTTGGACACCAAGTCAGCTATGGTCATTAACATTCAGTGCTGAAAATTGTTATAAGTACCTCTTTCTCTTAGGAGTATCTAAAATAATTCAATATTAAATGCTAATGAATGCTTCTTCCGTCCCTACCCCCAGCAGTAAATACTGAAAGTCTTATTTAATTACAAAAACTGAGTCAGTCATTGTTGCTTCATGTAAACTACTTGCCTAAGAAACACATTCATCTTGTAGAGGAGATAATGAGCAAAATTGGCAATGCCCTAATAAGCTCTAAATTAAGCATACATAATGCGCAAAATATAAGAATCAGCCCAAAATTTCTATTTATTGATGATTAGTGTTAATAAGAACAGCAGCAAGTGTCTTTGTTCTGTTCACTTAAAAATTATAAAAACAAGGTAAGCAAGCAATTAGGAAGTTAATGTGAGGATTCTGTTTTCATTCTGATATTGGAATAATTTATTTCCTAACCTATTGGCCTTAGAAGCCCTGTATGGCTTCAGCTTCTCTTGTCTTTGGCTGATTTTCAACTACATTAGTAACAGAAACTGTGACAATGGGAGCAGGGCCTACTAAAAGCAATAAAACCAAATGAATACATCTACCTCCAGGAAATGTCCATTACAAATAAGCATAAGAGACTGTTGTCTGTATGAAGGGACCAGAGCCTCTTATTAATACTAGCGGAGGAAGTAATCCAAGAAGCTAAATGTGCTGATGAGAAAAGCAAGGCTCTCTGAGGAGCTCAGATTGTAAAAGACACATACAATCTTGGCAGGAGGGAGATAGCAATCAAAGACTCAAAGCACGAGAATAGCACAGACCTGTAATAACTAATGCAAGAAAGGCTAGCAAGAGGGAACTGAGACTTGCCGAAGGGTATTTGAATTAGAAGGTTCACTGCTGCAATGCATTTTTGTTTGTTTGCCTGGTATCCCTCGCTCCTTTTTAACTCAATAGCCCCATTCCTCAGGGAAACTGTTTTCTCCTCCTACCACCATCACTCCCATTCCAAGGATGCAAACTAAAAGTATGTATCCTTCAGGTTTGGACAAATCATATCTAAGAATATGAAAACAATTTTCAAAAGAGATTTGTAACATATCATCTGCAATCTATGGGAAATAAAAGTGCTTCTTGAAGACAGGAGATGAGCAAATGCCTTAGTTTTCAAAAATAGGAAGAAAGTAAGTTATACAAATGTTAATGGGGATTTCAATTCCCCATTAATTCTCCCTTAAGAATATTATATGGGTGGTGTGTGACTCCCAGAGAGAGAAGAGGTGATCCTTAAAGAAACCAGCATGGATTTACTAAGAAAAGACATCCTGACAGACAGGCTTTGTGGAGTTTGTTGTGTTGTTTTTTTTGTTTGTGTGTGTGTGTGTGTGTGTGTGTGTGTGTGTGTTTTGTTTATTACACTACTAGATCAAAGGGATGCTGTGGACATAAAGTTTTCTGTATTTCCACACGGCATTTTAAGACTTTCATGGTATCCTTGTAGGCAAGATGGAGAAACTGCATGGATGATAAGATAATTTACCAGCATTACCACTCTATCCTAAGAATGCTGATTAATGGATCTATCTTTGTCAAATCTGGCACGTTCTGTCAAAGGTCAGAGCTATTTTCCTAGCATGGTCATTTTTAAGTAACCTGGATATGGGCTGAGTGGATCTGGTTATCCATGTATGGAGAACAAGAAGCTGGGAGGCAGTAGGAATAAAAGCAGATGATAAAGCAGGTTCCAAACTTGCATTGCCCCCGGAATGATGTACCAGTTAGTATCCTTTAGAATAAGGCAGGACAAATGTGTGAATAAATGCATAAATGGCCACCTCTGTTAAAATGAAATTTAAATAGGAAAAGTTTTAGTGTTCTATTCTTGGAACCAAAGTTAAGTATGTAGGGAGAACTTACTAACTAGCAGCATGTGGAAAAGAAGATTGGAATTTTTGTGGCCTGAAACCAGTAAGAGCCAAGAGTATGACTAGGCTACAAAAGAAAAGAAAAGAAATCTTGGATTGTTTAAATAGAAATTTATTATTCTGACTATTCTATGCTTTTGATAATCAATCTTACTATACTTTGATTTATTATGTTCAATTCTGGGAAACATATTTCATGAGGGACGTAGACCAACTTCAACTCCTTCATAGGAATTATATCATATAGTGCTATAAATCAGGACATATGAACAACAGGGGCGAAAGGATGGCTTTCTTACAGCATTGAAATAGATGGGATATAAGATAGAATTTGTTTAGTTCAAGAGGAAAACAAGGATCTGTGGATGAAAGTTACAGGGTGGTAGATTTTAGATAAAATATAAACAAGTACTACTAATCATTAGGAACCTGATACAGAAATAGTGGAGCTTCCAGTTGTTGGAAATGCCCAAACAAATGACATGGCAGAGGGGGTTCATTTACTACATGAAGGGCTGGACACTCCTTAAGCCTCCTTTCAATTGGGGGGCCCTGCAAAGACCACTTTGTTTGGTGGTGTGTGTAAGTGTGTGTGTGTGTGTGTGTGTGTGTGTGTGTGTGTGTGTGTGTGTGAGAGAGAGAGAGAGAGAGAGAGAGAGAGAGAGAGAGAGAGTTTTGTTGCTCTCCACTCCAAACAGAAATGAAATGTTTTCTAAGTTAATGTCAGAAATCTAGAACAGTCAGGCACAAATGGGATAGAAGGCCAGTATATGGAATTTCCTTTGGCTCTCCCCCATAATGCCTAACACACAAGCACTCAATGAAGGGACTCTTTTCTTTTCTTTTTTTTTTTTTTTTTGAATGGGACGGGGGCATGCTGGGTAATGGGACAAAAATGAGTGGGCCAAAGATAGAAGCCACAGTGACGCAGGTCTGGGGTGGGGGAGCGGGGGACCGAAGGCATGATGGGTAACGAGAGAGAGGTGGGTCTATGGCAACTGTCGCGTTAAACGAGGAAAGGGCATTGTGGGTAACAAGAAGCCGGTGAAGGTTCACACAACCGGTTAGAATTCTCCCGACGCACTGTGGGAAGGGCCAGAACTTCCGGTTCTCAGTCGCTGACTCTGGACTGGGGACTGCCCCTCTGCCGCGATGCCTGGTGGGACGCGAGGCCTGACCTTGCTGCCTAGCAGCCTCTGCCGCGCAACCCACCTTTTCAGGGACTCTTTTCTTGAAGCTTCTCTGTGTTTCTAATAAAGATGCTTTCTTATTTTATACCCTCATTTATAGAGATGATTTAATTGCACTGATTTGACTCCTTTCCTCTTAAATAAAAGTCTTTCCTTTAACTGCTTTCTTTTTGCTTGTGGATATCTATTAGCTTAAGAGTGACAAATCATGCATTTTTACTACTAAAGAAATGGCAGCTCTTTACTATAATTTCCATCATTGTAAATTCACATCAAGTAAAAATACTTTCCTAATTCTCATCCCATTCTCTCTCCAACAGGACTTTGTTTTGGAAGGACTTGGTGTTTGCCACAAAAGCCTGAAAGAGGTTTTAAGAGCCCCAAACAAAATAGTATGCCCTTCAAGTCAGGCTGACTCAGGATTTAAAATTTGTCTTTTCTGCATATCTTAATCAGTTTACTTAATCTTTCAGAACCTCCGTTTCCTCATCTATGAGGTTAGTAGTATATACTTCAGAAAGTTATCTTGAAGATGAAATAAAATAGAGTGTGCCAAGGACCTATCATAATGCTTAGTACATAGTAGCATATAATGGAATGTGAATATTATTAATTTCTCACACAGTAACTTTTCAACAATTCTCAGCTCTCCTTATAGTGTGTGTGTGTGTGTGTGTGTGTGTGTGTGTGTCTGTGTTACCTGTGGTTGAGTAGGCTCCAGCTCCTGGCGGCTCTGCGAATGAGTGCTGTCCACACTGTCCTGTCCTCAACAGCCCTGCTCAGCTCCTGCAGACTCATGCCTATGGCTTCTTTTATGGAGTCAATTCATTTCATATTTGGTCTTCTTTTCCTGCTGCCTTCTATTTTCCAAGCATTACTGTCTTTTGCAAAGAACCCTGCCTTCTCATGATGTGCCAGCTTCAGGTTTGTCATTTTTGCCTCCAGGGATGTTTCAGGTCTAATTTGATCTAGGACTCACTTTTTCATCTTTCTGGTAGTCCACGGTATCTGTACAGCTCTCCTCCAACACCATATTTCAAGTGAATCAAGTTTTTTACTATCAGCCTTCTTCACTGTCCACCTTTCACATTCGTACAAAACAATTGGGAATATGAGGGTGTGGAGGATTTCAGTCTTCGTCTCTAATGACACATCTTTACTCTTAGTGGTCTTTCCTAATTCTTCCTTTGCTGCACTTCCAAGGCTCAGCCTTCTCTTGATTTCTTGGCTGTAGTCTCCATCTGAATTGATAACTGAACCAAGGTAAACAAAATTAACAATTTAGAGGTCTTCATTGTCTATGTTAAAGCTGTGTATTTCTTTTATAGTCATGATGTATGTCTTCTTGATGTTCAAATGCAGTCCTGCTTTGACACTTTCTTCTTTCACTTTCATTGGAAATCATTTCAAATCATTGCTACTTTCTGCCAGTAAGATGGTGTCATCTGCTTATCTTAAGTTACCAATATTTCTTCCACCATTTTCACTCCTTCTGAGTCTAGCCCAGTTTTTCATATATGTTCTAAGTATAGATTAATAGGAAGATAAAATGGACCTTGGTGACACCTTTACCTGTAGGAAACCATTCTGTCTCTTCATATTCTGTTTGGACAGTGGCTTGCTGTCCACAATACAGGACAATCAAGTACTGAGGCATGCTCATTTCTTCCAGAGCAACCCATGGCTTTTCATGATTGATGTAGTCCAAGGCTTTACTGTAGTCTATAAAACAGACTAAAATTTAACTTCTTAACACTATAATATTTCTATTTAAAATATTTAGTGCCAGTGCCCATTTCTTTCCCTAATCTAATCAGCTAACTGCAGCTAAAATGTCTTAACTTCATAATTACTTATAGGTTTGTTAAAAATAAAATGGCATGATGGTGACCAAGTTCAAGGCATGTGTTTATCATTAGCCTAGAATTTTTCTACTACCCATTCTGTGTCTAGGTCTTAAGCTATAGTTTTCCCAAAATACCTGGCCCAGAGAGGAGCAATTGGAGGGTTCCTTCCTCTGTAGCCTGCCATAACCAAGCTCAGAGCCCTGATTCTTTCCTTCCTGTTCTTAGAAGAAGTTGGCCTCCTCTGTTTGCTTTGAAGTCATGAATCTGGATCACAATGAGCAGTACGCTTTGCTTAAAACAGACTCAAATACATGCTGGGTTGGTTAACCAGCCTTTCCCTGAACACTGCCCTGCTCCAACTTACACTGAAATAGGGAGGCTTTTATATAGCAATGACTCCAGCATCAGTAGTTCTGTCTATTGAACCTAAGATGAATAGTTTATATTCTTGATTGATTTTAATCTGACTTGGCAGCTTTCTTAAGTATCGTGGCCATCTGCAAGCAGGAATAATGAGGGCTTTGTACAAACAGCATAGATGCCGGGCTCTCTGCCTCATTTCCCCCTCATGTTCCATCACCTGCTAGTGTCAGGCTCCTGTGGCTTGCTCACGAGGAGATAAGCCCAAAAAGTAAGGGGAAGGAGAGTAGGGGACAGATGAATTATAAACAAATAATCAGATGATGGTGAGTGCTACCCTTCTCTGCATCTGGAACTCCAGACTTAGAATATTAAAATTCCTTGAACAAGCTATGTTCTTTCCCACCTCAGTGACTTTAAACACTAATGGAAACCTTCCTCAGCTTTCAGAAAATCTCAGCCCTTTTCACCTTTTCAATGAGGCCTCCTTGACATTCCTATATCATAGCCTCTCCTATGACCTACTGTTGTCTGTCCACTCCTAGTAGTCCAGAGGCTAGTTACAAGCCGAGGCCATGTCCTTTTATTTTCTGTAACTCAGAGACTTTACATAATGGCTGGCATGTAGAAATTGCGCAATAAGTCTTGGTTGATTGACTGAATGGGTCAGGAGAGTTGAAGGCCAATCCTTATTACATAAATAGTATGGAACCCCCGTGATATTCCAGGGGAGCCATACAATGCAAAAATAAACAAGTAACTCTGTAAGAAGTACCAAGAAGTGAGGGGAAAGGAGTGACAGTGGAAGACACACAATAAACAGATAAACAAATAGGTCAGGAGGTGATAAATAGCAAGAGAGAGAAATTGTAGGGAGGGGCTACGGGAGTTGCTATTTCAATTTTTGAAATTGAGTGGAAAGCCTCCCTGGCAAAGTGATATCTGAGCACAAATCAGAAGAAAGTGAGGGAATGAACCAGTAGAATCTGGGGGATAAGCCTTCCAGGCAAAGAGAACAGGAGAGTGCCAAATCTTACTACTTGATGGGAGAAAGTGTGTCATATTTGATGTAAGGAATTAGAAGGAAATTAGCATGGCTGAAGTAAAGTGAGTGAAGAGAAAAGTGGTGAGAGGTGAGATGAAAAAAAGAAAAGAAAAGGAAGGCAAAACAGACAAAAGATGCAGAATCTATTGCCTTTAATTACTAGGGTTTGGACCCAGGTGAATATGGTAAACCATCAGAGAAAATGAGACCCTGAATTTGTGTGGTTGGAAAGTAGGAGAAAAGCCAGAGGAATGGAAGGGGATGAGGGAGGAGGGGGTCCTAATTCTGAAATAGGAGACAATACTAATAATAGTATTCTAGTATACTTGATGTTCTTCCCAGGTAAATGATTACAATATTCAAAGAATAAAATTTAAACATCAGCACAGGAAATTAGTGAGTTGTAGGCACTAGGATGTTGGGGTCACAAAGAACAGCACATCACATCCTTTTACTGTACCGTCACTAATAATGCTAGGCTGGTTGATCAAAGTAATGTGGAACAAAGAGTACACAGAGATTTCTGCAAGGCATTTGGCAAGGTCTTGGTATCCTCGTGGAAAGATGGATAGATATGATCTGAATGGTCATCCTGCTAGATGGCTTTGTTCTTTTTTATTATTGTTTTTTTTATTGTGGAAAAGTACACATAATATATAATTTACTATTTCAACCATTTAAAAATATACAACTCAGTGGTATTAAGTGCATCCCCAGTGTTGTGCTACAATCACCAGAACATTTTCCATCACCTCCAAAGGAAATCCTATACTCAATAAGCAATCACTCCCCATTCTCCTCTCTCCCCAGTCCCTGGTAACCACTAATCTTCTTTCAGTATCTATTGATTTATTTATTCTGGATATTTCATATAAATGGAATCATACAAGATATGCGGCCTTTTTTTGTCTGAGTTTTTTCACTTAGCTTATGGTTTTCAAAGTTCATCCATGTTGTAGCATGTGTCAGTACTTCATTCCTTCCTTTTTATAGCTGATATATATATACATACCACATTTTATTTATCCATTCATCAGTTAATGGAAATTTAGGTTGTTCCTACCTTTTGGCTATTGTGAATAGTACTACTATGGACAGTTGTGGACATTTTTGGTTTGAGCACCTGTTTTTAATTCTTTTGGATTTATACCTAGGAGTGGAATTTCTGGGCCATATGGTAGTTCCATGTTTAACTTTTTGAAGAAATGCCAAACTGTTTTCCACAGTAGCTACACTATTTTCCATTCCCACTAGCAATGTAGGAGGATTCCAGTTTCTCCACATTTTTGCCAACACTTGTTATTTTCTGGTTTTATATATATAGCTACCCTAGTGAGTATAAATGGTATCTCATTGTGGTTTTGATTTACATTTCCCTAATGACTAATGATGAGCATCTTTTCATGAGCTTGCTTGTTGGCTATTGCTACATCTTCCTTGAAGAAATGTTTGTTCAAGTCCTTTGTACATTTTTAAATTGGTCTGTTTGTCTTTTTGTTGTTGAGATGTCAGAGTTCTTTATATATTCTAGATATTAGCCCCTTTTCAGATATATGATTTGAAAATATTTTCTCCCATTTTGTAAGTTTTTTTTTTTTACTTTCTTGGTAGTATCCTTTAATTCACAAAAGTTTTTAATTTTGATGAAGTCCCATATATGTATTTTTCTTTTTTGCTTGTGCTTTTGGTATATGTCTAAGAATCCATTACCAAATCCAAAGTTATGATTTAACCCTAGGTTTTCTTCTAAGAGTTTTAGAGACCCTATCTACTGATAATCTATATATCAGTGATGGCGAACCTTTTGAGCTCGGCGTGTCAGCATTTTGAAAAACCCTAACTTAACTCTGGTGCCATGTCACATATAGAAATTTTTTGATATTTGCAACCATAGTAAAACAAAAATTTATTTTTTTATATTTATTTTATATATTTAAATGCCATTTAACAAAGAAAAATCAACCAAAAAAATGAGTTCGCATGTCACCTCTGACATGCATGTCATAGGTTCACCATCACTGCTATATATTCATGGAAAAGTTGGAAGGGACAAGGAGCACCCTATATATCATGTAACAGTGGGAACTGGAGGCCTTAGGCAGTCTGTGAGAGGCCAGGCCTTTTGCTGAGAGGAACATCCTCATATTAGCTCACCAGGAGAGTTTATTTCCCAGCACCCACTCAGTCTTCAGATTTTCAGACCTTACAGACCTTTTCCCCCAGTGCTCATTAAACACTAGCTTCCTTTCTTCAGGGGCAGAAGTGAACTGGGTTTAAGTAGGGTTTCTACAGTTTTTCAGAGGTTAGGAAAGACACTCTGAATAGGCAGACCCCAAACAGTAACAGAGCCACTCATGCAGCTCTGCAGAACTCAGTGCACGCCTGGGCAAGGAGTCCCAAAACTATATTCCAAGAGGTGATTAGGAGCCACTTGGCAGCTTCCCCTGGTCATGCAGGGACTGGTTGACTTGGTCTGGGGTGATGACCAGACAGAACAGGAGATATTAGCTTCTGCACATACTCTTCCCTCAGCTATGAGGTTTTCTAATGCAACTTTACTGGCTTTTCTGCCTCTTTCTTCCATTTTTAAGGATGCTTGTGATTACATCAGACTCACCTAATAATCCAGGATAATCTCTCTATCTTAAAGTCAGCTGATTAGCAACTTTAATTCCTCTTTGCCATGTAACATTACATATTTACAGGTTCTGGGAACTAGAACATGGACATCTTCAGGAGTCCATTTTTTCTGCTTGCCACACCTATACTTTCCTTGTCATCTCTAGGGCTTGAAAGATCTCCAAACTGTTAAGGAAAAACCAGGGGATGGAATTATGGCAGCTTTATCATCCTACTTTTTTCTTTCATTACAGATACACTGATCCAGGGCTTCTGCAATCTTTGGGCATAAGCCTTGTGAACACCTAGTCACTGGTCATTCCAACTCAGCCAGATGATTTGCCAACAACCCCAGGGTATATGTATCTACCCCCTCCCCCAGTGAACCCTTCTGTCTTTCCAAGACCATAGCAGTAGGTCAAATGGTCTTTACTCCACATGAAGTGACAGCTATCCAGTCTCATGGCAGGAACAAATACTACACACAGTGCATAATGCTGGGGCAAGGTAGGTTTATTGAGGAAACTTAGAGAAGGGCCAATTAAATGTATGACAGATGATGACATACATACACTGTACATACCACCTCCCAATTCTTCTCTTCCCATAGAGAAGTGTTAGAGCACAGGACACACTTGAAAACACCAAGGATTGACTCCAGTAGAAAGACTCTGCTCCTCTGTATTTATAGAGAAATGGAGAGGGACAGGAGGCACCCCATGGGGAGTGCACCATCAGGAATTAGGAGGACTTAGTAGTTGTCAGTGCAATGCTTTGCTGAGGTGACAATCACCCTAATCTAGAATTTGCAATCACACTTCTCAGCTGAACATTTTGAAGTCCTTCCTATGAGACGGTCTGTTGCTAGGCTCTCTCTTCAGATGGCAAACTGATCAAATTATCAGATGACACCCGAATGGAAAGTGTACCAAATTCAGGCTTTTGAAATATTGAAGCAAGCCAGAAAGATAAGTAAAACCTAACCAGATAATGTTTATTTGTGATTTTTTTCTTTTTTTTCCTTTTCTTTCTTTTCAAATGTGTCCAAATACTCCAACATCAGTGAGTGAAATGGGTCATCCGTGGAAAAACCTCAGACATTTTCTAGGCCAGTATATATATATATATATATATATATATATATATATATATATATATATATATATTTCTGGGATTAATTTTAAGGACTTAGTTTTTCCTTCAAAGAGTAATGAAAGCTATAAAGAATATATGCCTGCTAAAGAAAAATCAGCATAAAAATAGCTACTAGAGCTCTTAACAGAACCCAGAGGCTACCCAAGTAGCCTACTACAAGAGTGCACTAAAAGTGCCTGAATTTATTTCCAACATCCCATAACAGATGAATGTTAAAATTTCAGCAACATGTCTCTCCTTCAGTCTTAGGAGCAGCTTTCACTAAGAATCTTCCCCTCCAGTTACCATATATAATGCAATTTATGAATGGAGTGTGTACATGTGGGTGGGGGTGAAGGTAGAAAAAGTACCATTTAGATACAAAAGCAGAAACTGTAAATTATTTCAGAGTCAACTTCCCCACCATAAGAGTTTTACAACCTCAAAATCCATCACACTGCTTATATAATACTTTTCATCTTCAATATCAAGCTGATTACTTTCCATAAATTTATGAAAAAGTAAATCACAGAATTCCATTCAATTTTTAACTATGTATAATATTTATGAATCCACAAATTGCAAATGAAAAGTAAGAAAAAGGTAATAAAAGTGATCTGTTTCCGACTGGGAAACATGCATTAGAAAATTCGAATTTGCTCTTGCAAAGTCTTGTTCCCCAGATTTTCTCTTGGGGGCCTAGACAGTTAGCATAATGCTTACTGACTTTCAGATCAAGAATGCCTCCTAAGGTTTGAATTTTCACAACTGACTTAATTTTGACAGTTTTTGTTGATATCAGAGAACCTAGCTCTTCACCAGAACCAGAAAAAAAAATCTGTATAAAGTGACCTAAGAACATTTGTGCCTCCCCTCCCCCAGTCCAGTTCCAATCGTCACCATTTGTAATATTCACATAACTTAAACTTAAATCTTTTGGCTTGCATTGTTCCTTCGACATGCAAACAGCAGGTAGAAAGGGAGATGATAAATAAAGCATGCAAGAACGTTATAGTTTCCAAGTATTTAAAGAGAACTCATTACGGCAAGCAAGATTTCTAAGTAATATTTGGTGTTTGAAAATACAAACAAGTGTTTGTTTCATGTGGTAGCGTTTGAACTTAAGTCAACTGATTACTTAAAACTTCAGAAAAACAAATTCATATATCAAAAACTATGCCTACCCTAGCAAAGAGGAAAACAGGAATTGTTCTAAAACACAGGGTAAAATTTAAGTGCTATATCTGAATGAGATGACATGTTCATGAGCAACACATAAAATTCAAGTCAGTAGGGAGCCATTGGATGATTATAAAACAACAAAGCTGAGTCTCAAACCGTCCTCAGGTAGGAAACTTCAAAATCATCCTTTCTGTTAATCTCAGTGCTACCAATTTCAAACCCATGTTTTCTCTTGAAGTTGCTTGCTGCCCAGAATGTTGTTATTTGATAAGTTATAAAAATAAGTATAGAGAAGGGCACTAGTCCCAATAAACAAAAGTTTTTGGAATGCTGATAACAAATAATCACCTCTTTTAGATAAAATTCTGCCTCAAAGAAGATGTGATGCATTGTGAATTAAAAGAAAAAACAAAACAACACCACAAAAAAACCTATCTTTCACTTACAATTCTCAAATCAATGATGAAAAGTCCCAAAGAGAAATGTTGAAAAGAATATTACATCTTCTCACTTCCCCAAGATGTCATTAATTTAGCACAGGAAAACAGGGGAATATATACTTTTAAAGTATTTTACCCTCTTACAATCTATCCACAAGTCTACAGTAATAATTATCATGATGGTCTGGAACACTATTACTGTTTAATTAATATGTGAACATCTTCATATTATTATTATCAGGAATAAAAATGTTAGACTATAGACTGAGTGCAACCATCTGGTTTCCCATTCCCTACAGGGAACGTTTGGTAGGAATTGATGTTGCTAAAACAGGGATTGTTGATGTATTTTAGAAACTATGACTATACTGAGGTCAAATATGCAAATCCAGCTTCTCTCTGGGAATTCCACTGATTCCTGGTGTCTTTTTCACCCACCTGCTTCATTCCCTTCAAACTTCTTTAGGTGTCCCCAAATTCCTACCTCTTCAGTTTTCACACCCTTCTGTTCCGTGAGCCAAACGTTACTTCCATATCACACCTGCCCCCTCCCTCAGTCATGCAATTAGGATCAGCACTTTTTCCTGTTTTAATTTTTTTCTGAGAAGTAATTTACCCCTTTACACTATCACCCTCTATAAGGAAACATCCATTTGGCATCCTACTTTGTCCTGACCCCAAAAGATGAATGAAATTGTGTTTTAATTAAAGTCAGGGGCCAATGGATTAAGAGACAAAAATTTGCCCAGCCTGCGTGGCTTAGTGGTAGAGTGTTGACCTAAGAACCAGGAGGTCACAGTTGGATTCCAGGTCAGGGCACATGTGGAGATTGTGGGCTCAATCCCCAGTAGGAGGTGTGTAGGAGGCAGCCGATCAACGGTTCTCATTATTGATGTTTCTATCTCTCTTGCCCTTCCTCTTTGAAATCAATAAAAAATATATTTTTTTAAAAAGAGAAAGAAAACCTTGAAGTTCAAGGCTCATTTGTGGATATAGCTTAGACATTTCAAGAAACCATCTAGAATTTGTTTGAAAAGTAAATATAAAACTAAAAGAAACTTAACTGCATGGTTAATGGGGAAGCCTCCTATATAAACTTAAAACTTCTTATCTTGTTTTTTAAGAAAATGTCTTAAAATCTCTTACAGTAAGAATAATAGAAATCCAATCAGCAATAAAAAGGTCCAAATTGTAGAGAAAATATTGCAATTCTACTGAAAAGGAGCCCTACTTTCTGTGAAGAAAAGTGCAAGTTGGCCAGCCCTGACTCAGCACAGATGGGACAATAATAGCTTAAATTGAATTCTTCTGCTGCAGGATTATCTATTTCATTAGGGATTTAGACTCAGAGAGAGAGCTGGGCATTTTTGCTCATTCTTATTCTCAAAATAATAATATTCTTTCCTTGAGCCAGTCAATTTTATTTAAAGTTTTCTATAGCTAAGACTGCTATAAGCTATAATACCCAGGAGGCTCTGTTGTATGTTGCAAAGAAATGGCAAAGGTATATTACTTTTTATGCTGCAACCCCAATGATCTCCCCCTTTCTACCTCATTTTTATTTAAATTATAAGAAGACAGAAAAAAGTTGAATTTCTCTGTCATCCCTAGTCTGTGCCCATGCTAAATTGTTTTTAGCTCAGTGAAAAATGTTTACACAACACAGATTCCTTAAATTTTTAAGTTATAGTTGACATACAATATTATATTAGTTTTAGGTGTTCAACCCCATGATTAGACATATTAGCACGTATGAAGTGATTACCCCGATAAATCTAGTACCCATCTGATTCCATATATAGTTGTTACAATATTATTGACTATATTCCCTATGCTGTACTTTACCATGACTATTCTGTAACTACCAATTTGTACTTCTAAATCCCTTCACTTTTTTTTTTTTTTACCCAGCGCCTTAATCCCCCCTCCCCTCTGACAACTGTCAGTCTGTTCTCTGCTTCTCTGGGTCTATTTTGTTTGTTCATTAGATTCCACATATAAGTGAAATCCTATGGTATTTGTCTTTCTCTGACTTATTTCACTCAGCATAACACCCTCTAGGTCCATTCATATTGTTGTTACAGATGGCAATATTACATTCTTTTTTATGGCTGACCTGTATTACATTGGATATCTATGCACTTCTTTAAATATTCATCTATTGATGGACACTTAGTTTGCTTCCATATCTTGGCTATTGTAAATAATGCTGCAATAAACACATGGATGTATATGTCTTTTCAGTTTAGTGTTTTGGGTTTCTTCGGGTGAATACCCAGAAGTGGAGTGGCTGGGTCCTTCTTTGTCTCTTGCTATAGCCTTTGTCTTAAGACTATTTTGTCTGGTATAAGTATTGCTAACCCACTTTTTGTTTCATTTGTTTCCATTTTCATGGAATATTTTTTCCAACCCTTTACTTTCAGTCTCTGTGTGTCTTTCAGTCTGAAGTGAATCTCTTACATAGCTGCAGGTAAACCCAGGGTGGGCCAAGGGCATATGGGACAGGACATTTGTAGTGCTGAGAAAGCAACCATCATATGCAGACTCAGAAGCAAAGTCAAGAGCAGGTTTCTTAGATCTGGCTTGTGCTGTCTATCTAGGTCCCAGGCCTATCACAAACACATTGCAAGAGTAAAGCATCCTAGGTAAAATTACCCTGTTTCCTTTAATACTGTGTATCAGTGCCACTATTAGTTATTTTTAGATGCCAAGATTGAAGTGCTGTCTAGCTTCTGCTATGTTTCATGAAATTTATTGATATAGTTTGGGAGACAACATATTCTAATACAATTTGTTCCAACCCTGGGTTTTCATTGAAATCATCCAAGGAGCTTTGAAGGAAAATACTGATGCCTAGGCCTCACCATTTTAAAGTAAATCTCTCTAGCAGCGGGGCCAAGGTCATGTGTGTGTGTGTGTGTGTGTGTGTGTGTGTGTGTGTGTTTATATGTGTGTGAACTGTCCATATGATTTTTTTCAACTAAATCTTTATTGTTCAGATTATTACATTAGTTACTCTTTTTTCCCACCATAACTCCCCTCCACCCAGTTCCCACCTCACCCTCCGCCCTCACTCCCCACCCACTGTCCTCATCCATAGGTGCACGATTATTGTCCAATCTTTTCCCTCACCCCCACACCCCTTCCCCCCCCCCAAGAATAGTCAGTCCATTCCCTTTCTATGTCCCTGATTCTATTACAATCACCAGTTCATACTGTTCATCAGATTATTTATTCACTTGATTTTTAGATTCACTTGTTGATAGATGTGTATTTGTTGTTCATAATTTGTATCTTTACCTTTTTCTTCTTCTTCCTCTTCTTAAAGGATACCTTTCAGCATTTCATATAATACTGGTTTGGTGGTGGTGAACTCCTTTAGCTTTTTCTTATCTGTGAAGCTCTTTATCTGGCCTTCACTTCTGAATGATAGCTTTGCTGGATAAAGTAGTGGTTGTAGGTTCTTGGTATTCATCACTTTGAATATTTCTTGCCACTCCCTTCTGGCCTGCAAAGTTTCTGTTGAGAAATCAGCTGACAGTCGTATGGGTACTCCCTTGTAGGTAACTGAGTTTCTTTCTCTTGCTGCTTTTAGGATTCTCTCTTTGTCTTTTGCTCTTGGCATTTTAATGATGATGTGTCTTGGTGTGGTCCTCTTTGGATTCCTTTTGTTTGGGGTTCTCTGTGCTTCCTGGACTTGTAAGTCTGTTTCTTTCACCAGGTAGGGGAAGTTTTCTGTCATTATTTCTTCAAATAGGTTTTCAATATCTTGCTCTCTCTCATCTTCTGGCACCCCAATAATTCGGATGTTGGTACGCTTGAAGCTGTCCCAGAGGCTCCTTACACTATCTTCATATTTTTGGATTCTTTTTTCATTTTGCTTTTCTGGTTGGGTGTTTTTTGCTTCTTTGTATTTCAAATCTTTGACTTGATTCTTGCGACCCTCTGGTCTGCTGTTGGGAGTCTGTATAATATTCTTTATTTCAGTCAGTGTATGCTTATTTTCTAGTTGGTTCTTTATCACAACATTGAGGGTCTCATTAGATTTCTTGAGGATCTCACTACATTTATCGGCGGTCTCACCAGTCTTCTTGAAGATCTCACTACATTTATTGGTGGTCTCACCAGTCTTTTCGAGGGCCTTATTAAATTTATCAGCGGCTTCTAGACAGTTCTTTAAAGACATTAAAAGTGTGGTTTTAAACTCTATATCCAACAGTTTGCTTTCCTCCAATTCTGTTGTTTGTGTCCTGTTTCTTTGTCTCGGCATTTTTTATGCTTCGCTGTGTCGATAGAGTGCCTTTCTGTGCTAAGTGTCCCAATTACCTGAAGTAGACACTCTTGGTGCACCCCCTTGTGGGCTTTGTGCACAGTCTTGTTGTAGTTAAGCCTTGATTGTTGTAGTTATCACTGTGAGGAATTGACCTCCAGGCCAATTGGCTGTGAGAATCAGCTGTGTCTGCAGTGGGAGAACTTCTGTGCTGGAGACCCCCCTCTGGGGCTAGACTTGCTTCGATGGGGCTTTGGTGCTCACTGAGTCTGCCCCCTGAATGTGTCCTTTATGGTTCCGTGGAGCTGAAAACTGGATGGTCCCACTCTGACCTCTGGGCTTCCTGGCTCCTGGATCTCTAGGGAGGTGCTAATCTAGCCTTTGCCTGAGGCTATCCAGCAAAAGTCTCCCTGCAGGGCTTGGGTGGGGCAGGTCCCACGGGATCAACATGGCGGGGTTAGTAATTATGGCTGCTCTCAGTCTTGCCCTCAGAGGCTCTGCTTCTCAGTGTCCCAGTAATAGCTGCATGCCCCATGGAGAGAAAGCTGCCCTAGGGTTCTGAGTGATGCCAGACAGTCACACTTCTCCCGTATGAATCTGGGTCCCTAGAGACTCGCCTGGAACTGGAGCTAGAGCCCGAGACTCCCTCCCGATTGAAAATGACAACCGCACCCTCAGCCACCAGCCCTCTCCGCATGCACTCCGCACCTTAGTATTTTACTTCAGCACTGCGCCTCCTCTGAGTCTCAGTATGTTTTTCTCGTTCCTCCTAGTTGTAGAACTTCCACTCAGCCAGCCTTCCTGTGGTTTTGGATGATGTCTGTTCCATCTTTTAGTTGTATTTTTGAAGTGGTTGTTCGAGGCAGCAAACTCCGGTGTTTACCTATGCCACCATCTTGGTTTCTCCTCCATATGATTTTTATTGCAGTCAAAATTGAAATTTCTGGGTAATGATGAGAGTGAAGCTTTGGGAAAACTTTGAAATCAGATAGTGTTTGGTATAGATTTCTGCCACTCTACTCAGCAGCTGTATAACTTTCTATGGGTAAAAACTCCTCCTCTGGGGCTGTTTCTTCATTTGTAAATCAGGGAATATATCCTGGCACATGGTTGGTGTTTAATAAATGTTAGTTCTCACCTTCCCAGTACCTGCTGACTTGCTCTGGAAAGTGCTACTGTGTCTCCATACATCTAAGAATGAAATTAAATTTTTACATGTATGTGGAGAGGGTAGGAAGCTGTAAGAACAAATGGAGGAGGACAGGATAGGATTGTTACACTGTCAGAAGTTAATGAAAGAGAATATAACAGGAAAACAAACAACTGGCTGAACATGGAAACAAGAAAACCACTAAGTGGTTAAAATACAATTATGCAAAGGCTTCCTGTGGAACAGATTTAGGATAGCATAAGAGCCGGTCCCTACCACGGATAATAAGTAGGTGCTATGTGTCAGGCCTTACCCTCATGGAATGTCTGTATGGAGTTGAAGTCTCAAGTAGAGATACCTTCAAGCACAAGAAAAATATCCACCAGGGGCCTCTACAACACCCCAGGTTAGGCTGAGTACCCTCCTCTGGGTTTCTCGTGTTACCTGTAAATTAACATTCAATATTATATTCACAGTAGCTACTTATGTATTGCCTAGAAGGCTGAGTTTTGTGGGAGTTGGGTAGGAGGGCTGTGTTCATTTATGGACAATACTTGAAGGCCAACCATTATCAAACTAAAGTAAGTCAAATCAGAGCCTGGGTCAGTGTGGCGGACCTTGGGATAGCCTCTCCCCCTTTATCTTGGGAATGCTAAGTTGGTCCAATTAGAGGAGGATCTAATGTCAGGAGAGACAAAATCTGTAGCCGTTTTGCTTTTATAAAGAATGCCAGTCTTAACATGGTGACAGTATTACATAGGAAAGCAGAGGAAAGAGTCACATGTAAATGGAGCTGGGGTCCTTACTACTGGACTTTATCAGTTATATGAGCCAATTTTATTTGAGTATGTTTTCTGTATCTTACAAGCCAAAGTTTCCAATGGATATGGAAAGGCAGTCTCATGCACACAGTCTTTTGATCCCTGCTTGGCCATATAAGAATAGGCTTTGGGTCTGGAACATGTCATTACTAAGACATAAAGACCCCACACACCTTGTGCTGGGTTTATGGCCTTGTGTGGGCATGCTCAACGAGTGTTCCTTCATTCTGCTTAAGTGTGTATGTCAATATCCCACAGGCACACACCCAACTTTCAGTATTTTACACTCTAAGGGTAGGGATTAGGGCACTAGAGGGTTATGCATAGGCTGCCTGGGGGAACCTCTAGCCATGGGGGACCGGCTCCCACTACTGAGGCTGATCTTCCTAAGTTTCTTCTCCACACACATACTCGTAAAGCATTGTTGCATCCAGTTCTTGTGCCTGCATTGTGTATTCCTTGACAACTCTGATGTGAAGATGTGATGGGCAGAGGTTTTTGGAATCTTACTCTGGGATTAGCAGCATTCTGCTTGACAGTTATATATAATCAGATTTTGCACAAAGGTATAGTGGGCAGATTATCTTTAGATAAGCAGGTTGATGACTGAATTTCTTAGCATCAGTAGTCGAATTAATTAGAACTTTTTGAAACAGGTGAGAGAGCAAATAAGAAGGGCTTTAGATAAAAAGGGATTTATTGGAAGGGTCTTCGGATAATTCATCCCATGGTTTGTTTCAGTGGGATAGTGGTGAGATTAATGGAAAGATGCCCATAGATACAGTTAAAGGAATATATTTTCTTTGATGTCAAATGATACAGAAACCTAGCTTCACCCAACAGCCTCATAAACCAGGAGACAATGTAGCTTGCATCCTTGATTCCTCTGGGATCCCTTTAAGGTAGGTGAGCACAGAGTAAGAATTTTGCTGGGTGATAGTAGCACCTACTATCTTCTTCTCCTCCTCCTCCTCCTCCTCCTCCTCCTCCTCCTCCTCCTCCTCCTCCTCCTCCTCCTCCTTCTTCTTCTTCTTCTTCTTCTTCTTCTTCTTCTTCTTCTTCTTCTTCTCTCTCTCTCTCTCTCTCTCTCTCTCTCTCTCTCTCTCTCTCTTTGTTTTTGCTCTGTTAGCCCCTTTCGGTCATACTGCAGAACCTGACTACTTGCTTGCCTATTCACCAGATATAAGAAATAGACACAAAACAACCCTTGCACATTCCTCATTTGTCATGAGACTGGTGACATTAAAAGTTAATTTCCCATGAGTTTCTGGGCCTGAGCCATTAGGCCTGCCTGAGGTCCATTCTACTTCTAGAATAGAGGCCAGACCTAATAAACCAACTCTTAGGGAAGCAACTAGGGCAGCCCTAGTAATTTCAAGGACAAGATGGGGATTCTACTCTCCTCAAGACATTACCTTCCCTGCCTGTCTCTGCTTCTCTCTGCAGGTTTCATCCAGGATGTTGAAACCCTGGTTGATGGCAGCTCAAGGGCTTACATCCTCCCAGCACAGACACCTGAAAAGAAAGAGCTCCTTTCCCTTAGGGCTAATTTGAAAATGTCCAGGGAAAGTCCTCTGATGGAGCAAGCTTGGGTCATGTGGCCTGTCTAATGAATTGGGTTATCTTAGTCAGCTGGAGCAGCTGTAACAGAATACCAGAGACTGGGTGGCTTACGCAACAAACATTTCTCACCATCTGGATCTGGAAATTGTGAGATTACGGTGCCAGCATGGTCGGGTTCTGGTGAGAGCCCTGTTTCTAGTTTCCAGATGGCCACCTTCGTGCTGTGTCCTCACAGGGTGGAGAGAGAGAGAGGAAGCAAGCTTTCTCCCATTGTCATGAGGTTCTCTGCCCTCATGACTTAATTACCTCTGAAAGGCCCCATCTCTTAACACAGTCAGACCATAACGTGGGTGATGGGAGCTGGGAGGAGGGTATTATGATTAGCAGTGCCATTAAAACCACACAGTTGGAGCTGTGAAGATGAGTCCTTCAAAAGAAAGAACGGGCCATTCTCAAAAAGTGGGGTCGTGGCCATGTAAAATAAGTAGATCCCACCACAACAGCAAATAGTAAACCTTTGAGATCCAAATAATCTTTACCATTAATGCTACTGACCCTGTTAAGGAAGAGATGTCATCCCCAAGAGCCTCATTTCTTAAAGAATGTTGCCCAACAGAGCTGTTTTTCTAATCATGTTCAGTCATGACAAATATTGCTGTGCTCCTGTCCCATCAAGGAAACACATAAGAACAGAGGGTGACTGCATGGTTCTATTTCCATAAAATGTCTAGAGTAGGCAAATTCATAGAGACAAAAGGTAGATTAGTGGTTGCCAGGGGCTGGGAGGAGGTGGGGGTGATAGCTAAAGGATATGGAGTTTCTTTCTGAGGTGATGCAAATATTCTAAAATCATGGTGATGGTTGCCCAATTTTGTGGGTATACTAAAAACCATTGGACTGGATACCTGAAATGGATGACTTGTACAGCATGTGAATTGTATCTCAATAAAGCTGTTTTCTTCTTCTCCTCCTCCTCCTCCTCCTCCTCCTCCTCCTCCTCCTCCTCCTCCTCCTCCTCCTCCTCCCCCTCCTCCTCCTCCTTCTTCTTCTTCTTCTTCTTCTTCTTCTTCTTCTTCTTCTTCTTCTTCTTCTTCTTCTTCTTCTTACAGAGGGCTGAAAAGAAACTTAGAAACTGGTGAAATAAGAAAAGCATATGGACACCCCTTCAGCAAACCAGACCCACAATTGAAGATAGTGGATGAGGGACAAGGTTTTTACTGAACTCAGAGCTATTCCAAGTGCGGTATCCTCACCAGCAGCTGCATCTTCCGGGAGCTTGTTAGAAATGCACATTCCTGGGTCCTGCCCCAAACTCCCAAATCTTCATAATCCCTGGGGATCATTAATGTTGATCAAGCATTAATTTAACTCATTACTGTTGTTAATAAACAAGAACTCCTTACTTAACAGTGTCCACGGGCTTTCCAAAACTGCAGGTCCAACAATAACAGTAACATATTTTTCTAAAATGTTATTTGGACAAAGAACCCTTAATTCTGTACTTTACAGATAGTGATACCAACATAGCAGATCTTATTAACATCCAATGGCTACTTGCAGTAAAGATAGTTCATTTGCTGGAAGCTGCTAAAGCAGTTAACCAGACTGATGTGTCTTGAAGCTGCAAGTATTTTCTCTCTAACCTGCTGGAAAGAACCTTCTATCATATTTCTCCAGTGAAGATGCTGAAATTGGTGTGAATGCAATGAAAGCGGAGATGCAGGTGGAAATTCAGAGATAGTTTTGTCATCTTGAAAGCCAATTACCTGCTCCAATGCCACATTTCCAGATCCAAGGTTTGAGGACAAATTTATCTCCCGTGATCATGTGAAGCATTATAAGTGCTGCACACATATTAGAAATACAAAGCCAGAGCAAGAAAAACAATCTTAGCACTGCTCCTGAAAATATTCAGAAATGATCTTTAAGCCATGCACAAAGCTCGGTTGGTGAGCCTGCTTCAGTGAAATTGCTCTGTCATCATCCACCTAACTTTTAACTCTAGGAGGTACATTTTGACTGTGGTCAATGACTATTAGGCAGGGAACGTAATAAATCGGGGGCAACATTACCAAGAGCAGAATTCCATGCTGGCAGTGCTGGCCAAAATCATTGGGCACCTGCTCTGAATTCATTTAAAAGTGAATGTCCATTTGCTGCACAATTGCAAATGTGCGGGGCCATGGTTGAAAGGGCAGTCCAGCCACTGTCTCGGCTCAGATGTTGCTGTAGGCTACAGTAAAACGTCACATTTTAAAAAGTGAGCACTATAACTTTTTATAGTAAAGTAATATTTTCAAATAAAATTTTAGGTACAGAAGTTCATTCTAGGGTAGAATATTTGACTCTGGCCTTGACTCGGGCCATTGGGCATGTGGTTAAAATGTGTATTTGTGCACTCCTGGTTCACAGTGGACCAAACTTAAAATTAACATTAGATATCCAGGTTCTTAAAAACAATTCCTTGGCCTCCCCCTTACCCCCTGCTGCAATTTCTCATCAGCTTGTGTCCTCATTCAGCTCTTCCTGTCTTCTTCCCCTTCTCTGCTTTGTCCCTCCCAAAAGCCAAACACAATTTCCTTCTATTTGCTTAGGGAAGCAATTCGGATCTCCCTGCTCTATCTCCAAAATTAAGGAGGGCCTTTCTTCACACAGCTAAGGCCTTATAGTCAGTACTGAAACATGGAACAACACCTTCCCCAGACTCTTACAGATAAAACAATGTATATAATATTCATAACATATGCAAAAATAGAAGATACTAAATATTAAAGTCAATAAACATTTCCAGTGGGTGGAAATAAGGGGTACATGCAAACTCTCTATGTTATCTTTTTTTTTTCTATGTAGGAGAAATATACTACTACTCAACCTCTACTGTATGGTTGGCAGCCCTGAGAACTCCTTTTATGTAGCATGTTATGGAGGTATTCCTGCTCCCAAAGGAATAAGGAACAGACATATTTTATGTTATCTTTATAATTTTTGTGCAACGGAATTATATTTGTCCCCTCTCCCACATTGGCAATTGGACATTGTCAGGTTACAATTCATAGCTTCCTGGCTCCAAAGTATGTGCTATTTTCACTATAACCTACTAATTGCCAGCACATGCCCCAACCCGGGATCAAACCTGCAACCCAGTTATGTGTCCTAACTTGGAATTGAACCAACAACCTTTCGATGCACAGGATGATGCTCAACTACTTGAGCTACTCCAGCTAGGCACAACAGATTTTTAAAAAAATACTTTTTTATTGATTTCAGAGAGGAAGTGAGAGGGAGAGATAGAAACATCAATGATGAGAGAGAATCATTGATCAGTTGCCTCCTGCGCGCACCCAACTGGGGACCAAGCCTGCAACCCAGAATATGCCCTGACCTGGAATTGAGCTGTGACCTCCTGGTTCATAGGTTGACACACAACCACCAAACCACACTGGCTGCGTGCACAGCAGCTTTTTGATATCAGTCAGATTTGCACTCTGAATTATGTTTATTGAATAATGTTCTTGATTTGTACTAGAGGCAGGATTAGAAATGAGGTGGCCTTGAGAAGCAGTCTCAATATTAAGTTGAAATATATGATGGTCACAACTGGTTGAATGTTGGCAATTTCACATGGTTCGGCCTGATATATGCTGTGTGATAAACATGCACAAAAACAGTGCTCTAATCCAATTCATGTTTTGAATCAGTTAGAGCTTTGGTTGTTTCCTGAAGCTGCTGTAGCTATTGGCTTTGGGGGAGAACTTTCACTGAGCTGTTGGAGGTATTGTTTCAATTTTTATTGGAATTACTGGGAGACTTGTCTGTCAGCTATTTGCTGTGCCAATCTTTTTCTCCTCTATCTGCTTCTTTGTGTTTAAAGTTAGCCATTTAGAACTTGGATACCCAGGTGCAAAAAATGTGCCCAAGCCTTGGGTAGCAAGTAAATCAACCAGTAAAGAGAATTCTAACTTCAATTTGTAGACATTAAAATTTGTATCCAGATTTATCCCAGAGCCCTAGAGTAAAGAAGGTACAGTACATTTTAAGGTTATTTCTTGATAATAGCCCCTAAAGATAGGGGACATAGAGAAATGCTAACTGCCCCTTGTTCAACATCCTTGAAAATAAATATTAGCTATATTTTGGTGTAATGGATTTGGAATAAGAAACTTCTTTGTTGATAAAAAAGACTAAAGATAACATATACTAAAATAATTTGAATTTTACAGCTAATACCCTGCTAATATTTTTAATTTAGCACCATCTGTTTATCTGAAATTGAATTTCTGGCAAATAGTCATGCCAGGAGATGCTGTTTTTATTTATATGTGCAGCTGAAGAAAAGAATAGTAAAATCTGTTTGAGTTGAGGAAATATGTTTATAAAATGTTTTTTAAAAAATCTGAGTTGGCTGAGAAAATTACTTTTTAATCTAGTGGCAGCTGATTTCATTTGGCTGGTGTTCAGTCTAAATAGTTTATGTTGGAGACAGATCATTTGTTTTATATTTGGATGCAGAATAACAAACAGAGTCTTTTGAGCTATGGGGAGGACCAGGAGATTACAAACCTCTTATTCTCCCTATTAGCCTACCTTTCTAATTATTTCTCATTTGTTTGTTTGTTTTTTCACCAACACAAGTGGCATGCAATAGGTCTGTAAATTAAAAACTCAAGTGGCAAATTGTATGCTACCCAGTTGCCCTCTTATTTTTATTCAGCTGTAAGAAAGTCACAGCCTACATATTAATTGGCATTTGTTTACAGGAGAGGGAAATGGTGACTTTTGAAAATATGACTCAGTGGAAATGCTTCTTGTCACACTGGCTTACAAATAGAATCACTGCACCCCCTTTGAGTACTCTGAGTGATTCCACTGGGAGCCTGATTCTTCCCAACAGAGTGTTAATTAAAGCCAGCCACCTCTTGGCATCTTGCTGTGTTCCAGCTACGCTTCAATATCCTCCAGCTACCTCTTTAATCAACAACATGTGTTGGATGTCTACTTTTAGTGAGAGGCACTGCAGCTACCACCCTGATTTCAAAGGCAGTGATAAGGAGAGGGGTTTTACTGCATTGCTTCAAAGTCAGGACACCTAAACCTACATTAGAAACCATTCATATCTGCCATTGATTTGGAATAATTGAAACTTCCCATGTAAGATGTGGATTTCATAGAAAAAAGAAAAAAGAGATCTGGGCTTTTTGTCTTTGTACCCAAACACTTAGTGCACAGGTCTCATTGTGTTTATCTAATAAACCCACTTTTCTTCCTGGGCAGTATGAAATTATCATGTTATGTGCCAGCTTCTCTTAATATTGTGAAAACAATGCATTATTTTGACTGTAGAGGCTGGCTTTCAGTGATGAACTTATTACTCATAAAGTGCAATATATTCTAAAAGAAAATTGATGTATTAGTTGGCTCTGCTACCATAAGAAAACATCACAGACTGGGTGGCTTAAATAACAGAAATTTATTTATCACAGTTCTGGAGGCTAAGAAGTCCAAGACTGAGGTGCTAGCTGATTCAGATCCTGGTAAGTGCTATTTTCCTGGCTTTCAGATGGTAGCCTTCTTGCTGTGTTGTCACAGGGCAGAGAAAAAGGGAGGGGGGGAGAGAGAGAGAGAGAGAATCTTTTTCTTCTTATAAGGCCACAGTCCTATATAGTTAAAACTCTACCCTTAATGACTTCATTTATCCTTAATTACCTTCTAAAAGCCCTATATCCAAGAATAGTCATGTTGGGGGTTAGGGCTTCAACATATGAATTTTGGGAGGACACAATCCATTTATTTGACTGGACTAAGAGGCACTTTAATATGAGGGCTCTCAAATTACCATAAAAAGAACCAACTTTAAAAAAGTTGGTATTGCCGAAACCGGTTTGGCTCAGTGGCTAGAGCGTAGGCCTGCGGACTGAGGGGTCCCGGGTTCAATTCCGGTCAAGGGCATGTACCTGGGTTGCGGGCACATCCCCAGTGGGGGATGTGCAGGAGGCAGCTGATCGATGTTTCTCTCTCATCGATGTTTCTAACTCTCTATCTCTCTCCCTTCCTCTCTGTAAAAAATCAATAAAATATATATTTTTTTAAAAAAGTTGGTATTAATATTATTATTATCTTTAAATTTCATATCTCTAAAAGAAGTCCATTTTTAGGATTTTATTTAAAGTTTGAAAATATGCCCAACTAATCTATGGAGTATTAAAAGTCAGGATAGTCATTCTGGGGGAAGAGGCAAGTGACTAAAAGGGGGCATGAAGGGGCTTCTGGGATGCTCCAACGCTCCATTTCATTTGGGCACCAATTCAAAGGATATGATCAGTTTGTGAATATTTGCTGAGCTGTTCATATATAATTTGTGCATTTTTCCTGTATGGGTTTTATAGGTCAATCAAAAGTTAAAAAAAGAAAAGAAAAAGAAATCTGAATGATGCATTTAATACCATATATAAACTACCCAATTATCCCATTGTTTTCCAACTCAGAACCAGAAAAGACAGAGGTCTTTTCTAGTTCAAAAAGCTACCAGAGGTTAAAATCTAATGTGTTGTAACATATGAAGACTAGCCTTGCACAAGGTTGAGTATAATATCTTCCCACAGGCACAAGCAGAACTGCAGACGCAGTGAAAATTTCTGGCTGACACTGCTTGATGCTGTTTTTCTCAGCCCGGTAGCTCAGCAGCTGGAAGCTAAAAAGGCATGTTTCCAGGGAGAGGAGGAAGGTTTTCTATGGAAGGGACAGTGTGGACTCCAGATCAAGGCCATATTCCGGACCTTCTGGAGAGTGATAGCAGCTTTCAATGAGTTGTAAACAAACACTGCCATGTTCCAGGAAGTTCCGGCTGCCCTAGGAGGAGGCTTTGGATCTGTGCAAGTGCCCAAACTGGCTTTCCTAGATGATGTGTGGAGCTCAAGAGTCAAGTGATACGTTTGTAACCCTGGAAATCAGTGTCCCTAAAAGCGTTCTGTTACCAGACTAAAGGGGTCTGTTTGCCTGCCCATATCAGAGCCCAATAAGACATGAACAGGAGTCTTGCAACAAAGAAAGTAAGGGTTTATTTTAAGGAAGTGGGACTCACACAAAGAGAGAGTGACACACAGGTGAACTAATGCCCAAAGACCTGGCTCCCCAGTGGCATCCAGGGGATGGTTCTATAGGGGAAAACCATTAATCATGGTGACTAAGAGAGTTGGGGGTGTGGTCTCTCCTAATTGGTTGGTGCTAGGGTAGGGGGTCATTAGTCATTGCAGCTGGTCCTGATGGCAGCCATGGCGTCATTTTGTCTGGTTTTGTTGCTTTTCTAAGCCAGGAGCTGAAGCACGGCTTATCTCTAGTTTGACCAAATCTTTGTCTCTGTGGTCAAAAGACCCAGGGTTTTGTTCCTAAGATTATTTTATGTCAACCAGAACCTCATTGTCCTGCGGACTTAATGATTAAGAGAGTGGACGTGCAAGGGGGAAGGAGGCAGGTGAGTCAGGTTCTGAATGAGGCCAGTTTGAATCAGAAAGAAAGGAGAAGAGGTCATATTAAAGAAATGAAGTTTGTACGCAGTTACACACCCAAGATGGAGCTTGTCTTCCTGAAGACAATTGCAGTTATAGAGTTTGCATTTGTAACCTTCCAGGTTTACAAATAGGTTATTGCTCAAATTCCAGGAGACTGGGATCATGCTCCATTGTTCCTAGCTCTCACATTCAGTATTTTATTGTTTCACATTGTACTTTAACTTCCTACAGAACATTAACAGCACTAGCCAGTTGAATGTTTTCAAAGCTTTTATATTTGCAGAGCTGACTGTGCCACAGGGCTAATGGAAAGTTCATTGTTTCAGGAGTGCCGGCTCTTTCAACAATTACCTTGGCGTTCTTGTCTGTCATTGTAAAGCTAGCACGTTTACTTCTACTTACCTTTTATAAGTTGTTGAGATGTAATTTTAAAATAACTGGATAAGATGCTTGTCAGGGAGGAAAATTTTTCCTTCAAGGATCTTCTGGCTGGTCTAATAATCAAAATGACATGAGACAGATTAGCAGGAGAAAAAACAAATTAAAGTTTAACCTCCTGTATACATGGGAGATACCAAGGAAAACTGAGCAACTCCCCTAAATAGCAGAAGCCATTACCTTAAATGCCATCTTCAGCTAAAGAGAAAAGAAGACGTTGAGGATGGAGAGTCATTTATGGGAGGTGACCAGGAAAAGCACAGTAAACAAGGGTAAGGTTATTATACAGACTTAAACCCATGCCTTCTCCAGTGACAGTGAAAGCAGGCCCTAGTGAGAGAGACACCCTTACAAGTAGAGATTTCCCTTGGTTTTCAGAGCTTCTCCCATGTCTACTGTTTCTTAATATTAACCAGACTAAAATAATATCTCCAAAGAGGCATAATTTGAGGTGGCAAATTCTGCTCCCCTTAATGCTTTTACAATAAATGTCGGAGCTCTTCGTCATTATTCCCCTTTGGAAATGTACCTTTGTGGAAAGTAATGATTTTTAAGTTGTTGAGGTTGTTGAAAAATTCTGATTTTGTGTTTGTGGGTTGTCTGTGTGCACACTGGCAACAGGCCTATCTCTTGGTACTTTATTAAGTTAAGAGACTTTAGACATTCACGATCTAGGCTCTAGGTGTTGGTAAATTTTCAAGCATTTAGGAATGTAGCTATTTTTTCACCATTACCCATCTTTTGACACTCAAGATGTTTTTGGACCACTAGCATTGGATTACCCAAGAGCTTGTTAGAGTAGATTCTTAGGCCGACCTTAGATATAGTCTATAGTAGCAAGCTCTCAGTAATTCTTCCAGATAATACAAATGAAACGCCAAGTAGTTAATGGCAGGAGTTGAGAAATACCTCTCCTCAAAACATATCCCACCTGGGCAGAACTACTATTATTATTTAGGTTGAATTTCCCTAGTTTATGCCACTTATTGTGAAATATCTCTGGTTTGCATAGTGCAGTAAGTCATTTTCAGTTCCAAGCCTTCATGTGAATCCATCCACTTGGGCCTTTCCAACTTGACAGATGGCAGAGAGCAGGTTGACTGGGTAGTGAGGGTGGGAGGAGGGAAGTGGAGTAGAAAATACAGTGCCTTTGGTGGAAGAAAGTAGGCAGACTGCATAACTGTGGCACCCTGGAATCATGCTGTAGGGGTGGGCGAGACGGCAAAAAAGAGCAATGACAATGGTCACAATAATGGTAAATAACTGTTGGTGAAGGGATTCCTAAACTTGTTTGATAATAAGAATACAGATTCTGCAGAGGCAGGGAATTATGGAATATTTACCCCGGTTTATGCTTTATTAACCATGGGCTTATGCCATCTGACGTCTTAGGGGAGAAATATCTGTATTTTAAACAAATGCCTCAAGTGTTCACATTCACAGGCATGACTGAGTGAATGGCAAGTCTGGATGACTGACTCTATAAATATTATTTCTGGAGCTCTTAATAAGCCTAAAAAGTCGTATGACATTTAACTAACTGCCTTTTGTAATGAAGAAGTTCAGTAGCCCATCCAATGTCACACAGGCAATGGGCAACAGATGGAGGATTTTATCGCAGATCCCACTCCAAAGCCTTTGTTCTTTCTACTCTGTCATACTGTAACCTTCCATAAACTGTTGTGATTCCGGTCAAGGGCACATACCTCAGTTGCAGGCTCCTCCCCAGCACAGGCCCCGTTTGGGGCTCCTGCAGGAGGCAACCAATCCATGTGTTTCTATCACATCAATATTTCTCTTTGTCTTTCCCTCTCTCTTACACTCTCTAAAAATCAATGGAAAAATGCCCTTGGGTGAGGATTAAAAAAAAAAAAAAGGAGTGTACTTGCATATTAAATTCCTTAAATTCACTACTTTTGGGACTTCAAATGCAACATTTGACCTTCATCTATATTTAATCGCCTGTTGTTGGTTACAGCCACCTTTTTAGATTTGTTTCAATAACTTCTGATTCTTAGTCTGTCATTTATGACAGTGTGTGCAAACCCCAAAATGATCCATTGGGATGTGGAAAAGAAGTTACCTTTTTCATAGCAACATTTATAATTTTTATTGTATGTGTCTTTAATAATATGTATAACATAGTATTATAGTAGTATAACATGTATACAATGTATAAATACATATAAATATTCTGGGGTTTACATGATTTAAAAATTCCCACATTTTGGGATGCTGGCTCAATAAGATTTATGAAATTCTTAGGCAGTATATTAACTCTTTCTACCAGAATCATGTTATCTACTCATTTGATGAAATGCCTTCATTCTTGTCAATTCAGTTCATGTTTATCTTATGTAGGATCATGTACTAAATGTCCCTGTGTATAAGGATAAGACACAGATAAGACATATTTACATATTTGCTGCTCTTAGGAAGTTTACTATCTGGAATGGAGATGATGATAATGGCAGTGATTTTGGAGGAGGTGACAATGATAATGGTGGTGAGGATAGTGATGATAATGGTGATGATGATAATGGTAGTAATGATGATGGCCAAGAAAGAGAAAAGGAGAAGAAAGCCTTATTTATCATTGACATTAAAGAAAAAATGAACTTAACTATTTCTCCTCCCTGCTCTCTGTTAATGTAACATCTTTCCTTAGCAGTGATACTCTTCCCTGCTTGTTCATCTTGCTTCCCATGTAGCTTAAAAATACTTAAGTCATCTTCAGCATATACTATAATTCTCAGTTTCCTAGGATTTTAGCCTTGGGAGGAAGAGGTTTTTCTAGGCCCCTGCCACTCTTCTGTATTTTGGTACTTGGTGCTCCACAAGCTGTGAAAGCTGTGAGTCATGACTCCCATATGGTGGGATTCCCTCCCCTCCCCTCAATCCACATGCCTGCCCAACCATCTGCTGCCACTCTCAAGGTTATGGAGCAAGAGATGAAAGAGGGACGGAAAAGGAAAACACCAGGAAAAAGAACACTGTTTTATAAATAAACTTGAAAAAAAAAAAGATGTATTTTCTTATTACAAAAGCAATTTGTATTCATTACAGGAAAATCAGAAAATGAAGCGCAATAACAAAACAAACAAAACAAAGCAATCTCCCTCAGAGCATCATTAATCACGCTAACCATCTCCATGTGCATTTTTCTAAACTGGCATCCTGTATCTATGTAGCTAGTTATCAAACAAAATGAGATTATTATCACATTATTTTGTAACTTGTTTTTTAAACTGAATCATGAACATCTTTCCATGTCCATAAATATACCCCCACACTAGCATTTGTAATGTTTAAGGAGTATTCGCTATGTAAGGCATTATTCCAATTGCTGAAGTTTATATACAAAAATTAGTAAGATCATCTCTGCCTTATGTGGGTATAACATAATTTCTCCCCTATCTAACATTTAGGTCACTTCTATATCTTTGCTTCTACAAACAAAGCTATGATGAATATTCTTGTAGCTAAATTTTTGCATATACTCATAATTTTTGAATGACTGCATCAGCCACTTCGTTTGTCCCCTGGGTTTACTCCCCATCCTTCTTTGCCTTGCCCTTGTCCTTACAGAGAGTTCTTCATTAAACCCTTCTCACTTACCCCATGGGAGTGTGCCATCTGTTTCCTGGCAGGCCCCTGGATGGTAAAAGCATGCTCATATTCCTGGCATATTCTGAATCCCTAACTGCTTGCTTACATTTGGGAACCTGGGATGGATCATCTAGAAAGGTCAAGAAGTCCCTTTTCTCCTTTGACTTAAGATCTCAACATTGACCAGTGACCAGCTATCTCCCATTTCTTTCTTCTGGATCTCTCCATAACTACATGGCAGCCTCTCAACCTATGACCGAGGCTCTCTGGTAGAGGACACAAGAAAGAACCAAGAGAGCCCTTCATTTCTCTCAGCTACAGCTTTCTCCCAGGGTCTGTGCTACCTTCACCTTGTTCTTGATGCCTGAAACCCTCCCTCGAATCACAGTAAGCTGGGAGAGGTTGTGTGGCCATTTTTAAAAATTCTTTTAAAGACCTGAGTTCATAGCACAATTTGTTTCTTCAGTTCTTTCTCCATTCTAGTTTTAAATGGTATTACAGTATTCTTATTAAATAGCCAGAACTATATTTTTAGAACTTCCCTGATACAATCTCTTTCTGTGATTCTGTCTTTTCTGTGAATCAGTAGAAATTTGTTTTCTTAAAAGTCTACATCCAATTTTACCTCCCTTGCCTTTTCGATTTTTAGAGTAAGCTATTATATTACTTTGTTTAAAGGTTCTTCACACTCTGTTTAACCAATTGTTCTTGGGTGTTGAGAATTAAGTGTCTGTCCTATTTTGTGTGTGTGTGTGTGTGTGTGTGTGTGTGTGTGTGTGTGTGTGTACCTTCTGTTAAATGAAATTGCTAACAAGATTAGTCAATAATACCAAATACTCTTCATGTTAGTGAGATGAAACTTTTTTATGTCTATGTATTTGGGGTTCCCATCTTGTCACTGTGCTCTAGGTCCCTGCTCCTTGGTACATTGCCTTGTTCTGTAATTCCAATTCCTAGAGGTGGACACTTATAAGGAGTTTGGTTTCAAAGTTAGAAAGATCTGGAGTTAAATCCAATCACTTATTGGCTTTGTCATTTTAAGGCTTCTTTCTTTACTGAGTCTCAAGTTTCCTGACCTACCTCACAAGGTTGTTGTGAGAAAGAAATGAGATGACCTATATGGAAATAATCTAGCAGGGCATGTGGAAATATGGTTCCTCAGACTTTGTAACTTTCTCCTCCTTCCTTCCTCTCTTTTTCTCCTCCCCAGCTCTCTTCCCTCCTACCCACTCACCCCCTTCACAGCTCCTCCTGCTTCCCTTCTTTATTTTCCGCTTCCTCTCCCCACTTCACTGTACCCCTCCCAACTTACCATTTCCCCTCTTCACTTCCCTTTCCCCTCCCCACTTCTCCTTTCTTCCTCTCCTCACTTCTCCTTCCTTCTCCCCACCGCCGCTCTCCTCTCCACTTTCTCGGACTGTAAGATTGACATGACAATAATCAGGATTAAAAACCAGGTCAGAAACATGTCAGATAGAGTTCCATTTCTCCTTAAAAAAAAAAAAAAGAAAGAAAGAAAGACCATAAAAGTACAGGGAATTGTATTCTGAAGTAAAACTCTCAATTATAAATCCATTACTCCAGAACTCTTTCATGAACTCTCTCCTTATAACATCAAGGACACAAAGAATGACAGGAAGTTGCTTATAACAGTCATTATTTTTCCAGTCTTTGAAAAATGCCTGTCCGATGTTCCAGAGACTAAAGATTTGGCATGGTGAATCAAAAGATAAACTCTCAAAGTGATTACATAATATGGCAAATTATCTTCTCTGGTGTCAGGGAGCTGGCTGGCTGACATGAACCAGTTTAGTAATTCTGAGGTGTTTGGAGTTGGAATGATGATCCCTGATTTCAGGAAACTGCTGTATCAGCTGATAGGGCTACTCTCAAGGCTAGCTGGAGGAATGTATCCTGAGCCCTTCGTACCAGAATTCAGACTTCACTTGCTCCCTCTTTCTCAATGTTTATACATTCTTAACTTTTCAAGGAAAACAGATTGTTCTTAAGAAATGTTAAGAATTTGCCCCACAATACTGTAACAGAAAATTTATTTTTGTCTTAAATTTTATTACATAATATTTTATGTATAGTATACAAAGTAACAACTGTAATATATAACATATATATGTAGATTGTGAGAAATACTAAAATATAAACACACAGGGGCTGGAACATTAACATCTGGGCTCTCTTCATGATTTCTACTTCTCCCACCAAAATAACTGCTCTCCTAAGTTTTGCATTCCCTTTTTATTAACAACAAAACACTTTTATCACATATAGATGTATTCCTAAACAATTTGTTTAGTTTGGCTTGTTTTTGAGCTTTATAAAAATGGCATTATAATAGTGTCGTGTTTTTTCACTCATGTTTCTAACATTCATCAATCCATATTGTTTTCTGTAGCTGAAGTTCATTCCTTTTTACTACTATTCTTTTAAAAAAATATATACATTTTATTGATTCCAGAGAGGAAGGGAGAAGGTGAGAGAGATAGAAACATCAATGATGAGAGAGAATCACTGATCATGCTGCCTCCTGCACGCCCCCTACTCGGATAGAGCCTGCAACCCAGGCATGTGCCCTTGACTGGAATAGAACCTGGAACCCTTCAGTCTGTAGGCCGACACGCTATCCACTGAACTAAATCAGCTAGGGCTACTACTATTCTTATATTCCATTTGGTGAACATATCATAATTCATTTATCCATAGTCCTATCTATGAACATTTTGGTTGTTCATTGTTTCCAGGTTTTTTCATAATAGTCTTGTTATTATAAATGAGAAATATACTAATTTTTAGTGTTCCTTTGTCAAATTGACACAAACATTAGATTGATCTATCTTTGAGCTTTTTCTGTTTCATCATTGCCATTTATCTTGTAAAGAAACTTAGATGCAGGAAAAAAAATGATTTGCTCATATTCTATTGTCACTGCTGCTATTTCCACTACTATCAATTTTGTAAACAATTTAGGCTCTATCTTGGTTCTTCTTGTCTGAACAAAGAGCCTCTTCTATTTTGACACAACTAGAACTAGAAATATATTTATTTTGATCTCACCAAACTTATGATCTAGGAGGCAATGTATTACAGTGAACATAATACAAGCTCAAGAGCCAGAAAGATTTGGGTTTTAAAATACTGGCATCAGCTCTTGTAGCAGGGGTAATCTTGTGCAAATTGCTTTCTCCTCCCAATCCTCATCTGCAAGATGGAGATAACGTTGCCTTCCTCACAAGATGGCTCACCGATTGTGTCAGGTCAGACAAGTGAAAAATCCAATCATCAGGCCCACTGGCTGTGAGCCTGACCTACGGGACTAATGATCTCACCATAATAGCTATTTCTGGGCCAGGCCCCTATCTAAATTCTTTTAGGTAGTTAAGGCAGAGGGGAAAGTTTTTTCTTGAGTTTGCTGAATCATGATTGCTTTAGCTCAAAGTTATTCACATGCGAAAGTAGCACATTTTGGGGTGGCATATTCTGCTCCCTTTCAGTAACATTTAAAAAGTAATTAGATTATTTTAATTACTAGAGGTCCGGTGCATGAAAATTCATGCACTCGGGGTGGGTGGGTCCCTCAGCCTAGTCTGTGCCCTCTTGCAGTCCGGGACCCCTTGGGGGATGTCCACCTGCTGGCTTAGGCCGGATCCCCGCAGGGAGCCTGGCAGTCAGACATCCCTCTGGCAGCCTGGGATAGCCTTAGTGCTGCTGAGGAGGTGGGAGAGGCTCCCGCCACCACAGCTGTGCTCGCAGCCCTCAGCCCGGCTTGTGGCTGAGCGGAGCTCCCTCTGTGGGAGTGCACTGACCACCAGGGGGCAGCTCCTGCACTGAGTGTCTGCCCCCTGGTGGTCAGAGCGCATCATAGCGACTGGTTGTTCCGCCATTAGGATCAATTTGCATGTTATCCTTTTATTATATAGGATTATAAATTAAGTAATTTTAATCAATATATATATTTTTAAAAAGATACTCTCTGACTCAATAATTCTAAGAGGTTTTTTTTTAAAGAAAAAATAATCAGTGATTTACACTTAAGGCCTATATCTTTAAACCAGTGGTTCCCAACCATTTTTAGCCATGCCTCCCTCCCCATGACATAGAATTATTATTATTCAAAAAGTGAACTCCTATTCATGTGGGGGAAGCCTTAAAGGCCATTAAGTTGGTCTACACAAGCTTCCAAAGAACATGGCATCCATGAAAGAGAAAAATAAAAGAACAAAAGGACAGTTGAAGTCCTGAGGAAGACATCACTAAGAAATCGTTAAAAAATAATAATATGAAGTGATATGAAAAAAATAGCAAATAAAGTTTCAAAACATATAATAGAGAACTGAAATGCATAAATATGTCACAATATATGTTTATATACTGTATATGAGGCCCCTAGAACCATAAGAAATGCACAAAATTCACTGTTAATAACTCATTCTTGAATTGCCCTCCTTAAAAATCAAGTTGCCCCCCTGTGGGGCGTGTGCCCCATGTTGGGAACCACTGCTTTAAACACAAGGATGCAAATGGCCTCTCTGTGGGACGTGGGCTTCCTTACAGTATGATGGCTGAGTTCCAAGGGCAAGAGAGCCAGGTGAAAGACACATGCTAGTATCACCGGGAGACTTTTAAAGAATGTCTGCCTTCAATTCCCAGAAATTCTGATTTAATTGGTCTGGGATGGACTTAGGTACTGATATTTGTATAAGCTCCCGAGGTGATTTTGTGTGGCCAGGGTTAAAAACCACTGCTCTCATACAGAGCACATGAAACAAGAGATTTGCCTTCCCCACTGTCTGCTCCCAGCAGTGTTTTATATGCTATTTATTGGGCTCCAGAGGTTCTAGTCACGTCTTGTGATGGTCAAAGGCCTGCCAGAGAAATAAGATCGGAAAATGCCCAAAGCAGTTGGATAACTAAATGTGATTTTACAGAGATCCACAGCTTCCCTTTGGCTGCTTCAGAATGATGGTGGATGGGGTGAGAGCCCATGTGTTTTACCCAGAATATCCTGGAAAGATGGAAGGGCTGAGTTGAAGAACTAGACTGGGACTTCTGGTTGCCCTATTATTGAAGTGACAGATGAATCAAATGCCAAGTGAGGTATCCCCCATACCTCCTGAAGATACAATCTCTGCACCTGAGAAATCAATGCCCTTGTTTTATTATTTGATCAGTAGCTAAAAGAAGCAGATAAAGATGAATGTTAGCCAGGGCTCATCTGATGTACTCTCAGTAGATGCCACAAGGAATTAAGATCCTGTTACTTTTTAACCTGACACAAGATGTCACCATTGCTCCTGTGCTTTTGACAGTAACAGTATGAAGTGAAACAGCCGTGAGAGTGCCTTCTGTTGATGGGGTTCATTAGCCCATAGTCCATTCCATTCTATCCAAGTTAAAGTAGTTATGTATAAACACGTATTTGATGTTTACCCTTATATCAGATATGGATTAAAGTTAATATCTCTTTGTGAACACTTCACAAAGAAACTTTGGTGGAGGTGATTGTAAAACAAGATAAGATTACGTTTTTATAGGATAACTGGAAAATTGTAGATCATGTTTTCATTTGGCCCCACTGCTACCTGAAAATGCTGAACTGATCTCCTGTTACCATGCTTTTGGTGCCAAAGTGGAAAAAAAGGCATGCACATGATCCCAGGGTACCAATGACTAAGAAGTGGGGAGGTAAAAGACCTTTGCCAATGGGGAAGAAAGGGGGACATCTGTAATACTTTCAGCAATAAAGATAAATTACCAAAAAAAAAAAAAAGATCTTTGGAGCACCAAAACATCATTGGAGATGTTGCCACGATGGAGAAAGTCATATTCACAGAGTTTCTCTTACATAGCTGTACTGGTATGTGTGGTTGGAAGAAATACTATCTAAAGACACTTGGAGGGGAAGATGGTAAAGTCAGAGTATAGTTGAGTGAAGAATAGAATTTTGGAAGTGGAGACACATTACTGGGAACATTAAGAGAGGGTGGGACTATGATGCATCCTAATGCTCTGCCATTCCCCTACACTACCTTTCCTCTATATAAACATTGAACATCACATAAAGAATATCCATGTGAACGGGTACCTAATTATTACTGTGCTGCAGGTTTTCAAAATATTAGTATCAATTGATTTAGCCTTTGGAATTACTATGATTAGTTTATTTTTCAATTATTCTATAATGAGTATATAACTAGTAAAAAAAAAACCACCTCAAAACAACACAACCTATAATACTGTATGATTCCAACTATAGTCATATGCCACTTAGCATGGGGATATAATCTGAGAAATGCATCCTTAAGTGATTTCACTGTTGTGCGAACATCAGAGAATGTACTTACACAAACCTAGATGGTATAGCTTATTACACACCTAGGCTATATGGTATGGCCTGTTGCTCCTGGGCTACAAGCCTGTATACCACGTTATTGTACAAAAATATGAGATGAAACCAAGCACAAGAGAAAATGATGCCATCAAGAGACCCAGTAAACATGAGATGTATGAGTGTGCTGCCCACATAATATGGCATGCTGTTTTACAGCGAACTTTGTTTTTTAATGAGTAGAACTGTATACCTTAAAATAATGATAAAAAGTATAGTATAGTAAATACATAAACCAGAAACATTGTTATTTATTATCATTATCAAATATTATGTACTTTACATAATTGTGTGCGCTATACTTTTATACAACTGGCAGGGCTGCATCACTAGAAACACATAAGTAACGCATTGCACTACAACATTACGATGGCTGCCAAGTTACTAGGTGATAGGAATTTTTCAACTTCATTATAATCTTATGGCCACAGTCATATATGTAATCTGTTGTTGACAGAAATGTTGTTATGCAGCATATGATATATATGACATTCTTTTGTTAACTTTTAAAAAATTATAGTTTTATTGATTTGAGAGAGAGAGAGAGAGAGAGAGAGAAAGAAAATGGGCTGCTTCCTGCACACCCCCTACTGGGAATCCATCCCGACACCTGAGCATGTGTCCTGACCACAAATCAAGCCAGTGACCTCTTGGTGCATGAGACAGCACCCAGCTAACTAAGCCATACAGGCCGGGGCTATATATGACATTCTCAAAAAGGCAAAACTATTTAGACAGTAAGAAGATCATGGTTACCAGGTGTTGGCAGGGGAGTTATGAATAGGCAGAGAACAGAGGATTGGTATCCAGTGAAAGTACTCTGTATGATATTGTAATGATGGATATGTGTCATTATGCATTTGTCCAAACCCATAGAATATACAAGCACCAAGAGTGAACAGTAATGTGGACTATGAAGTTTGGGTGATGATGATATATCCGTGTAGGTTCATCAATTGTAACAGATGTGCCACTCTGGTGGGGGTGTTGACAATGAAGGAGGCTGTGTGTGTGTAGGGCAGAGGGATAGGGGAAATCTCTGTGCCTTCTCAAATTTGCTGTGAACCTATAACTACTTTCAAAATTAACTCTTAAAAATATTATTCCAGAGATTTAGAATAAAGAGAGACAGACATGTATTATTTAAATATTGTTATTATAATAAATTATTGTTGTTATTAAAAGTTAAGAAAATATTATCATTGATTTTCTAGTCAATCTAGATGCAGATGTTGTTAAAGCTCTGGATTAGTCAGGGTCCCGGAAGGAAGAACGTGACATATTCAAATTAGGTCCTTTGAAGATAATTTTAATGAAAAGACTGTTTCCAAAGGTGTGGGCAGAGTGGAGGGAAATCATCAGGGTGAGTGCAGTACCCAAGGATAGCTCAGTAGAGCCATTAATGCCAATAGGTCTGCAGGAGAAGAGGAGCCAGCTTTGGGAACCATTCGCCTGAAGTTGTGACAGTAATGTCCTGGTCTTGCTCTCTCTCATTTCAATCCCTGCTGTTCAGCCAATTCAACTAAGACATTTGGTGTGGTTACCATGAGTCAAGTCCCCAGAACACAAAACAGAGAGGAGCAAAGCAGAGAGTAGATAGAGATGAAGGAGGAAGTGGAATATGTACAACAATGCTTTATATTTTATTTTAAATTTTCTTTCCAATTACAGTTTAGGTTCAATATGATTTCGTGTAAGTTTCAGTTGTACAGCTTAGTGGTTAGACAATCATATACTTTACAAAGTGTTCCCCCCGAATATTTCCAGTGCCCACCTGGCACTATACATAGCTATTACAATATTATTGGCAACATTCCCTATGCTGTAATTTACATCTATATCACTCAGCAATACTTTTTAAAAAAATTAATTTTTATCACATAATTTTACAATTTCATATGGTTCTACAAGTTTGTCAACGAAAATGAATAATCTCTTCCCCCACCCTTCAATACCTGTCACCCACTTTTAGGAGTCAACTACTTTTGATTCTATTAACTATTTCTTTCTGGGACTTACCTCTTTATTTTAAATCAACACTGACATTTCTAATATTTTTCTAATTCTATTTTATTTATTGATTTCTCACTACAGAAGCTGAGGATTAACTGTTGTTAACATAAAAAGAAAAAGCCAAAGTGGGAGGCAACAAGCAATTATTTGAGACCCAAAGAATAGCTCTTTAGGAAGCACTGATTCAGGCAGAAACCCAAAGTGTTCCAATTAGGAGGTGAAGGCACGGGGTATTTATGAGAAAGGGAAGGGCAACAGTTACATCAGCAGCAAGAAGGAATTTCTATTGGTGCAAATGAGCTAGGTTATTCTTGAGTTATACATGGTGGTGCTGATTCTAAAGAAAGTCCTTAATCTCAGTCCTTGTCATCAGGAGGTCTGCTTTCCTCCTGGCTTTACAAGCTGTTGTTTGGAAGACAATGTTGGTCTGGCCCAGTCCAAAGGTTACTAGCCCAGTTCAAACATTCCAAAGGGTTGAGGAGTGCAAGGCAGTTCATCTGGGATGGCGGCTCCGACTCCATTTTAAAGTGGCTCCACTTATTTTTTTACTCTTTCCCTCAGCTTCCCTTCCTATCTCAGACTGAGTTCCAAAACACAAATACTTATCCTACCCCTTCCTAAACTACAGTTAAACCATTTTTTAAAAATTAGGTCAGAATTCAGTGTTCATAATACGACTTTGTAGCTATTAGGCATAAATAAACTATGTAGTATACAATTATCACATTTCTTGAAAAACTTCTGTTTTCTCTGGAGCTAATAATTGCATTATTTTTGGCTAGTTTTTTAAATATCTTTCCCTAATTCACCTCCCAAACATTCTGCCAGGAGCACCAATCCCCTCTGAGTCCATTAAACACCGGTGGTAATCTACAGCTTTATTTCTTTTAAGTTATGTCTCTATCCTCTTTATCCAATTTGTGCCGGGGTCCAGCCCCAGCGGGTCCAGGGGTCCCCAAAGGTGTGGACGGAGTCGGCGAAGAAGGAATGACACGGAGGCAGCCTTCGGGTGATCATCATAGCCAGGTTCCTCTAGCCAGGTTCAGTAGCCAGGTTCTAGTCAGGCTCTCTTGCCAACCTCTGCAGTCAGGTTCAGTCCAGGATCCCTTGCCATGTTCTCCCGCTAGGCTCTGTCTCTAGGCTCCGAGGCCAGTCCCGGTCCAGGATCCTCTGGCATGCTCTCGCCAGCGAAGTTCTTCTGTCTCTAGGCTCCGTGTAGGTTCTGTCTTCTGAATTCTGTCTCCTGAGTTCTGAGTCTTTCTGTCTTGTTACAACTGTATTTATACCAGTTGATTCAATCCTATCAATCTCTATTACAAAGGTTAGGGCGTTTCTTATCTCCATTCCAGGGAGAAAAGATTATGTAGTTTAAGCATGATTGTTCGTAGTTAAAGGGATTAATTACCCGCCTGGCACTTAGTTGAGGGGTTTTATTCCCTCCCTAACTTCAGGGGAAAATCCCTACCTGGGGATTCAACCTTTCTCGGAGAGGTGACTTTGGTTAAAACACAGCGCCAAGAAGGTGAGCAAACATATTAAGAAAAGTATGCCATATATGCCAGGTCCCTTGAAACAGCAAGGATGGACCGGCTCCCGGCAAATTCCCCCTTTTTTATTTTTAAAAAGCAAGCATTAAAAAGAAAAACCCGAAATGCTCTCTTATATCCATTTTAAGAGTAGGATTGGCGCTTTCTGCTATTACCTGAGTCCTGATCTATCACCCCAGGGAGAGCTTGCCAATCCTGCACTTTCCCGGGGTGGAAAGGCTGCAGTGGGGTTAAGGATAAGGCTCCTTGGGCCTACCTTCTCCCATGCCTCTACATTTACCTTTCCGGCACCTTTCCTTCCTCAGAAAAGCATGGACGTATTTCTTGTATAAAATGTTCTGTCTGACTGGGAGTAACCTTAATTCCTCTGCTAACAAGCATATATGTTAAAAGATCAATACGGAGTCTTTTTTCTTTAGACTCAGTATGGCACATCTTCTTAATCTAAAGATCAATACAGAGTCTTCTTTCTTTGGACTCAGTATGGCACATCTTCTCAATCTAAGAATCAATACAGAGTCTTCTTTCTTTGGACTCAGTATGGCACATCTTCTCAATCTAAGTTCTGTACTATCCACCTTCTTACCCTACTTATCCTCTATAGGGGGGTCTGTAGCACCCTGGTGGAGTCCTATCCGTCCCGAGTGTGGGGGTTTTCAAGGGGGGGGGCTTACCTAAGGGAATCCTATTCCAGGGATTCCCAAAGGTGTGGACGGATTCGGCGAAGACTATCCACCCTCTTCCTACGGTGGAGTCTGATCCGTCCCGAGTGTGGGGGTTCTCAATGGGGGAGGGCTTACCTAGGGGAATCCTTTTCCAGGGGTTCCCAAAGGTGTGGACGGAGTCGGCGAAGACTATCCACCCTTTTCCTATGATGGAGTCCTATCCGTCCCGAGTGCGGGGCGCTTACCGAGGGGTCCCTGTTCGGGCGCCATATGCCGGGGTCCAGCCCCAGCGGGTCCAGGGGTCCCCAAAGGTGTGGACGGAGTCGGCGAAGAAGGAATGACACGGAGGCAGCCTTCGGGTGATCATCATAGCCAGGTTCCTCTAGCCAGGTTCAGTAGCCAGGTTCTAGTCAGGCTCTCCTGCCAATCTCTGTAGTCAGGTTCAGTCCAGGATCCCTTGCCATGTTCTCCTGCTAGGCTCTGTCTCTAGGCTCCGAGGCCAGTCCCGGTCCAGGATCCTCTGGCATGCTCTCGCCAGCGAAGTTCTTCTGTCTCTAGGCTCCGTGTAGGTTCTGTCTTCTGAATTCTGTCTCCTGAGTTCTGAGTCTTTCTGTCTTGTTACAACTGTATTTATACCAGTTGATTCAATCCTATCAATCTCTATTACAAAGGTTAGGGCGTTTCTTATCTCCATTCCAGGGAGAAAAGATTATGTAGTTTAAGCATGATTGTTCGTAGTTAAAGGGATTAATTACCCGCCTGGCACTTAGTTGAGGGGTTTTATTCCCTCCCTAACTTCAGGGGAAAATCCCTACCTGGGGATTCAACCTTTCTCGGAGAGGTGACTTTGGTTAAAACACAGCGCCAAGAAGGTGAGCAAACATATTAAGAAAAGTATGCCATATATGCCAGGTCCCTTGAAACAGCAAGGATGGACCGGCTCCCGGCAAATTTGAATCAGTGGCTCTCTGAGCCCATTTCTTAGCTGGGATTTCCTTCACCTTCATCCTGGTGAAACAGATTTATCCTCTCTCATATGTTTGATTCCTTTCCTTGATCCTTTATCTTCTGTCTTAGTGTACTCCCTCATTTGGTGGAGCACATCTAAGGATTCTGATACCAACTGCAATGTGTCCGGGGTTCCCACACCACCAAGCAGTTCTCTGTGACACCAGCTGGGTGTTCTATACTAGTAATTCAACTTAATTCTGAGACTATTTACCCAGAGATAGCATCGGATCCCACTGGTTAAGGGCTCAGTCCCAGGAGACTAGTCCCCATCCCCACCAATGACCCCCTCGCTGGGTTTGCTAGAGTGGCTCACAGGACTCTGAGAAACATTTTACTTACTAGATCACTGGCTTACTATAAAAGGATATAACTCAGAAACAGCCAGATGGGAGAGATGCATAGGGCAAGGTATGGGGAAAAGGGCGAGAAGCGTCCATGCTTTTTGAGCTGTCCACTCTCCCCAAATCTCTATTGTTCACCAGCCCAGAAGCTCTCCGAACCCAGTCCGAGTTTTTATGTAGAATTCATTACATAGTCATGATTGATGAAGTCATTGGCCTTTAGTGATTGACCTCAATCTTCATCCTCTCACCTCTCCCCCAACCCCAGCCTTAGGTACATTTTAAAAGTCACCTCATTAACATGAAAGACAGCTTTAGTGCTTCCAGCACAGGAAGTTCCAAGG